>NC_073339.2:22332666-22650500 GCF_027580225.2 Misgurnus anguillicaudatus
TCATTCAATGGTACCATTTAGAGATAAAGTTAGAAGTGACCAAACACATCAACGTTTTTCCTATTTAAGATGAGTAGTTATACGAGCAAGTTTGGTGGTACAAAATAAAACATAGCGCTTTTCTAAACGGATTTAAAAGAGGAACTATATTTTGTGGCGTGGTAGCACTTTTGGGAGTGCTTCGACTCGGCGCAGTAACACCCTCCCTCTCCCATTATGAGAGTGAGAAGGGGAGCGGACTTTTCAGGCAGGTCGAAGTGCTCCCAAAAGTGCTGTTGCGCCGTGAAGTATGGTTCCTCTTTTGAATCCGCTTGGAAAGGCGCTGGGTTTTGTTTTGTACCACCAAACTTGCTCGTCTTGAATGGGAGGGACGTTGATGTGTTTGGTCACTTCTGGCTTTGTCTCTGGATGGTGCAGTTGAGTGGATGGGGCCAAGCCAAATGCCATCGAAGCGTCGCAGCGCGCTCCAGCGCCCACGTGCACGCACACAGACGATAGAGGGATGCACCAAGTCTTCCCAGCTAAGGTAAAAACATAGTTCAACATTGAAAATGAGTAGACTATTCCTTTAAACCTGTGGGAATGGCTATTATTACAGAATAATATTCTCTGTATTTAATAGAAAATGCCCATTTATTCATAAAATCTTCATAAGAAAGTAAATGAACTGACTTATCAAAAAGGTCATATACAAAATAAATTCCTTTATCCATCTGTCATGGAGTGACTTTTTGAAGGGGTAGAACTGAAAGTGGGCGAAGATTAGTTCCGCCCAGACGTTATTCCCCGAACACCAGTCACTTCCGGGAACTCCGGGAGACCGAAATTTGGGTAGGATTGGCAACAGGTGTGTCGCTGAACGTGGCGATCATTGATTGGGTGATTTAGCAGGGAAGAGGAGTATAAAGAAGGCATCAGAAATACAGGAAGTCGTTGTTGATTTCCAGCAGATACTGCGGGTTGAGCCGAACGTTCGGGGCATTCGGAGAGGATAGCGAGACGGATGTATTGAGGATTTGGATCGTCGCAAAGCAAAGAAGGAGAGGGGCCACAGGAATATACAGGTTTGAAACGGAAACCCGATTGGATGGAACACTGTGTTGACTCATGCTGTCTTTAGGAAAGGAGAGATACGTACCGGAAAAACTGCTAGAGAATTTGGAGCCAAACAAATGTCACCCTTTCCTGCTGGATATGTTTGAGTAGCTGTAAGGATAAAGAGAGGAGAATTAGCATCAACAAAATCGTGAGCATATTGAAAGATCAATCTGTCTATATACCTTGCCTTGAGTATGGAACACCAACCATTGTTGTGAGTTGTAAAACAGCGTGTAAGTGGTCCCACCGTGGGAAGGATTTGTGGGCGAGCCGAGTATCAATCAGAACGGGAGGAAGTTATTCTGCTGCAGCTGCGACGTCAACTGTGGGCCATCTGCTGTGTCAGTGTCCTGGATTCTCCCCTGGACGAAACCCTCGGTCCAAAAGTAAGGTGCCGATCTTAAATCACTAAAGTGTGTGAAGTGTGAGTCTTTGTCGAAGTGTGTACACTTGAGGATTGCAGTGCTGTGCCGTGTCCTCGTTGTCTGCACTTACCCGCATAACAGTGGCTCCCGCTTCCATTTCACCAAAAATGTCTGTTATATCCGCCAGCGTCGCGATCCGTTTTCCTCATCTGTATTACTGTCCATACTAGGATGTTACCTTCAAGTGCTTCCTAGCGTGAGGCTGCCTCCGCTCAAGCCCTGACGATATTATCTCCCATATTCCTCTGTCTTTAATTCAACCTGTTCTTATATCACCAAATATAACTGGAGATTGCCTCCGCATACCACCCAGACTCATTAAAATAAATAAATAAATATGCGTGGGTTTATATTTGTGAGAATATACTGTATGTACAGTATTCGTATACATTTTTCCCCAGCATTTTTTCACACACGGTTGCACTCTACCGTGGACGTCGCTGTATGGGCTCCCCGTTTGTAGGCAGTGCAGAATTTTCTTTCACCAATTTAAGTTTCGCCCCTTTGAATCGCTGGTCGAGCCCCATCACTCGTTTTCTTACCTCTATATTTTCATTCGATTGCAACAGGACCTACCCGTCCAGTGCTGTGAGCATCTCCGCAAAAACTTCCTTTGGATGCTGCGAGGGTCCTCCCGGTCGGACACCAAATTTTTTGCTGTTTTAAACCCTATTCTAGAGCCTTCCTGTTTGACTGCAGGCGGGACCTACCCGTCCGATGCCGCGAGCGTCTCCGTTTAAGCTCCCTCTGGATGCTGCGAGGGTCCTCCCGGTCAGACATCAAAATTTTGGGTGTTTAATCCTTATATCAAGCATTTCCTTTTTACTACAGGCGGGACCTACCCATCCGATGCAGCGAGCATCTTCGCCCAAGCTCCCTTCGGATGCTGCGAGGGTCCTCCCGGTTGGATGCTTAATTTTGCTTATTCAAAAAATTTATCGTCAGGACCTACCCGTCTGATGTCGTGAGCACCTCAGCCAAAGCCACCGTCGGATGCTGCGAGGGTCTTCCTGGTCAAACGCCTAATTCGAATGTTGCTTGTTTCGCTTATTAAATTTCTCACCGTCCTCACCAGCATTTCCCCACTGCATATGGAGACATCTTGTTCGATGCTGCTAGCATCTCAACCAAAGCTCTAGTTGGACACTGCGGCGGCCTCCCAGTGAATTTGCCTTAACTCGTTTAATTCCGCACCTTGTTCTAGTTCGCAAATGCGCTCCCCGTTTGACTGCCGGCGGGGCTTTCCCATCCGATGCTGTGAGCATCTCAGACAAAGCCCCGTCGGATGCCGCGAGAGCTCTCCCCGTCAAACCACTAGTTTTCCCACCGCTTTCTATTGGTCTTTACGCTTACACTTTTTGGGAATGTTTTTTCAGGCTGCTGTCCGTCATTTATGTGGCATTTTTGGGGAGTACTCTGGGTTCGGGCTATAATTCCGAGCTCGGAGCCCTCTCCTCGGACAGCACACCAAATATGCTTTATCTCATTCCCTATCGATTACATGTTAATGTGAACTCGTGAAATGAAGTTTATTTAACTAAACTTCGGGAGGAGCATGGTCATGTGATCCAACCAATCACTGCGTGTGCACACACACACACACAAAATAAATGTGACCAGGCACAGAAAGTAGGGACACAAGTCGGCAGCGCAAGTTTCGAGATAATGAGCAACAAAGTGTTTATTTTCAAAATTTGTGATTTTCGTTTTATTGCAGAATCTGTTAGTTGAGATCACAAAAGCCTCTCCATGTTTGAGATAGCAGTTTTTGTATATTTAAAAGCATACATTTTGCGGTTGAAATAGGCTTGTTTTTCCGGAAATTCTAGCGTGCAGCGGGGGGGGGGGCGTCATTGTCTGTGTATTTACATACTGTATAAGCAGCTTGGTTTTCGCCCCCGCCCGCAAAGGGAACAGCGTGACTACTAAATAAGGATAGTTCGCCCAAAAATTAAAATAATGTAAGTAATGACTTCTAAACTCAAAAGACCTCCGTTTATCTTCGGAACACAGTTTAAGATGTTTTAACGTTAGATTTAGTCCGAGAGCTTTATGTCTCCTCCATTAAAAATCTATGTACGGTTTCCATGTCCAGAAAGGTAATAAAAACATCATCAAAGTAGTCCATGTGACATCAGTGGGTCAGTAAGAATGTGTTGAAGCATCGAGAATACAGTTTAGTCCAAAATAGCAAGAATTACAACTTTATTCAGCATTAGGTGTGTTCGACTTCATGCGGCGCTGCGCAGACCGATCGGCGGCTGACTTGAAGCAGTGCATTCCGGTTAGTATTTTTGTCCGACTTCAGCTGGCGCTGCAGGCACGTGACTGTGTCATATGGTGTTTAAGTACCGCGAGAGCGTTTCGAGAGTAGCCGGCTAGCTCAGCCGGTGCAGCTTCTCCAGAGCAGCTGCACAGAGTTGTGATGACGTAACAGCTTTACGTGATTGGTCGCCTCACTGATGACAACGATCACGTGAGTTTCAAGTTTAATCCAATCTTTAGTTCCACTAATAAACATTATAAATTCATGTTTTAAAACAGGAAAAAACTCTTTAATATGCTTAAATATGTTATATTATGTCGTGTAATTAAATAAAAATGAAAATAACAAACTCTATTGGTATTTTAATAATAGGCTTGTTTCACGTTATTTTCGGGTATACAGTATAAGCAGCAATTAAAATATTCTATATAAAATGTTTCTGGTTGCAACTTTTTATTAAAAGGTTTGTTTTTATCAAATCCAGCATCTAATTCACTTCATTTGCGATTAAAAACAAGGAAACACGGCGCACACGTCACAACGGCAAGCAGCAGGTGATGGCTCCGTCTTCAGTTCCTCCCTCGACTGCAAGCGCCAAACCTCGCCGATCGGTCTGCACAGCGCCGGATGATCTCGAACACACCTATTGTCTTCTCTTTCGGCTTGAGCGTGAAGTCACGTGACTGTAGTTCCGTGTCACTGACTTTATGCGTTGCCGCAGTCGGATGACGTCAAAGTACCGTGGTCTCTCGACATTGCGTCCGCTGACGCTATGGGGTTAACTCCTCCCACTTCACCAAAACTGAAATCTTATTGAACAACGCCATTGCAGGGCACTGGCCAATCGTCGCTGACCACGGGAAAGCGGGAGCCTATAAAAGGCGGTGTAAGAGCGACGAACATCAGAATTCTCTTCTTCACTCAAGATGAAATCAACTAGCAAGTCAATGATCTGCATTCTCTGCGCGGGACCCCTGGAGCAGCCGGACTCCCACGAGCACTGCATCGCCTGTCTGGGATTAGCGCACGCCGAGGCAGCTCTCGCGGATTCTTTGTGCGAGCACTGCGCCGACCTCCCAGCACGCGTGCTCAGGAATAGGAGAGCCGTGGCCCGAGGTCTCGCTGGGGAGCAACCCGCTGCCGCCGCTGTGCCGCAAGCGGGTCCCCCCCCTCTGATTCTTCCCTTGGTCCCCGCCAGGATGGTAACGACGCCCCCCTTCTGCTTCGGACGTGGCTGTCTCGTTTGGAATTGAGGACGAGGAAGACAGCATGTCTCTTTCTGCATCGACCAGCTGGGCTGAGGCGGAGCGGGAGCACCCACCTCACGTGGATCTCCAGTCTGAGATGTCTAGAATTATGGAGATGGCGGCAAAAGAGCTGGACCTCAGTTGGACTTCGGCCGACGAGCCGGCGAGGAGCAAACTGGATTCATGGTTCCTCCAATCGGGCCGCCAGCAGGCCGCTCCGAGGAGGAAGACGCCTTTCTTCCCTGATGTTCACGATCAGGTCTCCAAGACATGGTCTGCACCCCAATCGGCGCGCGTCCATGCACCCGGCATGTTCTCGCAGGTAGACGGCGGGGAAGCCGACGGTTACGTGCGCATTCCCCCCGTCGAGCGTTTTTCAGAGGCACAAAAGCGCTCACGCGCTATGAGTCAGCTGCTTCCCAGACGCTCCTCTCAGCATGAGGCGGCTAGATTGCGCTCTTCTTCAGCCCCGCGATCTGCACAACGCCCTCCTAAATCAGCTGGTTTCTCCGCACCACCGCATCAGGAGCCCGATGTGCGCCCTAAGAACTGGCAGCCCCGAGGAGGTCACGGTTGTGGCAGGAGCCCTCGACGCCGTGGCGGACAGCATCAGGCTCGCAAGCCTTCTTCCTGATGGAGAAGGCGAGAGGAGGAGATCGCTCGTGAAGGGGCAGGCGTCTACACGCCGGGTTCCTCTTCCCCCCTCTGTTCCTGTGGGCGACATTCATTGTTCAATAAATACCGTTGTAAATACTGTTGTGAATACTGCTATGTGTGTAAATGTAATAAAAACACAAACATCACCATAAAAAGAGCTTTTTCCTCCTCACAGCCATCATATAGCGACCAAAGCCCTGCCGTCAAGCAGCGCGAGGTTGAGATATGTACAAAGTGCTTATCAGTTAAACTCGGGCGCCGCCACCGAGCCGTTGAACGAGAATCAGCTTCTACGTGCCGCCCCGCTGTGACATTTCTAGCTCCGCAAGGGTCAGGCTCGTTTGTAGAAGCACGTCACAAGCGTTAATGCACGGCCAGCTTCACCCTCTATGCCAATTTTTAGAAGCTTGGAAGGCGATTCCAGGCGTATCAGATTGGGTACTAAGCATCATAGAGAACAGCTATTCTCTACAATTCAGACGCAGACCGCCCCGTTGCAATGGTGTGTTACCGTCATTAACAACACCGCAAAATGCCCCTGTCCTGAGACGGGAGATACAAAACCTGCTCGCGACAGGAGCGATAGAGCTTGTCCCTCACGGCGAGTTGAACAGCGGATTTTACAGCCGGTACTTTGTGGTGCCCAAGAAAGACGGCGGGATGAGACCGATTCTGGACTTAAGGCCTATCAATCGTGTGCTACGCAAACGTGTATTCAAAATGATAACCGTGAAACAGATCCTAGCGCAAGTTCGCCCTGGGGACTGGTTTGCGTCGATCGATCTAAAGGACGCTTACTATCATATTCAGATATCCCCCGGTCACAGGTGTTTTCTGAGATTTGCGTTCGAGGGCGCAGCTTATCAATACTCCGTCCTACCGTTCGGGCTAGCTTTAGCCCCGCGCACGTTCACGAAATGCATGGATGCGGCTCTTTCCCCCCTCAGAGCGAGCGGGATGCGCATTATGAATTATCTGGACGACTGGCTGATTTTAGCTCAGTCTCGCGATCTATTAATCAGTCACATAGATGCATTGCTGCCCCTCTTGGAAGCGTTGGGACTCAGAGTCAATGTACAGAAAAGCAAACTCATACCGAGTCAATCCATTTCTTACCTGGGAGTTCTGTTGGATTCTACGTCGATGCGCGCTCATCTCTCGCAACAATGTGTAGAAACATTAACGCTGTACATTCGCCGTTTCAGAACTGGCCGGTTTGTCCTCCTCAGAGAGTTTCAAAGGCTGCTGGTTCTGATGGCATCAGCCGCTCCAGTTTGTCACTTAGGGTTGCTTCACATGCGGCCGTTACAAATATGGCTGAAAGATCGAGTTCCGATGAATATGTGGGCTTTGGCGTTTTTGCGCATTCAGATAACACACAGCTGTTTCAGCGCGTTGAGACCGTGGCGCGACCCGACCCTGTACAGTGTCGGAGCCCCACTAGGACAGGTAGCCTCTCGTATAGCTGTCACCACAGATGTGTTGAGGTCAGGCTGGGGAGCGGTATGCATGAGCACACCGGCGTCCGGTGTGTGGCCGGATCCAGTGAGCGTTTGGCACATAAACTGTCTGGAAATGAGAGCGGTAATGTTAGCGCTCAAGACATTTCGTCCGCAACTCGAGCGTTAACATGTTCTAGTACGGACAGACAACACGACGGTGGTTTCATATATAAATCGCCAGGGAGGTATTCATTTAAAAGCCCTATTCGAGCAGGCGGCCAGCCTTCTTCTATTGGCGGACCGTCATTTACTCTCCATCAGAGCAGCACATATCCCGGGCATTCTGAACAGAGGAGCGGATATGTTATCGAGGAACGGCCTCCCCAGCGGAGAGTGGAGGCTCCATCCCGAATCGGTTCAGCTGATATGGAGCCAGTTCGGGAGGGCGTCGATAAACCTGTTCGCAACCAGCAAGAACACGCACTGCCCGCTGTTTTTCTCGCTCACTCACTCCCCGCTACAAGGGGACGCGTTGACATCGCGCTGGCCGGAAACCAGACTGTATGCTTTCCCTCTGTTAAACTCATACCCTTGGTGTTATGCAAAATCAGGGAGGAGAGAGCCACGGTAATTCTAGTCGCACCGGACTGGCCGAACCAGCCGTGGTATCCGAACTTGAGAGAGATATTATTAAGCCCCCCATGGCAGATTCCCTTAAGGAGGGACTTACTGACTCAGGTGGAAGGTTCAGTATGGCACCCCAACCCAGGGCTGTGGAACCTACACGCTTGGCAGTTGAGAGGAACATAACGTTAGATAACTTTAGCGATCTCTCGCATCGGGTGGAGATCACGCTAACTGAGGCGCGAGCGCCGTCTACGAGGCGCTTGTACAATCTTAAATGGAATGTGTTTCTAAAATGGTGTCATGGCAATGGCATCGACCACAATATGTCTGAAAGGGTTGCTAGAGTACGAATATATTGTATTGCAATATGGAGCGTTTAAGTATTAACCTTAAATCAAAACTAAACAACAGATTTGTAAATGAAAAGGTTTAAGTACAGTACTGACTTAAAGTTACAGTTGAAATGGTTACACTATAAATGCATGAAATGGTAAATAATACAAACAATTGACTGTTTCCAATGTATGTGAGATATTACCTGATAAGATAGAGAACAGAGAAAGAAAGAAAGTTTAGAAGAAAGAGATTCACACTTGAGAACTGAAATCTAGGCCCAATGGCCTGAACCCCAGAACTTAGGTGAAGAAAGAAAAGGAAAGGGGAAAAGGCAAATGCAAAGGCAAAAACCAAAATGCAAAAAGCCCAGAGCTCATAAAAACATTGACCTTTATCCTCTATCTTTTGACCATGTGACTAAACCTAACTTGATACATTCAAATTGACCAATCAGAAGATCACCTGTAACCCCCACTGTACTTGACCAAACCCAACATAATACATTCAAACTGACCAATCAGAAGATCACCTTTAACCCCCACTGTACTTGACCAAACCCAACATAATACATTCAAACTGACCAATCAGAAGACCATCTTTAACCCCCACTGTATTGGATAAACGGCTGTGACAATAGTCTTTGATCACTATCAGCACAGGGGGTTGTGACAAGTTGTGACCAAGTAATACATCCCTATATTTTTAATCTTACAATCCGCCCTTTGGCAACATGGGCCACACGTAAGAAGATCCATGATGACACAGTTCATAAGATTATGCTTTCAGTTGTGTGCAGTGGTCATCTTCAGACTTAAGGCTCGTACAGACTACATGACTTTGAAACGTAGGTCCAAACTGTGCGGTTCACACTACATGACTTGCTCTCTGTGAAATCAGGGGTGTTCACGTTGTTGAGCAGTTCACACCACACGACACAACGTGAATGCCCCACAACAGGAGGTAACGCACTACACGAGTTGAGAACAACTCTATTACCCAACGATTCTATCTTGTCTACAAACCACGTTCTGTCACGAAAAATCACGCGATAAAACAAACCGGAAATGACGCGAAACACCACGCGCGCCGGTAAAAACACACAGAGGAAGAAACAAGAAGACGCGCAAAACTTTTGTTTGTATATATAGACTTCAGACAGAAATAAGTGCTGCAAACCGTTTGCGCGATGCAAAGCCGCAAAAGAAAAAAATTATAGAGATGTGATGTGGAGAGGTGGATCAAAACCACAGGCGGACAGCAGGATTAAAGATTTGAGGTGAGTACAGCTTGTTTATATAGGAAATATAGCTGCATGCTTATGTTTGGCTATGATCACATTTAAAATATCAAAGTGTTGTCTACTGTGCTTAAAAGCTGTGTTTCTTGATTTAATTATCGTTCAAATAGAATAGGACAGGCTTCGCAAAACATGATTTGGAGAGCGTTTGTCTTTGACCCTGCGATTCTATGCAACAGGTTTGTGTGATTTTATTTCAAACGAATATGAACTGAATGTTGTCATAACGTTTTTTCTGTCTGGGTATGTTTTTGAACTTTTTTGTGTCATGCAGGGACACGTTCAAGTTCCTCAGGTTCAAGTCCAGGATGGGAGACCAGCACCATCTCACAAATAGTTTTGGATGTTCTGCTCTGTACCAGGTTATAAAGGACAATTTCTTGAAGGTAGGGTTATTACAAAATATAAAGATATATATATATATATATATATATATATATATAGATATAAAATCTACTACTTCATTTAAAAAAAAGAACACCCATTACATTGTGGACATCAGCAGTTGACTGTCTTTGATAAAAGTATTTTAGTAAAAAGTATGATTAGAAACAGGGATATAGTTCTGAAAAGCATAAGTAATTCTATTTTTATGTCTATACATACCTGTATACATTAATTTCATAATTTTATCTGAGCTTACACTGTGTATATTAAAGTATTTTGTGTAGAAACATGAATTGTGTTAACTAACACAGCAATAAATATAGAATTACTTCAAAACCTAATATTTAATATTTGTTATTCTACATGTTGTTTAGTTTATCGTTATACTTATTTATATGGATTAAGTAAGAGGGGGTCTCATTTATAAAACATGCGTACGCACAAAACAGGTCTGGAAACATGCGTACGCCAGTTCCCACACAAAGGTTGCGATCTATAAAAAAACTGAATGGGAGAATGGGTTTGCATGGTGGGATCTGAAGATAATTCATGTACGCACACTTTCAGAAAGGGAACATTGCTTTGTCTGTCTTAATATTTTTTGGCATATGCCATTTTGGCTTCTGTGCATACGTAGACTTTTAGTAAGGATCCTATGCACAGTTTTATAAATGAGACCCAAGGTGTTTGACTCACAAAAGCATGGCTATCCAACTTTGTTCTGCATATAACTATGCAAATAAATCCATTGTAAACTGTAGTCTTGAATATATAATAATTTAATCACTGAGATTTGGTGTGTCCTATTGTTTTAGACACCATCAACGGAAGGAGAGTGGCATACAATAGCCATGGACTTCGAAAGGAAGTGGCAGTTATTGCTTTGGGGTACTTGCTACCACTCCAGCTGTAGCAGACTGCTGACCACAACATGGTTGATGGGAAGTGGAAGAATCATGGGATGTGTGCTTTTCAACCGATAAAATACACCTCACATCGCAATTGTATGGCAACAGCAAAAGTGCAACGCAATCTGATGCAGAATTACTTTGTCTCACCAGCGAGTAGTGTTTATTGGCAAGTTCATCACATTTTAAAAGAAACTGATGTAGAGTTATCCCTGCAAACAGCAGATTAAAGCCAGTTATTGTCAGTTTAGGACATTCGTTTTCTTGTTTGTTCTAAAGTCCTGTATTTGTAAAGAACACAAATGTGGTTCGCTTATTCATTGTTTTAAGTATTCTGTTTATTGTTGTTATTATTCAATTAATTTTTAATTGCATACAAATCAAAAGGTGCAGGAATGTAACAAAGGCAATCTGCATGTTGCAATTAAGTGCCTTATACTAACTTTATTTCTTGATCCACACTCATTATTCACAGAACATTAACAATGTTTCTATACTAGGGCAATTAAACATCAACATATCTGATCATGATAAAATTTATGGCGATTGTGATGATAAGCTCTGGGCATTTTTACTCAATGTGGATTAATCTAACAGCCAATCACACACAATTATATTACGATATTTATATATCACCCAGCCATTAAAGGCTGTACATAGGGAGTTTGGAACGTTTAATTGTGTTAATGTGGCGCACTGCATGTGTTCTAACAATGTATATATTTGTGTGTTCACATAATATACATTCAAATGTACTACATTGCACTAAAGCACTATTCATATTGCCTGTTTTTGTAAAATATGACTCAATGTGTTTTATACTTTTATACTTTGTTGCATTAAATGTATTACTTTCCGATAGACCATTTATTTCATGAAACAGTACTGGGAAATTCAATCTAAACCCTTTAACAAGTTTAATCGCCTTATTGATAAATGTAATACATAGTAAAGTCAATAGTTTGTAAACAAAAACACATCGGGACCGCACATGTCATGTATGATATATGCATAGGGTAGGTTGTTTAGGTGACAACATTGATCCGCTTCTGTCAGTCTCCTGGGCATTGAATATCATCACCATTATGCTTCTTTTGAGATGTGATAAGAGAACTGGGTCTTCAATATCCCTCAATTCCAAAGCCATGGTTCCCAAATGAAGTTGATGTATATAGTTGTTTGTAAGTCCACTTGTGCAACAGTAAAGTCTAAAATCAATAAAGAAATGGATTGTTTTCAGTTAATATTTACATTCACACTTTCATTTATTTTATTTGTTTATTCAAACTAAATATGAGAATTTATTCCTTGGTTTAAGCTCTTTCGACTGGTACAAAAGGCAGATTGTAATGTAGCTGAATATCCTTTAATACACAATATATAACAATAAACAGAATTACAGTAAAAATAATTATACACTTTATAATGTTTTACAGACATATCCCAAAAATAGGATTACGATAATATTTATTTATATGGAAATATGACCAATTAATTTACATTTTACCCTATAACATTTAGATAATGTAATAATAACATTTGCTCACCTGGCTGTTTTACAGCGTTTGCTATTTCTCTCCACCGTTTCTTTTTCTCAGTGCAGTTGTGGTACATATATGTGAAACGTCATACAGGCATTCATAACTGTGACATGCTACTCATCTTTCCGTGTGACCTCAACCCCTGGTCGGATTGGCTGTAGCTCGTGACATCACAGGAGGGCGAGTCGCGCGACAGCTCCAGATATCTAGCATGCAAGATATTTTTCTGGTGTCGGCGACACATCTGCGAGGCGTCTGCGAGCGTCTTTGATGCGTTGTTGGCTCTTTATACCAACAGATTCGCAAACGTTGATCGCCCGCTAATCCTCCGCGATTTGCACCCGATCACACCCCAACCAGTCGGCGAGCGAACGACTTGCAAATCAAGCTTAAATCTGGCTTAAAATCATGTAGTGTGAACTTAGCTTTATTGTCCAAACTGATTGCTGGTTGATGAGACTTGAAGACGTCCTTCTCCTTTCAGCCCTGCATGAAAGGCTTCATCGAATGGAATTGCACCTTTCATAGTTATGCAGATTTCCATCGATACTTCACACCTTCACAAGAACAGGCCCTGAAGGGGGACTTCACTTTTGTCCTTCTCTTTGAGGCTATGTCCACACGAAGCCGGTGCATCCCCTATCCGATAATTTTTTTTCCTTGCTCTAAAAAAATAATCCGTAAACACGAAACCACTGAAACCGACTGAAAGCGGTGTAGTATATATGCCGGACCAGTATGGGGCGCTGTAATTCTGCCACAGATATGCACTATAGACGGAGAAGAAGACTTTGAGCATGCGCATAACCAACGTATGGTGTTGTCCATTATCGCTTGTTGGTCACCACAATTGCATAGAAGCAATAGATTTTGCTGTAATAAAGCTAGTAGGCTTTAGTAACTTCTGTAGCACGAACACAATCACGTAGTCCGCCGTTATTGTTGTTGCTGTTACGTGTGACGCTTCCGACACGTGATGTGATGACGTTTTCGCTTCACAAATTATACGGATTGGCTGTACAGACGAAACCGCAAGGGTGTCGGTTTCAGATTTATCCACTTTAGGACCCGGTTTCAAAAAATAGCGGATTCAGTCTCCCAAAACGCCAGATTCGTGTGGATGACGTCAACGTCAATACGATAACAAATTTATGCGTATACAGTGATACGCGTCTCCGTGTGGACAGCCCCTGAGGCAACACCCAAGATGTGAAACAGCAGGAATCATGTGATTCAAGCAAATGGCACAACAAACAGCAAAGCATATGGCATTTGTTACTCAAGTTTTAAATGGTCAGATTGGTCTTGAGCCTAAATCCCTGTCAAATACATTAAAACATGGTCAAGGTGAGAATAAAAGAAAAAAGAATAAAAGATCTGCATTGTTTTTGGAAACATGTAACTACAATGCTTTTTTAACTTAGTAAATGTTATTTTTAACAACCCAGTTTGTCATTAGAAGCAACAACAACAATATAGTGTAACCAAATACATGATATTTAAAGATCTTAATTTTCCAGTATAACCATTATAAATCAAATGAACAAAATGAAAACAAAGAACATGACAGTTTTAAATGTCTTGCATAAAAGGAAAATTAAATTTAAAACATAATAGCAGAATTAATGTAATTATTACACATAGAAAATAACTCTTTATCAAGATTTCAATATTTGAGACATAAAACTAATCAAACTTTTTGAAAGGAAACCAAACAGATGCTTCAAATCAGACAGTTTTAAATAATGACTAAAGTGAGGCTTATTGTGTTTGCTATGTGTGAATTTAACTGAGGCTATGTGTGAATACCATGCTGCAACAAAAGTGAGGAAGATAAAATTGTGATGCAAATTTAGTCCTGTTGTTAAAACAGGGAGCCAGTTTGATATTAAGTATGAGATTGTAATCTGGCTCTGTAAATCTTCTCACACCCATGTTTTTAGTTAAGCATGGTAAAAGTGCTACTGGATCCTGTTGTGAGGTAAAACATTTTCATGAATGCAATTATATAACACAATGTAGCCACATGGCATTTTTGTGCTCCTCTTTAGGGTCTGACTGCAGCTATACGAGCAATAGCAGAGTTTACCACTTTGGAGACAAATCTTTCAACATAGAAACACATACAACTTGAAACTGGTAGACAATTTCAAGAGCAACAGTTATTCCATTAACACAAGACAACTGGTCTAGAATACATGTAGCTTCAACAATCTCTCACTTAAATGTTTTGTCAAACACTTACAGTGGAAACAGTCAAGTGTTACAAGAAATTAACGTCATTAGCCTATGTGTACATATAGTACAACAAACAACTACAATTTGTGTTCTATAGAAACAACAATGCATTACAAGCAATTACAAATCAGGAAATGCAAACAGGATCATCTATGAGAATGTTAGGGGCTGTCCACACGGAAACGCGTATCACTGCATACGTATAAATTTGTTATCGTATTGGCGTTTCATCCACACGGATCCGGCGTTTTGGAAGACTGAATCCGCTATTTTTTGAAACCGGGTCCTAAAGTGGATAAATCTGAAACCGACACCCTTGCGGTTTCGTCTGTACAGCCAATCCGTATATTTTGTGAAGCGAAAACGTCATCACATCACGTGTCGGAAGCGTCACACGTAACACGTGATTGTGTTCGTGCTACAGAAGCTACTAAAGCCTACTAGCTTTATTACAGCAAAATCTATTGCTTCTATGCAATTGTGGTGACCAACAAGCGATAATGGACAACACCATACATTGGTTATGCGCATGCTCAAAGTCTTCTTCTCCGTGTATAGTGTATATCTGTGGCAGAATTACAGTGCCCCATACTGGTCCGGCATATATACTACACCGCTTTCAGTCGGTTTCGTGTTTACGGATAGGGAATGCACCGGCTTCGTGTGGACATAACCTTAAACACATGCTAACTGGCTGCTAAGCCACTAGCAAGTGATGTTAACAGCTGGAGTCCTTGCATGTACAATGCAGTCAACTCAGCAAGAGTTTTACCTGCAAAACCAGATTGCTTACATCTGTCCTTAGAAAGTGATTTCCTACATTTCAAATAATAAGGTGGAGGTTTGCCCCTGCCCAGTGACCAGCATTTCTCCTCTGTATGGCCTATTTTATGACAGGAACTACAAAGCCTGTTCATTTTGCCACCGGGTCTGTAGCTTGGTTCTACTGGAGCTTCAGGAGGTCTGTGTAGAACTCTAAGTAGTTTTATGTCCAATAATGGCTACGTTGACCCCTGGAGGGTTCGCAATCCAACTGGCAGACAATACTCCTTTTATTCACATGTACACCAGAAATTTTCCCGTATCGACTGTTTTTTTATTGACACCAGATTGATGCCCAAAGTGACAGATACCTGTTACCATCCTATTATTATTTCAGACCATTCACCTTTAACCTTGGATATTCAGTTCTCGTCTGAACCTCGTTACCCCACCCACTGGAGATTTAACATATCTCTTCTGTCTGATGACAAATTTCATAAATTTATTATAAGTACAATTGAGGATTTTATATCTCTCAACCAATCTGAATTGGAACCCATTTCTAAGACGCTCCTGTGGGAATCTTTAAAGGCCTATTTACGGGGTCAGATTATTTCATATTCAGCTCATTTGAAGAAATTAAGAACGTCAACCATTCAAAAATTATCAGCTGATTTGAAATCTGTGGATCAACAGCTGGCCTCATCCACGTCTCCTGATCTATTAAGGCAGCGTGTGGTATTAAAAACAGAATTAGACTTGATCACAACTAATGATGCAGAGCGGCTACTTCTACACTCTCGGGCCAAATATTACGAGTATGGAGACAAGTCTGGTAAATTATTAGCTCATAGATTGCGTCGACAAGCAGCCTCACGTTTAATACCTCATGTTAGAGATGAGTCGGGGATGTTGGTGGAGGAACCTGATCTTATAAATTCAGTATTTTCATCCTTTTATAAATCTTTGTATACTTCTGAATCTCCTTCGGATTTGACTGATATGGATGCGTTTTTGCATGATATAGACTTTCCGGATATGAGCACAGATGCAATTGATCAGTTGGATTCTCCACTGACTACGCAAGAACTTACACTGGCACTACAAAATATGCAAAATAATAAGTCACCTGGGCCAGACGGGTTCCCGGTTGAATTTTTCAAGGCATTTCATAATCAACTTATCCCGCTATTACACGCTGTTTATGTAGAATCTTTGTCAAATGACTCTCTTCCTTCCACTTTGAGACAGGCCTCTATTAGCGTCCTTCTAAAAAAGGGCAAAGATCCCGAGCTTTGTACTTCTTATAGACCTATCTCTTTGATGAATGTCGATACAAAAATTCTTGCGAAAGCCTTGGCATGTCGTCTAGAGAAGGTGCTTCCGACAATTATATCTCAGGAGCAGACAGGCTTCATAAAAGGACGCCAGCTCTTCTACAATGTTCGTACTTTATTAAATATTATTTACTCGAAAGGAACTGCCGCCATTCCAGAAGTTGTAATCTCTGTTGACGCAGAAAAGGCGTTTGACAGAGTCGAATGGAGTTACTTGTTTGCAGTTTTGAAGAAATTTGGTTTCGGTAGTGTTTTTATATCATGGATACGACTTCTCTATACGTCACCTTGTGTCAGTATCATAACCAATAATATTCAATCTAGTTATTTTTCCTTAAATCGTGGCTGTAGACAAGGTTGTCCTCTGTCTCCCCTCCTCTTTGCTCTTGCCGTAGAACCTCTGTCCATTTATTTGAGATCTCTCCCCATTTTTAGCGGCATTACGCGCTCTCATGTTGAATTCAAACTTTCTTTATACGCTGATGATCTGCTTTTGTATATCACTAATCCTGTAGAGGCGTGCCCTGCTATCCTTTCTTTTTTTCACAGATTCGGTCTGTTCTCGGGATACAAGATCAATGTCTCGAAGAGCGAATGTTATCCGGTCAATGCCCTAGCAATGCAGCTCTCTCAGTCTGATATCCCCTTCAAACTGAGTCCTTCGGGATTTAAGTATTTGGGGGTTCATGTGGCCAGGTCCTACAAAACTCTTTATGATGTAAATTTTTCTCCCCTATTGACTGAGATTAAAGCCGACTTCCAAAGATGGGGTTCCCTCCCCCTGTCCCTGATCGGTAGAATTAACGTGGTTAAAATGAGTGTCCTCCCAAAATTCCTGTTTTTGTTCCAGTGCCTACCTATTTTTTTATCTAAAGGTTTTTTCAAAAACATTGATTCAGTTGTATCTCATTTTCTATGGAATGGTAAGACACCTAGAGTAAGGCTGAAAATACTTCAGAACTGCAAATTCAATGGTGGCCTCTCCTTACCAAATTTCAAATTGTATTACTGGGCTGCGAATATAACTAAAACTATATTTTGGCTAGAACTGGCTAACATACCTTGGTGTCAGTTGGAAATACAATCATCCCCTACGTCCTCTTTACTGGCAATATTGTCTGGCATGGCTTCAGTCAACCCCTCTGGCTTTACCAGCAACCCAGTGGTCATTTCCACATTAAAGATATGGTTTCAATTTAGGAAGCATTTTAAATTTCTTACTCCCACTATTTCAGGTCCACTGTTGAGGAATTATGCGTTCAAACCTGCATTAACTGATTCTATTTTCACTTTATGGCATGATAAGGGTCTGAAATGTTTTAAGGATTTTTATAAAGATGGGGTTTTCTGTTCTTTCACAAATCTTGCTAGTGAGTTCGACCTCCCACTTTCACATCTCTTTAGGTATTTCCAAATTAGGAACTGTGTAAAAACCTTATTTCCTAATTTTCCACAACTCCCTCCTGAACAGACATGGGACAGTCTTTTACGGTTGAACCCTTCACAAAGATCTTTAATCTCGAAAGTTTATGGTACTATTCAGTCCTACGATGATCATCTAACCTCTAGGACAAAGGAGGCCTGGGAGAAAGAGTTGGGGTTGGACTTTGATGTTGACTGGTGGGACTCTGTTTTAAACGGCATTCACAAAGCCTCAATTTGTGCCCGCTTGACTTTAATACAATTTAAAGTAGTGTTCAGATGTCACTATTCTAAATCCAGACTATTTCAAATTTTTCCTAATACACTTGATGTCTGTGACAGATGCTCTGGCTCACCCTGTACCCTTGCACATATGTTTTTCTTTTGTCCAACTCTAAGAAATATCTGGCAAACTTATTTTGACACCATGTCTAAAGTGCTCCTCAAAACCATTAATATCTCTCCGCATGTAGCCATTTTTGGTACTCCTCAAGAATACCATCTCTTTTCATCTGTGCAATTAGAAATCCTGGCTTTCACTTCCTTAATAGTGAGACGCCATCTCCTCCTTAATTGGAAAGCAACAAATGCCCCATCCAGTACATTTTGGATGACTGATGTTATGTCCTTTTTAAAATTGGAAAAAATAAGATATTCCAAAAAAGGTAATCTCGCCAAATTTTACAACAAGTGGCAACCATTTAGGCAATTTTTCCAAGCTAACTAGGCCTGACTCCCTCTCTCACTCTCTAATGCTTCTTTCACATCATGCAGTTCTGTTCCAGCATGTTGATGCATCACCCCAATCACTTAAATAGGAACACTTTTCTGGGTTCTGGAAAATACATTCTCTTTAGTACAAGTAGCATCATTTTTAGTCCCATAGCTGTCAAGCGTTTGGGGAGACTTAGTGTCTCGCACAATTAGTTTAGCCCTTACATCTGCAATAATGTCTTTATACTTCTCACACTGTTTAGCCAGGGCTAACTGCTCAGATGATAGTTGATCTATCTGAGTTTGAAGATTTGGGATCTTTGCCTCTGACTTTTGTAATTCAGCATTTTTGGTATTCAATTCAACACACTTAGAATTCAGGATAGACTTAACCTGTCCAGCCATTTTACGTAGCTCCAAGCACTTCATGTAATTCAAAGCTCAATGATTTCAGCATGTTTGGATTTTCTTTGTTCACTACCAACCATGCGCCACCATGTGAGAATATCATCAGTGGTAGCGTAGTAATCCAGACCCTTTCTATATAATTTAGAAAGTGTAGGTTCAACTTTCTCGCTCCATAAATCAAACAATATATCATTACTGGAGTTATTCCCTTCCATCCCCGAGGAGATAATCTGAAATAATCTCTAACTGTATGTAGGGTTGATGTTAAAAGTTTGTCCTCTAGAGGGAGCTGTATCTTGTGTGTTGTATATCTGGGTTCAGAGCACTTCCTTTGAGGGGGTGGAGCTATGACCTAGTCACATTTTCTCTTTCCTGTTGGAAAGGTAAGATATGCTCTGTTTCCCTCTTTTGCAATCCTTATAAATAATTCTTTTAAAATGCCCATCCATGTTATTTTGGATCATTTTCTAACTTTATTGCTGTTAGTTAAAATATACATGGAGTTATTGAAGGCAGATGAACATTTAAAGGCAGTATTTTGTGCACTTATGTGTTGCACCATGATGTCTGGCCTATCCCATGTTACTGTTTCATTATTTCATTTAACTTGATTTAAAGACATTTCATTTTATATATATTTCAATATGTTTAGCATTTTTTGTATTTAATTGGATTTGACTTTCGTTTTGATCCTTTATTCGAATTTACTTGCTCTTATATGCAGTTTTCTTCATAATTTGTGATTGTAACACATTTTCTCTTTCCTGTTGGAAAGTTGGAAAGCTGGGTGGTGATAAAGAGTCTGCATCAGAGAAAATAAAGAGAGCTGCCCTGTTCAACCATCAGTCAAGCCTTGTGTCCTCTCCTTTCCCATAAAATTTAAACACAACGCAGAGACTTCTCACTACAGGCAAATAGGCGAGGGGACAAAGCACAAATAAGGGTTACATCTTTGGTGCCGTGACCTGGGTGGCTGATTTCTATTTAGACTGGAGTAAGCTCTCTGATTATGAGGTAGTGCTAAATATATGATGTCTTAGACTCAGGAGAGAGTATTAGCGTAGTGTACGCACTTTTCTTAGTGACGTATGACAAATTCGGAGGGCGGGGGACAGAGCAGCAGCAGAGAAACCGCTGTATGCTGCGTAAGCGCTCATCCTGAATGCAGATGACTCTAAAATGGCGGCGCTACCGGAAGGTAGTTAATTAAGTTAATAACATTTTAAATATGGATATTTCTACAACAACACAGCACGGATTACACGCAGAAGACCTTTGTTTATCATCCTGGAGCCGTTTGGATTTAATTTGTGAAGGATGGACGCACTTTTTTTGGACTTGAAGGTCGTGGACTATTGCTGGACCCCGTAACATTACATTACATATATATATATATATATACATATATACATATACATATATACATATATATATATACATATATATATATACATATATATATATATATACATATATATATATATACATATATATATATATACATATATATATATACATATATATATATATACATATATACATATACACATATACATATACACATATACATATACATATACATATATACATATACATATACATATATACATATACATATACATATACATATATATACATATATATACATATATATACATATATATACATATATATACATATATATACATATATATATTTATAGTATGATGTTAAGTTCACTTAAAGTTCACTTAAAGTAAAGTACTAGTTAACTAAAAGTATAGTAAAAGAATACTTGCAAGTATACCTGCAGCACACAATTAGTAACTTACTAGTTTACTAAGAGTACACTAACAGAACACTTGCATGTACACTTTCAGTATGAGTACACTAGTTGACTAAAAGTTTACACTGTAGAAATACTTTGCTGCCTTAAAATTTTTTGTTGAATCAGCTCGGATTTACAAGTCATGTCAACAAAGATTAGTTGTCACAACTTATAAAATATTGAGTCAACTTAATTTTATAAGTTATAACAACTCACCTGTAGTTATAACAACTGGTCTCTAATCAAGATAAATAACAGTAAGTTGAGATGACTTCTAAATCCGAGTTGATTCAACTAAAAATTTTAAGGCAGCAAAGTATTTTTTACAGTGTAGTAAAAGAATACTTGCAAGTATACCTGCAGCACAGAGTTAATAACCTACTATTTTACTAACACTAAAGTTTCTCCATAAAGATAATATACATTTGTACACTACATATACTTTCAAAATTTACTTAAAATATACTGTTTCTAAAGGATGCTAAATAATGTATTTTATAAATATGCTGTCAGTGCATTATAATGATAACTTTAACAGACAAAGTATACATAAAATAAACTTTAAAATAAGCTCAAATTAGTATACTTGAAAATTGCACAGAACTTTAACTCCAAGTATATATTTTTTTAAAGTATACTTTTAGAAAATATACTAAATTATAATTATTTTGAAATATGTTAAAAGTTTAATTGTAAACAAATATGTTGTAAGCATACTTTCAATATATTCAAAGATGGTACATTTCTTTCTAAGTATATTTGTAATGTACTATTGCAAAGTTAAATATACTTGAAATACAATAAAGTATATTTATTTTTCACCAGGGCTAATCATATGGCTTTTTGCTGCTTTCTTGATGTAGCTTTTGTTGTTGCATTTTTACTTAATACTTTTAAGTATATGTCAGTAAACAAGTATAGGCCAAATATACTTAGACATTTCGGTCAGTATAGGTCAAGTATACTTTAGTACAATTTAGGTATATTTCTGAGAAGTACCTAAAGTACATTTTAGAGAAGTACATAAAAAGTCAACTGAAAGTATACTTTCTTATTTTAAGTTTAAAAAAAGTATACTTATAGCACACTTGAATAAACTTCTTTTTCGTAAGGGTAGGCGAGAATTAGCGGGATTTTGGACTATTTCTCGCGAGATTCAGTGGCACGTGTACTTAAGTATCATCCGAAACCGCCTACTTACTTAAAATGTAGTATGGGAAACAGCACGTGAACAGAGTAGTACGTCCGAATCCTCAGTATTGTCAGGGTGTGGTGGTGGATAGAACCCAATCGCAGACAGCTCTTAACTGAAAGATGTTTATTAAACATAAATACCCTCGAGGGGGCAAACAATGACAATGACTAGAAAATAATCTTAACAGGACAGACAAAGCACACGCAAGCAGTATCATACGATACACAATGAACCGGCACAGGACATCAAACACAATGGCATTAAATAGGGAAAACTAAACTAGGGAACGATGACAAACAGGTGAAGGGAATAAACTAATCATGAATAATTAACAAGGAAACGAGGGGGCAGGGTCAAGACTTAAGACAGGAGAGCATGCGGTACACAAAACATAAACACAGACCACATGACTCTCCACACAAACACGTATACGGGGGTGTCAGGATCCCGGCACCAGAAACAAGACAAAATACATAATACACTTAATAACATTCGGGATAAAATGTATATAATCATATTGCCTGCATTGTCTAATTTGCATTCAAGCACAGTTGTCAACTGACAATAGATATTAAATTACAATCTGCTTGTTTTACTTATTTTTGTCCACTACAAAATTATGTAATATATCTGTAACACTGACAGAGATCGTAGTAGAGTTGTCAAGTTACTGATGTGATCAGGTGTTAGTGCACCTGTTCCTCATACACACGCAAACGTTTTCATGTCTGTTCGAGTTTATGCACCGCTGTAAGAACCAACAGGTGAATGACATCAAGAACCGTTAGAGCGATTCCAGAAATCACACGGAGAAATCTGATTTCGAGTTGCTCTCGCGCTATTGTGATGTCATCCTCCTGTCGGTTCTTGTGGTTCCCTATGAACTCGAACCTTTTTTTTTGTGTGCTTTATTATGTATCAAAATAATTATACAATCAAAGCATCATGTAACACCATTGCAAGCATAAAGATTACAAATAACATTTAAAGTAAAAGAAATACACTTTAAGGAAAGAAAAAAAAATAAAAAAATAAAGAGGGTATACAATGCAATTCTTTCAAAAAGAGGAATTTAATGCATTATAATATGTCATAGTCTTGGTAGCTTTAGGGTTTGAAAGTCCTTTCAATGTTTCAAAATATATCTTCATCTGAACCTTAAATTGGGTAATATTGGGCTTAGTCCTAGCCCATTTGCATTTATGAATGTAAAACTTACCATATAAGATAATAAGATTTAAAAAAAAATATATGACCTTTAAGGAAATCATTTTCTCCATAAAAGAAAATAACATCTTTTTTCTGTATTTTGATTTTCACTCCACAGAATAATTCAAACAAATTTTCAATATTGATCCAAAAAAATCTTGTACACTCTAAAAATGGCTGGGTTATTTTTGACCCATAATGGGTAAATATTGGACAGAACACGTGCTGGGTTAAAAATTTACCCAATGCTGGGTTATTTTAACCCAACTGCTGGGTTATTATACCCCATGGTTCCACAACAACAACCAAACATTGGGTCATTTTTGACCCAGCATGGGGTAATTTTTGGCCCAGCATGACTTCTGTCCAATATTTGCCCATTGTGGCTCAGAAATGACCCGGCCATTTTTGGAGTGTATATATGCAATCAAAGAAAAGATGTACAATAGTTTCATTGTTAATATTACAAAATACACAAGAGTCTGAAAGATCCTTTTTGAATCTTTGCAGGAATTTGTTCATCGGGTAAATTAGATGTATAATTTTAAAATAAACCTCAGTAACTTTGTTAGTAATACAGAACTTATTATTGTAAGTCCAAATTAAAGGCCAATTCAAATTCCCAAAAATATTTCCCCAATATTGTTTGCTTCTACATGTTACAGGGTGATGAATCAAGCTTCTAAAAAACCTATTATTACATTTGAAATCTTTAATATTAATCCCATCTATAAGAATTTCTTTTTGAAAGGTCAATTTCTTTTCTGAATCTGTATTACCCTGTAATAGTTTTAAAAAACCAGCTGGAATAGCATCAAATACAATACTATATTCTTTTGGCAATATTGGGATATTAAATTTCTTTAAATATTCAGAATATGAAAGCAAATAACCTTTGTCATTAATCAATTGCGAAAGCAATAAAATATTGATTTATTCTTATATTTAATATATTTATTATTCCAAATTAAATGTCTGTGGGGAGAAAAATTGTGTTTATAAATAAGGAGCCAACATAAAAGAGCCTGTCCTTGAAAGTTAGATAATTGAAGAGGACGTTTGTTAATGTCATAATCACACCTTAGGAGAAACTCTATACCACCAACCTTTTTGAAAATAAAGTTTGGGATTATATACCATATTTTATCTTTATATTTAATAAAATGTTTAATCCAATTTAATTTAAAGGTAATGTTAGAAGAATGTATATCGATCACATTCAAACCCCCTTAATGGTATGGATTACATAAAATATTTTTATTTAGGTAGTGAGGCTTATTTTTCCATAAGAAATTAAACGGAATAGAATCAATTTTTTTGGTAACCACTTTAGGAACATCCAATACTTTTGCAAGATAAACTACACAAGTCCTTCAGTCTTCGACAATATGACTCTACCTTTGAGCGATAACCTACTTTTTTAACCTACATTTCATTCTTCAAAAATATTGCTGTATCATCAGCAAGCTGACAACACTTAATTTCTCTATCTAAAATTTTAATACCTTGAAAGGAATCATTATTTATGTGTAATGCCATTGCTTGCATGACTAACAGAAATAAAAATGGAGCAGCAGGATCTCCTTGCTTTATGCCTCTGGAAATTCCAAATCTATGAGTATTCCCCAAGGAAGTTTAACTGAACTGTTGCAATCACTATATAAAGTTTGTATTGCTCTTTTAAAGTTTTTTCCAAAGCCAAAAAAGTCTAGTAAGTCAAATAAAAATCATGTTTTACAGTATCAAAGGCTTTATATATATCTATAAACAAAATGTAACTGTTGTCGGTTAGGCCTATATGTAAGCAATAAGGTACGAGAGGCTGTGCTGTATCGTGAATAAGTAACGGCTGAAGGGCGTTGTTAGGCACGACGCGAACTTTCATGAAGTTAAATCAATAAAAGCATTCCTTCTGCTAGAAAAAATAGTCCCTGACTGTGAACAATAACATGAAAGTTCAAATAAAAACAACAAACTGTTCTCAAACTTTGTCTCATTATATGTTTATGTGTTGCTAAGGGTGTTGCTAAGGGCGCAGTGATATTAAATAGAACTGTTGGGTGAAACGGTCATAGCAGTGTTTTATCGTGAATAA
The DNA here is from genome assembly GCF_027580225.2 of Misgurnus anguillicaudatus. Lineage (NCBI taxonomy): Eukaryota > Metazoa > Chordata > Actinopteri > Cypriniformes > Cobitidae > Misgurnus > Misgurnus anguillicaudatus. The sequence continues at coordinate 22,358,085 of NC_073339.2, forward strand.
AGCACACCTATTGACCAATCAGAATCAAGGATTGGAACTAACCGTTTTATAAAAGGCTCATAATCAATCAAATCTAGAATTAATCTAATATTATTGCTGATAGGTCTCCCTTGCATAAAACCTGACTGAATGTCATCTATAATTGTATCCAAACATATTTTTATTCTCTGAGCAAAAATATGAGCTAACACTTTAGCGTCATTGTTGATTAAAGTTATGGGTCTCCAATTGTCTAGCAACAAACAATCTTTACCAGGTTTAGGTATCAGAGTGATTAAACCCTGACACATAGAAGGAGGAAGCTTACAGTTTTCTATAGCCTACTTAAAACCCATCAACAAGAATTCAGTAATATAATTTTGAAAAAATTTATAAAATTCAATTTATTAATACTTTTTTTAATTTCTTCTAAAACAATATCTCGATCACAAACTTCCTTCTGAGCTTCATCAATAATATGTGCTTTGTTTTTAATCTGAGAAAGGAAATTTAAACTTTGACCATTGTTATGCTCAGAGTATATTTGTTTATAAAATTCTTCTACAAATTTGGAAATGTTTGTGGGATCTTCAGAAATATGGCCATTTATTTTAAGTTTATGTAAGCTATTTACAGTGATATTTCTTTTTTCTAAACTATGAAAATATTTTGTATTCCTTTTACCATATTCTAACCATTTACGTCTACAACAAATAAAGGCACCTTGTGCTAAATTTTGATAGATATTGTCCAATTCCGATTGCAACTCAGTTAATTTATTAAGATCATTTTGAGTTTGATTGCTATTGTCATAAATAGAAATGATTTCCTTAAGAATTTTATCTTGTCTCAGTCTTTTTTCTTTCGATAAATCCTTTCCCCTTTTGACTGCCATAATACGGATTTGAAATTTAGTATATTCCCAATGTTTTCCATATATTCTTTCTTCTTTAGCCTTCATCCAATTTTCATTAATAATTTTAATGACTTCTTCTCTGAAGAATTTATCCCTCAAAAGCGTGCTGTTTAACTTCCAATAGTTTGGATTATACCTATTTGAATGGTTGTATGAACTCGAACCTGTACTACGTCATATGTCGCATGATAACGTCAACATGGCGAATGCTGTCCATACTTAACGCGAACGTACGTACTGTCTTAGTGCACGTTAAGTAGGTACCCAGTGAAATTCAGTACCTACACAGTAGCGATTTCGTATTCAGCCTTGGACTAATTAGCCAACCACACCCCCTACTGGTAAGCATTGCCTGGCTACATAATGAAGCAAAATCCTGCATTTGGACCTTGCATAATATGTGTTAATGATGTCTTCGAAGTTTAATGCTGTTGTTATGTCTACTGGAAACTTAATTTGACGTTCTGTTGTTGTTGTTCTGATCCGTAAAACATGAGGTCTTGGTCTTATATTTTTGCTCTTCGTTTTTGTAAATTTGTTGGTTGCCTGTAAAAGCTATACTAACCCTTCCTCATTACCCTACATTTTTTAAGTGCATACCAGATATGTCATAAAATATAAATTAAGTTTTAATATTAATAATTTTTTTTAATAAACATAATCACAATTAGATTTAAAATGTTGTAACTTATTAATTGTATAGCCTTTGTCTATGAAAAAATAAAAAAATAATAACAACTTAATTTTTTGCACACAGCATTCAATTACGTTTTCCACAGCTGGATTTAGAGCTGGACAGGGAAAATTTTTTACAGCAATTAGAACCAATCAATAATCACTAATTCCGCAGACCTTATTACACATGCTCCTCCCATGGTTTAAAGTTAATTGTCATTTTTAAAATAATATTTCTATTTGAAAGTGACCCAGTCAACATGTGCGATCACACGAGATCACAATGAATTCATACCATTCTCATAGTGTGATAATTCACAGTGTGAGCTATATGTGAGCTCATTGTGATTTCAAAATGTTGAGCAGGTTAAAAGGAGGCAATACAACACAAGGGGGGGGGGGGGCATTCTACTTCCTATATCTCACTAAGACAATGTGGACACTAGATGATCACAGTGACGTCATACCACTCTCATACTGTGATAATCACAGGTTGAGCTATATGTGAGCTAATTGTGAATTCAGAATGTTGACTTCATGGTATGAGGGCACAATAAGTGTGCCACGGATTGTAAGTAAAAGTGACCAGGATTCACAGATTTGATTTGTCCAGGCATTGTGGTCTAGTGGTTAGAGAGTCAGACTTGTGTGTAACCTAGAGGTTGGTGGTTCGATTCCCACAGCTGGCAGGAAGTGATTGATTGTTGGGATGTTGCAGTGATAGTTGCCATGTGCATTTGTGTGTGTTCCTGACTTGCAGTAAATGGCTCCACTACTCAGTGGAGGGGTTAATGCAAAGACAATCATGTCTCTTTCACTTTTTATTGTCCATATATTATTTGCAATTAAATGCTGACGTCTCTGCGACATGTTTCCGATTAGCAAACGCTAGAATATTAGTTCTCTTACCATGTGCTTTATGGGTAGTATGAGCTCACAATGAATTTAAGGTAAGTGGTTGCAATCAATTTATTTAAGCTACATTTAAACAAAAAAGATTAGTAAAGTAAAATAAAATATAAAACTTTTGTTTAAATGTAGCTTAAATGAATTGATTGCAACAACTTACCTTAAAATATTGATTAAATTCAATGAATCACTTTTTCAGTGTGTGCAGTGACCTCAATATATGGTTACAATATTAGCTCACATTGTGACAACATTTTGAGGATCTTGTAAACTCATGGTGACTTCATTGATAGATCAAAGTGTTGACTGGGAATACAAGTTGTGTTTTTTTACAAGAAACACAGTAATGAAAATAATGAAGCTGATAGAGGGTTGTGGTGGAATGGTGATTATGTTTTGAGTCATGGTACCTATTTTTCTGCAGGTGTAGCATTACTACTTTCACCCCATTGTAGAGTTAATATTTGATCTAAAAGTGAAGTAGCGAAAGGACGTTTACATGCAGAGAGATTAGATTTTTTTCCAAAAATTTGTGATATCTTCTTATATCAAACTCAATTTCAATGGATGGAAAAAATAATTTGAAGCTATTTGCAAAATCTAGTAAATTATAAAAAGTTAATGATTTTCTACTAATTACAGGACTATTAGCCATTCACACCAGTTTCCCATCCTGTAAAATATTTAACTTTTAAGTAACTTGAACAAAGTTTTTTTAGTATGAAGAGTAAATGTATTACTTTGTGTTTAATCCTACGATTAATGCTCAACGTGTTGCTAACAATGATTATTTTTTTGACTTGAATTAAGTGTTTGAAAGTTATGTTGTTAATATCATTAAAAATAATATTATATTAATAGTATTATAAATAAAATATATTTTAGTGTTTGCTTGCTTTATATGGCATGTTGTTATTGTCTGTGTTAGTTATCTAGTGTATTTAGAGTTGTCTTTTTAATGATTATTGTTTGTTGACTGTCACCATAATTGAGGTTTGTGTGTTTAGTGTTGAGGTCTAAGTGCATTCAAGGCACACTGTTTGAGTGGTACTTGATCAGTGTTTTGGGTCTTTGCTCATAGAGTGTATGTACAATGGTTAAATCTTTAACTTTTTGTTTTAAAAACTTTAAATTCATCTACTACTTACCTGTTCAACTGTATATTTACTCACCATTTGTGAAATAAACCCCCACTGTTGAGTTTTAACATGTTATCCGGTGTGATCATTACATCCTATTTCCAGAACAATATAACATGAAACTTTACAATTCTTAAAAACTGTGTCTGTACTGTCACTAGAGGGCAGCATGATCATAGTTTTATTTTGTTTTAAACATATTTTCAATTCCAACCTTGAGACATGATTGTGATTATGTGTCAGCGTTTACTGATTGTGATGGGGTTCAGATATTATCCACAAGGGGACGACACTGACTTTATTTGAAATACATATTTTCTTCATTCTTTTCAACGCCTGCAAGAAAGTTCAACCAACCTGTACAAGGTTCAAACAACCTGAAACCACTACAAACTCATCATAACTGGTTAGGCACATTCTGTGACGAAAACAGACAAACCAAGAAGAACAGAGATACAGAAAGAAAGATAGAAAATGAAATGCCGTAAAACACTACATCTGAAGTCTGCGTATGATCCAAGGTGGTAAAAAAACAAGTTAAGAAGTAAAAGGAAAGAGACAAACAGATGATGGTGAGTGATGTCATAGAGAACTTTACAACACACTTCCACTTTAGTTTTGCTGTTCCCCACACACACGTTTGTACATATGTTTGACACACAATGTGTACAGTTCTCTTTAAGACCAATAGTTTTTACACGCTCTATCAGATTAAAGACATTTAATTATGGACAACTGTTTCTTACAGTTCCTCTCTAACCTGGTCGCTTGTCTTGTTTTGCTGTCGCTTCAAGTCAGTGGAAACTCAAATGGTGAGTAGTAACTTTATTAAGTAGTCAGTGCAATTTTTTTGTTAAATGTAATTTCTTAGGCAGCATTGTGTTTGTGTAGGTAATGTATTTAGCAAACAATGTTGTTATTAAATTCAATATGTCAAAGAATTGTAGCTTTCTTTACGTCCAGATTCACTGTTGGGTTTAATGGGCAGTGGGTCAGCTTTATACTGTAACACCAGGGACAGAGTGTGTGGCAAGTATCAAGTACAGAACCAAAAATATAAATCTACAACAGTTTCTCCTAAATACTGGGTGCTGAAAAAAAAGAAAAATAATTAAAACATTATATATATAATTATATATTTATTTATACTGTCACATTATTATGTGAAACATGTGGGAGAATTTTATATTTACTTTATATCTAGCGAACTGACATAATGATACTTTTGTCTTTTCTCTATTTATGTACATTTTCCCTGTTTTTTCTCCACTCGTTTAGAGTCAGAGCTCGTATGCATTACATCTATCAAAGTCCCAAGAAACAAGTTGGTTGAAGCTCTTGTTATGACAGAGTTTAAGATAAACTGTACAGTAAATGTACTGAAATGTCAGGGAATCCCAAAGATCTCATGGTGCAAACTCTATGGAGAAGACTGTAAAGCCTCAAATCAATCAAACTACAAAGAAACTGTAGACTGGAAGAATTTCACATATGGAACTGCATTCCTGACTTTTTTGAACATCTCAATGGAGGATGCAGGGTTATACAGATGTAAAAGCCAGAACTCTGTAAGTCATTCTATTAATGTCACTGTGACAGGTAAGTAACATTCATTTTCTAATTCAAATGTAGGATGTAAATATTTTGACATTTGGTGGAATTGCAATGTTTGGATTTGTTTTTGCACTACTTGTTTGAACATGTTTGTTATATTCTTAGCAGATATGGTGGATTCAGATTCAGGCAATCAAAACAACACAAGTAAGTAACAAGTAAGCGCATAACATGTATTTTTAACTTTATGTTGTGATTAGTTTATGGTAGGTTTGTTAAGTTGAGAAATACCTTGAAGTGTAATAATAACGATTACAACGGTTCTTAAAAAATATTTTTCATGTTTATAAGTATTGGATAATACGAAGGGAGAAGGTTCGCATTCGCTATTGCCATATGTGTACATCTGCGGAGGAGTCATAGGGCTGGTGGTCATAGTGATAGCTGTATCATTATTTATCATCAAATGCCAAGGTAAGTAGTTTGGGGGTTGAAACTAAACATCATAGTTTGGTTTAGATGCAACTATGTGGTTTTTAATGTTTTTAACTTTTTTCCATAGGGAAAGGATCAACAAGAAATGTGATGACAAATACAAATCAGGTATCTTTTGTTTGATATGTGGAAATGTTAACTGTGTCTGATGAAAATGAGAACTTTGTAAATGTTTGGTTTTCACTTCCACAGTGCATAGAAACACAAAGAAGGGATCTGATTACTACTTCTCATCCTCATCACAACACTCACCCTCCTTCAGCCCGACTGACCACTGCTGTATCATATGCCAATGACACACCTGTCAGAGCCGGATCTCACAGTGACCGTACATCAGCTGGAAGAGTCTCAGCCAATACGATCGAATCAAAAGGTTGCCGTAAAAATGTCAGAACCCAAGAAGAAGAAGATAATCCTCTAGTGTATGCTTCTTTGAATCACCAGGCTATGTCAAGAGGGCCAAAACGATCAGTACAGCAAGAAACCGAGCCTTCAGAATATGCTGCAATCCGATTCCGGTGATTCGGTACGTTTTCAGTTTACAGGAATCACTATAAAGGACACTGTAGGAGGAACAAGTCTCTGAACTTTTGGACATCTCTGTTTCTTATGATAGTAGCTGGATGCTATTATCCCTTTGGTCTCAGAGCTTACATTGACATTTACAAAAGAAATAAAAAAATGATTATAAATACAATTTTGCAGATTTTGTAAGGTGTAACTCTTCAATAAGAGAACCATTTTTTTTTTCAAAAATGTATTGCAAAGCTTTAATGATTTGAGATCTTACAAAACATTATAAGGTTTTATATGAACATACAATTTTGTTTGGGTTTAAATGTAACATGTTCACACAAAGTACAAACTATGAAGCCCACAATAGCAAGATAACATTTCCTGTATGGGGGGAGAGACAGCAACTTACCAGATATGATGGTGGGATTATGTACCGCCCACGCTGAAGAGTAATACATACGACCTCCTACTCTTAAGTCTGGTTTCACAGACAAGTTTTAGCTAAAACCAGGACAGGACTAGTTAAATTAAGCATCTTAAACTGTTTAAGCATCTTTTACGAACATACCTTGGAAAACGATGTTAACGGATTGTATCTTAAAACAAATCAATGGCACTGGCATATTTTAAGATCTGTACGTGCAAGTTATTTTCAGTTGAGACAGCTTAACATGTGTTTTAGTCCAGGACTAGCCTTAAGCCTTGTCTGTGAAACCGGGCGTATATGTATTTAAGGTTGATAAGTAAGATACTCCTTTCATTGTACAGTGTACATGTGTAAGTTTATCCATTTTTTTATCACATCCCACCTGAATATTTATAATACAAATGTGTAGAGTAAATCAGTTTGTGGCTGGGAAAGAGTGTTGGTGTGTCTGGTGTCAGACTGATTTCACCTGAGAACTGTGACTAATTTCTTTAAAGGGAAGTTCCAAAAATTTTTTGAGTATATTATCACACTCTTTACTTTCATATGCACTGGTTTGAAAACTTGTACTACTGTAATTCCAAGTATTAGAAGAGCACTTTAATGTTATTCTTTCCACAAATCCCTGTTTCTCTAGCCAGAATAAAAAAAGAGGTATAAGAAAGACAGTACTGCTAGTGGCCTGGTGGTAAAAAAAAACATTGTATAGCAAAAATATGTGTTATTTTTTATGTTATTTGAAAATCATTCTTCTAAAAGTAAAAATAAAAAACATAAAAAATTAAACATATACTTTGACATATGATAAACAGAAAAGCAAGGTTCCTAAACAAAAAGGGGGGGGGGTCTATATCAACAGTAACAATCAGTGTTTGGTATGGCCACCAGTTGCTTTAAGTGCTTGTTAGCAGCTGGAATACATTATCAAAAATGTCTAAATTGTGCCATGTAAATACAATTATGCTGGCTATACACCAATATACTTTGGTATATATTAGTGTAAACCCAGAATATTTACTAACAATATACTTAACAGTATACTTACATACAATATACTTTATAATGACGATAAAATCTCATGCTTATTGCTTCTTGTATTGACACCAAAGGTTTCCCATTGAATGCAATGGGGCACCCTGCACATTAAGAAACTATGGGGTGACGGTGCCTTACAAATTGACATCAAGAGGCGTTGACCAAGCATTAATATGTGAAGCTGGGAGTGACAATGTTGACACTGCATGTCATTCTCATAGACCCCACCATTTATCAGTTATTTCTGTGAGAGTTACCCCACTTTTACACCAAGGGATGTGTAAGTTCTTGATCACGTTTGGAGGACACATGGTTATTAATATTTTTTATTACAATGTTATTATTATGTTTCACAGATACATATGTAATAATTGTTTATGGTTCATTGACAAATACTATTTAAACCCTTTCCAATAAAAAACTGTAAAAGTCACACACCAAACTATCAAATAGTTTTAGTCCACATCCATCCATTCATACAGCCATCCATTTATTCATTCACTGATTCATTCATCCAAACCAGCCATGTGAGGTCACATGTCAGTTCATCGCAGGGCAATCAGTCACACACACAGATACTTACACTCACACACCAAGGGCTAATACTGGGACAACATGCAAAATCCACATGGCTCCATAGCTTACCAAGACATAACCCAGGAAGAAAAAAATCATTAAAAAGTTTTGCTTCATTAATGTTTTGTATCATGTATAATTTTACAATAAATTAATTAGAAAACATTTATTTTACATGTTTGCATTTATGATTATTTTTTACCAAGAAGGCAGAGGTCTAACTTCTAAAAACAAATGAGGGAGGGTAATGGATGATGCCCCAGGTCACTAAAGACCAAAGGTATGCATTTAAAGGTTAAAATACAATCTCCTGCCAAAGGTACATTTTACAGATTTTAAAAGTACAAAATTACACACCGACTTACATGTCTTTCTCAGTTCTGCTCAATGTCTCGGTTCCCTAGAGAAGGTCTTTATACCGAAAGTGTATTTGAGTTCATTACTGTTTTAATATACAGTATTTTATTAGAGAGTATAGTGTAGAATGACAGGAATACAGTGTTCAGTAGACTTGAACCTTTATCACTGTAAGCTCTTTCCCCTTATAGGTGCTGTATAAGCATGTGCTCTGATCTTACAATGTGTTCTTTTAAATGGGAAAAATGTGGTCGAAATGTATAAACTAAAATAAATTACATTTTGGACAATCATTTAGAGAATTTGGTAGGCTATACGGGATGTTAGTGAACAACACCAGTAGGCCTACTGTTAGCCAGGTGATATAACAGTAAATGCGGTAATGCTTTTTTGTTCATTATTTCCTTTATGAGTGGGTGGATGAAAACACACAATGTGAATACCTCTGGTGCAAAAACATGTTGTTTTTGTTTAGTAAACAATGCAAACAAAAACAGTATCATCCGATTGAGAATGTCACACAGTATTAACAAAGAGACATTTACTTTATTATTTCAGCCAGATTGGTATGCCCAAACATTCTATTAAATTAATAGGACGTTATCAGATTTTAATGATAAAACACTACTTTACCCGTCTATGTTTTTATATCTAAAGTCTCCCTGTACATTATTGAAAGTTGTACATTTTACCTTCATCTTCATTACAGTATCAGATCAGCAGAAAGAACGCAGCATATTAAGGCAACTACACTCTAAAAATGGCTGGGTTATTTCCGACCCATAATGGGCAAATACTGGACAGAACACGTGCTGGGCCATGTTAACCCAACTGCTGGGTTATTATACCCCATGGTTGCAAAACAACAACTCGTTTTTAACCCAGCACGGGATCATTTTTAACCCAGCATGTGTTCCGTCCAACACCCACACACCAGGTCAAAAATAACCCAGCCACTCCCAGAGTGCATGCTCATTCTGATATCTAAATAAATAACAATGCTTTAAGTACTGTATGTGCATGTAATAATAAAATGTTATGGTATTGTGTTAAGTATTGTTTTTGTTCATATAGTAAAATGCGTTAACGATGTTAATTGCATGTATTATGAAACCGTTAAAGGAACTGTATGTAAGAAATTGATATCAATGAATCATAAAATGGCCCTGATATGTCACTAGACAATAAGAAATCATTTTCATGTTAAATACTTATTTCACTGACAACAGTGGTCCGGCCAGGATATTGTCATTTAAAAAGTAGAGTTGCAGCCCTCAACTGATGTTTATGTTGTCATGTTGTGTATTGGCCGCCACTTGTGTGATTGCAGTACCAGTTTTAGCCACAGGTTTTGTGATTGCAGTACCAGTTTTGGCCACAATCCTACATACTGTTCCTTTAAGATAACGTTTAAAACCGTGGCAAAAACTAACATTTGATTCAGGGAAAGATCAGTGGTTTAAACCCATGACTTCTTGAACTGCTAATCCAATGCTCTACTACTAAACTATACAGGAGCACAAGCTTAAAGCTATGGCGCGCTTCTCTCTTGTGGGAAATGAAGAAGCACTATGCAGTATATAACATTTTACTTTAATCCAAACATCAAAACAACATAACTTAAAGTCAAAACAATCTTGTGACAAATGTGTTTTCCTCTAATAAACTGTTTGAATTTAGACATCAGAAAAGCTAAGCAAAGCTAGCAATAGCTGGTTATTACCCTTGTTACAGCTGATGCCTTATTATGTGCTGTGCTTACAGGAACTATTAGAAAATACAAGCTTGGTTCCTATCATTTTAGGAATATGACTCACGTACAGTAGCTAGATACATAAAAATCTTGTAAATATACAGTCTATAATAAATAAAGTAGCCTATTTAGTATTGGTGATTAAATGTTTGTTTTTATATAGTAGTACTGAATAACAGTTAAGTTAGAAAACTTGTCATCGTTTGGTTCAGTTGAACATCTGAAGACAGCAGCATTTTCTGTATTTCAGAAAAAGAAAGGAAGGAAGAAAAGGATGGAATAAAAAAGAGTTAGTAAACGTTTTCTGGATATTTCACTGGAGAATTAAACAAAATCTTTGACATTAAAAACTTCAACTGTTAATCTAAATTATTTAATTGATAGGTATCTATAGCTGAATGATTTGACCTGGTTTAAAATTACACAGCAAAAGCCCATGCAGAGTTTAGTGTAACCCCTCAACATATCAGCAACTAACAGTCATAAAGTCGTACAAAGAGTATCTAGGCCTAATTTTTAGGAAATGGAACCAAAACTTTTCTCCAAAGCGGTTTACGTAATACACTCCAAAGTTGAGTTTTGAGACTCATGAGATTTCATCACTACTGAAACAACTTTGATTAAAATGAACAATGTAATGAAAATAAACTACTCTTGTAGAGATGGAGAAAAAATATTATACATTGGTAGGTATGTGTAACATGTGAGGCAGGCAGCGGATCCAAATGCAGTTTAAGATTTATTATCATAAAACAAGGAAACACACAAGAAACCATGAGCGGAAACATCCACATTAAATGAAACAAGAACCAACAAAGAACAAAAAACAGGCAGTGCAATAAATACATGAAGACAACCAATGATAGGGCAGAGACAATGAGTAACCATGGAAACAGATAGGCAGTGGGTGGAGTATGAATTATTGTCCATGGCAACAAACAAGGGGCAGGAGCAACACAAGGACAGGAGGAAAAGTACAGGACTCGTGACAGTATTTGGCATGATGGCATGTCCATAGTTCTAAGTAATGTTTTCTTGGCTAATTAATTAATTAATTAGATATTGATATACAAAATAGCTAAGGACTGGATAAAAGAAAGTATTAATGCCTTCAATGACAAAAGAATGGAGCAGCACTTTTTGTATTAGGTCCACCTCAGTGGCATGTGGTGGCTTCTCTTCCGGGGAGGCAGGAATGCAAAATATGTGTTTGGCGTGTTATGTGTGTGGCTCGTCATGTCAAAGCATGTGTTTGCTGCGCCATGTGAACCTGTGCATCGCACATCATGTCAAAATATGTGCATGCTGCAGATGCGTCGAAAGGGTTTATGATGAAGAGACACCCGCGTTCACAAGACACTCGCTTAACTTTAAACTCGAATTACACATTAGATTGAGTAATTATCCAGCAAACACCAGCGTCTCTTTTCCTTGAATAATACACTTATTGCAAAGAATGGCTACCACATGGTGTAAATAGAATATATCTATATTTTCAATATATTGGTACTTTATATAGCATTTCACGAAAAAAGCGCTATTGTCACTTAGTGTAATTATAAAATCACTATTTGCACTTGGAGTAAATAAATAGTATCTAACCCTAAGTGTACAGTATTTAGCCACTGCCACGAAATAATTCGTGGAAATTAATGAACCTAACTACCCTTTTTATTATGTACCATCAACTAGTAAATGTTGTATGTTTAGCAGGTTATTACAAATAATTACAAATCCTTACAAAAAACTGATGCTAACCTATAAACAAAAAAAGGAATATTTTGATAGCATATGGACAGATTTCGCCTCTGCACACAATCTGGGAGAGGTTTTAAAAAACCTAAACCCTAATAGCATGTGGCATGTAGCATGTGATGTCCCATCAGCTTTTTAAAAAAAGCATTACAAAACAGTGTTATGAAGCTATTTTCATCTGCTCAGTCACTTATTTTAAGGTTCGCCTTGTTTTGCACAATATTAACTTTGTGCTACCAAGTGAATGTCCTTGACTCGATAAAATCTGTTTATTAACTTGATAATTTATGGGATCTTTAACTGTCCCAAAACACACTCATCTTTAAACATGTCCTGTTGCTTATGGCAACTCAAAAGCCCTCAATCATGACATAAGTTGAGGTTGGGGGGCTTCTTGCAAAAGACAGGAAGTGGTAACTCCTTAGACTTCCTGTGGTTCTGTAGATAAACGTGGCTATGTAAAAACATACTTCACCCTTGGCTTAAGTTACTTAAGTTGCACTAGATATTTTTGCTACTTAACTCGTACATTTTGTCTGACAGTGCATGTGACCTTGGGAATATTGACTAAGGTCTGTGATATATCATAATGCTAGGTTTTTAGAAACCTTTAGAAATTCAGAGCACAAACCTAAGACCTTTATTCACACTTAAATGCACTGTAAGAAAAAATCTATTTGTGTCAGGCCCTCTTTAAGTTTTTGTTTTGTTTAAGTGTGTACATTGTGTGCACAATTATTAGGCAAGTTGTATTTTTGAGGATTACTTTTGTTATTGTAAAACTACAGTGCTCTTGGTCAATTCAAAATGTTAACAAACCCTTAAACCTAAACATTTAAGTAGTAAAAGTGAAGTTTTGTCTTTCTTAAGAGAATATTTATATGTACACTGTTATTAGGCAACTATTAGTGTGCAGAATTTTTAAGCAACTAAATGAAAAACATTTAGATTTTACCATCTCACTTGTTTTTTTTCAACTGTTATAGTAAAAGTAATAAACAAACTCTAAATTACAAATTTAACTAACCTAGTTAGTGTGTAATGTTGCTATAATAGCATAAATAATACCTGTAAATTGATAAAGCTCAAAGTTCACTGCCAGGCGATTTGTTTTCTTTAACAGAATTCACCTTTCAAAGCCTACAGTGAATGGCAGGTTTGGCATACAGCCCTCTATTTCCTGCTTTAATGACGTCACTAGAACAGTATTTTGACTAACCTCCGCCCACAGGGATACGTCAGTCGCCAGCTAAGCTAATGGCAAGCTAAGCTGCTATCGAATCACAACACACTAAACAAGCTACACAATCAGAACTCGATTCGTATTTCTATAGGAGGGACTTCATAGAACAAGGAAGACATCAGTACGTTTTGAGGACAGTGAAAACAGCACATAAGTAAATTATGTGTAAAAACACCGCGTTTTTTTTACACGTGAAACGTGAACATTATATTTTGCAGTGTAAATACAATCAAAGCTTCAAAAACACAGAAAGAACGGGAGCTTTAAATGTTCAGGTTTAAGGGTTTGTTAACATTTCAATTGACCCAGAGCACTGTAGTTGTACAATAACAAGAGTAATCCTTCAAAATGCAACTTGTCTAATAATTGTGCACACGGTGTACATGGGTGATTCTCACGAAACCATTGAAACACCACGGCACTAATGATTTTAGCTTTAAAATGTGTAATATATTAACATTAAAAAGCATCAGAATTAACACAATACTGTGTTCTACCTTGCACAATGTGTGATTTCAACATAAGAATTTATAATTGGAAATTTTATCTCATTTTCTGCTGAAATTCTCATTACCGCAATGTGTCCGGCTGTGTTTGAACATGCGTTATGTTGTAATTTAATCAAATTAACACAAAAATATTATGAAAAAAAAATAAATGGATGTTCCCTTTCAGTCGGTCACTACGACGTCACGTCGTGACCGACGAATTGGGAGCTCGCTTAGAGAGACCAATCTGCTTCGAATACTACTAAAACGCCAATGAACTTGGCATTGAGATATTTGCATAATGCTGGCGCCGCCCCGCCAGGTGCGTATATAAGGCGCACGTGCAAATAGGGAAATCAGCTTTTTTCGCTTCGAAAGCCGGCTTTATCTGACTGAGAAGCTACTATCTGCTCTTCTGGGAACGGTTGCTGAAGTTGATTGACAAGCAGTACTAACACAGCGGACGCTCGCAGTATTCCACTGCTCTGCATATTTTTTGTTTTGAGTTTAGTGTGTGCGTTGCCTTTCCCTGTGCGCATCATCAGCTGAGCACCTAAAGAGTGATTTCCCTAAAAGAGTGATACGTGAGAGCTCTGTGTCTTTTTAAAGACAGCCACTCTCTCGTATATTCGGAGATCAGCGTCCTTTTCAGGATTGCTGTTCGTCCGTGCGATCTTGGATGCGAGAGGTATAAGGGTTCCAGTTACGGTCACGAGCGCTGTCTTCATGCTTGGGCATCAAGCACTCTGAGGCTGCGCTCGTGGAGAGTTTTTGGTCTCTCTGTGAGAGCATAACCCTCTTGGATTGCGGAGACGACTGACGTTTCTACGGGAATGCTGTCCGCGTCTTTGCAGTGCTGACACCGCCATGGTGCGACTGTCAAGCGCTCGCATGACGCTCTTCGCATCACTACGCTGAGGAGGACGGAGGGCGCGTCCTCCACCTACCGGCCTTTCATCCTCAGCCGGTTGAGGTTCCGGTGGAGACGGCAGAGTCGTGTTCTACGATGTCTGCCGAATCCATTGGACCTCCTTCTGGTCCCGTTCACTTCTGCAGCATCAGAGGGGTGTCCAATTTTCCTCCGAAGTGGAGTCGTTCCGGAGATGGCGGCCGTGCCCGCTCGAGCGGCGGTAACGGTAGAGTTGGAGGGGTTAACCCCTCTCCGCCCGAACCGTACCGCCCACGTGATTGGTATTTTGGAGCTGCTCGGGCCTCTCGGTCCTCTGCTCCTGTGCCTTTCTTCCCGACGGCACGAAGAGCTGACGTGGTTTGCGGCCATCCGGCCGTTCAGCTTCAGCTTTCACCCCTCACCTCCCTCACCAATGGAGCTGCTAAGGGCAGGGACCCTTCAGTGGAGCGGGGGGTTGCGATGCAGCTGCGTTCCTGGAGGGACCACCCAACCCTTCCCTCCCGTGTTTGTAGATAGTCGTCCAGTTACGGGCGCTATCCGTCAGGCATGCGGAGAGGCGGCTTCAGCCCTGCACGCAATAACGTTGCTACGGGTTCACCAAGGATTTACGAGGGAGGCCGCGACCTTCAGTCGTGCGATGTTCACGACAGTGGTTCAAGATCGCCACCTTTGGCTGTGTCTGGCTGACGGACGCAGGCGAGAACAACTTCTTGAATGCTCCTGTCTCACAGACCGGCCTCTTCGGCGAGGCCGTGGAGTCGTACAGCTCCGCTGCGCAGACTGAGGCGATCTCTGTGGTCACGCCCCGGCGAAGGAGAGCTGCCCTTGGTAAAAACCACCACGCCGGTTCCTCAGTCTGCCTCTCGCCGTCGGCGTCCTGCGGCGACCACCTCCGTTCCCCTCTTCGGACCCCATCTCGGCAGCGCGGGGGAACCGGTCGTCAGCAGCTCGCCCCGCCCGCTTAGCCGCTTCCCGTGAGATCGGGAGTTTAAGTGGCCAGTAAGCGGGCGACCTGGATTGGCAGAGGATCACTCTTCAGGAGACGGTGATTCGCTCCTTCCCCCGATAGAGGGTCGGGTGGAAAATTCTTGGTTTGCATATGTTCCACCGGCTGTTAGCCGGTGCCCACTAACCACACACAGAGTGCATTCCTCTTCCCTCTCCAGGTCTCCAGAGGATCGAGAGAGCCGTGAGCGGGCACACACCAGCTCACCCTACCTCTCCTCTATCGCCAGCGGGTGTTCTGAGGAGTCCGAGCCCTCCACTCAGGAGACCGGACCACCAGCAAACCCGTCGGAGTCTGCGTCCTCAGCTGAGGAGACCGGACGACCGTTTCCCTCAGCGGGCTCAGGTCAGTGTCACACACACACATACTGTAGATGCTTATGCTGTCACGGCAGACGCACCGGCAGTCCCGCCTGTCCCGCCTCGCTGCCCCGCCGCGGGTACACCGGTAGTGTCGTTAATTCTCCTCGTACGGTGCTTGGGTGCTTGGCTTCAGTTCCCAGCCCGTTTCGTTGGGTTTTACGCACGATCCGCCTCGGTTACGAAATACAATTACCGGCACAACCCCGAAATTCTCGGGCTTTCGTTTCACTATAGTGAAAGTATCCGATGCACATGTACTGCGTGCATAAGTCGATGTCCTGCTGGCGAAGGATTATCGAGCCGGTCCCTCTTACCGAGATGATGATATGATGATAGGGTTTTTCCAGCCTTTATCTCATAGTACCCGAAATACGCGGTGGGTTACGATCGATTTGATTTACGCCCGGCTCTACGGAGGTGGTCTTTTTTGGATGATAACGCCGAGGCTCGTATTTCAATATTCAGATCGGTTGCAGCTTTAGACCTGTAAGACGTGTACTTTTGTGTCCATCTCCCCTCGCCTTAGACCGTTTTTTCGCTCTGCGTCGTGGGGTGGGCATATTAATATTAAGTACACCATTCGAGCTGTCTCTCTCTCTCCGTGTCTCCATGAAAGTGTTAGTCACGGCATTAAAATATCAGAGAGAGAGCGTTGTTCGCATTCTGCTTTATTTACGTTGACTTATAATAGCCCGTTCTTGGCAGACGTGCGCGAACACAGAGAGTTAATGCTTCGGCATCTCGCACGTTTAAGTCATCAGGTCGACTGGGAAAGAGCAACTTTGCCCCGTGCAGAGGATCCTTTTTCTCAGTATGGAATTAGACTCGATCAACTAATTGGCGTGTTTTACAAGAGCGCGCAACTAGTCAGTTCTGACTTGCCTCGGTTTAATTCGAGGGAAGTACGCGGTCCCTCTGATACAATTTCAGAAGCTCCTGGACATATGACAGCATGCTGCAGCCGTGACACTGTTCGAGCTGCGTCATATGAGACCGCTTCAGCGTTGGCTTTACGATCGAGTCTCGAGGAGAGCGTGGCGCATCGGCATACATTGTGTAAACACTACACCTGCGTGTCATTTAAATTTCCCCGTAGTAGACCCAGCATTTCTGATAGCAAGATATGCCTCTGAGGGGTCTCCTGGCATTCTGTAGCATGCGATGCCCTAAGCACGGGATGTTCAGCCACGTATGACGGGCCTGCAGTCTGGGGTGTGCATAGCACCCCAACTGCCGTGAGCGGTGCGCTGTATATCTGGGACTTGTACGCTCCGCTATGGAGATGCGAGGGAAGGATGTATTTGTCGACACCGATAACTTTGCGACTGTTGCGTTATTTACCGTTAAGGCGGTTTTTGCGCTCTCGTCACCTGTCGCATCTCGCTCGTCATCTCCTCCTTTGGAGTCAGAAGCATCTGAGGTCCCTTCGTGCCATTTACATCCCGGGATCGCTCAATACAGCGGTACGCGCTTCCGAGCTGCGCCCCCGGCGAATGGCGACTCCACCCCCAGACGGTCCAGCTAATTTGGAAGAAGTTCGGTTGTGTGTAGATAGATCTGTTTGCGTCGCCGGACGATACCCACTGTCGCCTATTTTATTCACTAACCGAGGGCAGCCTCGGCGTGGATGCGTTGGCACACAGCTGACCGCGGGGGGTGCGTAAATACGCATTCCTTCCAGTGAGCTTTATTGCGCAGACACTGTGCAAAGTCAGGCAGGACGAGGAGAGCCTTTTATTAATCGTCCGTACTGGACGGCCAAGAATTGGTTTCATAGTTAATGCTCCTCGCGACAGCCCTCCCTGGCGGATTCCCCTGAGGAAGGACTTTCTTTCTTAGGAAGGGGCACATTTGGCACTCGCGCCCCGACCTGTGGATATCCATGTACGGTCGTTGAGCGCGCGCAAGGTTTAGGTGATTTATCGCAAGCGGTATCTAACACCATCGACGCGGTCGAGCACCGTCCACAGGACGGGCTTACGCGCTTAATGAAACCTTTTCGTCACCCGGTGCTCTTCGCAACGCGAGGACCCAGAGAATGCCCTTTAACATTATGCTTTTATATCTTTAACATGGGTTAGATGGTAGGCTGTCCCTCCGCCATTAAAATTGATATCGCCGCTATTTCTGCTCATCACTCACTTATCTACGGCAGATCAGTTGGCCAGCATGATTTAATTATTACATTTTAAAGAGGCGCTCGCAGGCTAAACCCCTCGCGCCCTCCCTCTTTTTTCCTGAGACCTGTCCATGGTGCTGAAGCCTTCAGGTCTCCGATTTAGCCTTTGCAGTTTGCGAGTCTGAAGTTTTTATCAATGAAAACTCTGACCCTGCTAGCATTGGCCTCCATGAAGAGAGTAGGAGATTTACATGCATTCTCTGTTGACGATTCGTGCCTTTAGTTTGGTCCTGCTGTCTCACTGAAGACCCAGACCAGGCTACGTGCCCAAAGTTCCCACCACTCCCTTCAGAGATAAGGTGGTGAGCTTGCAAGCGTTGCCTTTGGAGCAGGCAAACCCAACCGAGGCTTTGTTGTGCCCCGTACGCGCACTGCGATTCTACGTGGTCCGCACGCAAAGCTTCAGGACCTCAGACCAGCTCTTTGTTTGTTATGGTGGCCAGCAGAAAGGGAAAGCTGTCACTAAGCAGAGGATGTCTCATTGGATAGTTGATACTATCGCCCTGGTTTATAATTTGCAGGGCATTCCTTGCCCCTTAATTTGAGAGCGCACTCCACTCGGAGTGTTGCCTCATCTTGGGCATTAGCTCGTGGTTCCTCGCTAACAGACATCTGTAGAGCTGCTGGTTGGGCGACACCTAATACGTTCATTAGATTCTACAATGTTCGTATCGAGCCTGTATCCTCTCGTGTTCTGTCCTCACCAGGGAGGACACGGAGAGCAGACTCGCAAGTCGGCTTGCAGCCTCCGACTGAGGCTCCAAATTGAGTTTCAGTATGGAAGGCTAACAGAGCAAAAATGCGTAATGGTTTGATTTGCTCTCTCCACTGCCTTGACAGCCTTTGTTGCGGAGCATTGGCTGTCAGCCTTTCACTAGCTGTATTCTTACGAACCTACGTGTTTGGCCAGGGCCCCACATTGTGTCCCAACGGGTTCCTTTGTGAGTATTATTCCGTGGGGTTAATCCTACCAGCCCACGTTTCCCTTAGCAGAGCACTGCTTTGCTTACACAGCCACGGCTGTCATTTACCTCAACTACGGTTGACTTTCGCCCACCAATAGCCCTTTACGGGGCAGTGGCTTCCGCAGCGTCCCTATACCGCTCAGATAGGGCGCTTCCCAGTCGCTGGCACTACTGTGGGTTAAAGGAACATCTAGTGCCCGGCCTTCTGCCTTAAAACCTAATTCTCCTATCCTTAAGTGGAACCGGAGGGCTTTATGCAGACACTGGAAGAGGTCAGCCCCTAGTGGCGTTTTAGTAGGGTTTCCCAATTCGTCGGTCACGACGTGACGTCGTAGTGACCGACTGAAAGGGAACGTCTCGGTTACGGATGTAACCCTCGTTCCCTGAAGGAGGGAACGGAGACGTCACGTCCCGTCGCCACAGGTGCTGCCACCTGCTGTTTAGGCCGGTCACCTTCCGGCTTTCTCAGCGAACAGAAGCTGATTTCCCTATTTGCACGTGCGCCTTATATACGCACCTGGCGGGGCGGCGCCAGCATTATGCAAATATCTCAATGCCAAGTTCATTGGCGTTTTAGTAGTATTCGAAGCAGATTGGTCTCTCTAAGCGAGCTCCCAATTCGTCGGTCACGACGTGACGTCTCCGTTCCCTCCTTCAGGGAACGAGGGTTACATCCGTAACCGAGACGTTTTGCTAGACTACTTTAGATGACAGAAAAAATATTTACTGAATATTCATGTATAATAATAATGAAGAAAAATTAGGAAAATGATGTGTCCATGCCTGATGTTCTCATCCTCCGCAACACTTTTTGAGAACAGTTTAAGCACACATACAGAATTTTAATAAAGTTTGATTTTGAGTGACCAAGCACATGGACCAGTTACTTCAAGATGGCTACCAGGTAAGATCTTTTTTTACAGTTAA
The DNA here is from genome assembly GCF_027580225.2 of Misgurnus anguillicaudatus. Taxonomy (NCBI): domain Eukaryota; kingdom Metazoa; phylum Chordata; class Actinopteri; order Cypriniformes; family Cobitidae; genus Misgurnus; species Misgurnus anguillicaudatus. The sequence continues at coordinate 22,378,251 of NC_073339.2, forward strand.
TTTGAAATATTGTCTCGTCAGAATGCTTACACGACATTTTGATTATCATTACCGCAACAGATGCTTATTAAATGTTAATTTAATTAATAGAAGCATAATACTTTGATTTTAAATGCATGTGCAGAATCTCCAAATTATGTTCTTTCAGGTTTGTCATGTCATTTTGAAAATATGTCAGTGTTGATGTTTTCTGACTGTTGCGGTAATGAGATTTATTAGGACTCATTTTTTTAATTATGTTACAAAAAGTGTTAAATGACAAGTAAAAGTTTTTAAATTAATGTTCCCATTTACTCCAGACTTTGTTTTTCAATGTCTGGTGGGAAAAAAGTAAATTTAAGCAAATTTTACATTTTCATGCTTGACATTTTTAAAACCAAGTTTTCGTGAGAATCACCCACATATACACACATGACAGTATTATTAAATAGTGTAGACTTTAAAGAGCACCAAATATCCGATTCACAATTTTACATTTCTTTTAGTGTGTGAGTATTAGTACATGTTTCCGATATGCAAAAGGTACAAATCTCAAAGTAAATTGTAGGCAACCGTTTACTTCCTGGGCCAGTTGACGTGGACACGACGGTCATTATCATAATTCCACCCGCTTCTGACATACAGCCTGTAAGAAGTATATATTTATATATTTTAAAAATGTACTACTGACTAAACCATGATTCAAATGCAAGTTTTGAGCAGTGCAGTGTAGCGCTTGTTTTTTTTTATCGTTTCTACGATCACAAATGCAGACATGGTTTTAATAGTTAAGTATTCTTACCTTACCAATCTGTTACGTACCGTAAAACTTCAAATAATAGCCGAGTCCCAAATAGACGCCTTTCTCTTTTAGACGCCTGGTGTGACGACAGGTTTGGGTAAATAAACGCCTGTCTCAAATAAAGGCCTGGTCTGTTTTTTAGTTTCGGGTTGTATTTAATCTTCTAAACCCCGTCAGATAGTCTGTTTAAGACAGTTCTATGGTGCAGATTGAACACGCTAAAGTTTTTTTTTTGCTTACCGGTAGATGTCACGTGACAGACGCAGTCGTTCCGTTACTCATCACTATGACAACACAACAAGCTTCGTCGCCAGGATTGAGGTGATGATGACAGTAGCGAAGTGGCAATCGGGAGAGTCGGGACTTTTCCCGGTGGGCCGGTAGTGTTTTGGGGCCGCTGATAATAGACGGGCTTTCAGTCTTTTGTCATGCAGCGCCCAAAATGTATCTGGCCGCACTGCTCTCTCTCTCTATCAAGCCCGTCTTCCCTAGAGTTCTAGTCGAGCGAGCCAATACAAAAAAAGAGAAAGAGGCTACACAATAGCCAATCAGAAAATAGCACTGTTGTATCTGGGTAAGATTTCACGCAACAACCAATAAAAAAACATATCCTTGTTTGCTTTATTTATACTGCCAATAATTTAAGACTGTTGTTATTACACGAACTAATTTGTTAAACACATTCAAATTAAAAATAAAACGTAATATGTGGTAACCTCCTGCTGTCATGCTGGAACAATTAAATTAAAAGCCTGTCTCTTATAGACGCCTGTCTCTTTTAGACGCCTGGTGTGATGATAGGTTTGGGAAAATAAAAGCCCGGGCTTTGAGAACCACTGTACTTAACCCTTTTTCCTGTTGTCTGAGACCTGACTGGCTGAGGATGTAGTTTGTCTCATCTCCGTCAAACTCATCTACCCTTTCTGCTTCCCTTTCCCTGCTACGCACAAAAAAATAAATTGCGTTCCGTCACCTGGACTTCTGTGTTTTGCGTAGATGCAAGCTACTTTATAGTTACAATTTTAAGTGCTGTTGGTTAGTAGCCTTATTTTTTTAGTATTAATTATACAGAATTCATGATAAATTAATGTATTTTTTAAAATGTCATAAAACTGCCCCAACCCCCCCCCCCCCCCCCCCCGGCACCATCTCGCAGCCCCAGTTTGAGAACCACTGTACTAAACCCTTTTTCTTGTTGTCTGAGACCTGACTGGCTGAGGATGTAGTTTGTCTCATCTCCGTCAAACTCATCTACCCTTTCTGCTTCCCTTTCCCTGCTACGCACAAAAAAATTAATTGCGTTCCGTCACCTGGACTTCTGTGTTTTGCGTAGATGCAAGCTGCAGTTGAGGAAACACACAGTCGTGCGGAGATGGATTTCTGCAGGCCGTGCATGCGTCAGTTTGTGTTTTCAGCTGAAGTGGGACTGCACCGCTTTTTTAAGTGTGAAAAGTGGGTTTTTAGGTTGCATATAGATTTTTTCCGTGATTATAAATGTAACTGAATACACAGGCCAATAACGTAAACTGCTAAAACATTAGATTTACACTGGGGCACAGCAGATTTACACTGGAACGCCCATTACAGAGCATAGATCTTTTTAGCTGAACATAATGTAATATTTATGTTTGGGTATAAAATTATTTTGCAGACAGATTTTATAAAGTACATACAGCATTTGTTGGGTTCTGAATACAAAGCTACATCATAATCATTCTTTATAATTAGTATGAGTTAATGTATGATTATTGAGAAGAGAAGATTATAGTCATGGTTAATGTAATTTTGGCCATTCATAACAGCTTTTTGTTTGCTACATTGTCACTAGATATGGGTCATAGATGAGGGTGGTGTGGCCTAGTGGTCTGGGCTGCTAACCGAAATGCTATATTTTCAAATACTGTTTCATGTGAGGTCAACTCATGAGCAGTCAACACTACACACAACTGTCTCTTTAACTGTAAGTCACTTTGAATAAAAGGTTCTACAAAACAACAAGTTAAACCCAAAAGTAAAGGGCTATTGATGTGGTAGAACTGAAGTGAGAAAAAATACACAAGCAATCTGTATAACATGAGTGGTCCCCAACTATAACTGAAAAATAGATCTGTTGAATGACAGGAGGAAGCTTGATTTTTACCCCTAACACATATACCTGCAGTTTTTTAAGGTGTCTGTGTGCATCTTGCAAAGCATTTTGAAGTTGCATTCATTTTTTTCACCTAGCACCAGGAAGTTGATAACATTACCTGACAAATCTAACCTAGTTTTAAAGGCAAATAATTTTGGCTACACTACAACAGAATTAATTAATTAAAGGTGTAAATGCATAAGGTTTATTAGCATTTAACAACTAGAACCAAAACTAAGAACCACTGAACTACATTAATAAATGTGGTTAAAGTTGTTCATTGCTTTTAAGTTATTTCATTCCATTAACAAATTTTAATGAAATTATCAACACTGTAAAGTGTTACCATAATTTATATCAGTCTAAAATTATTTCAGAGTAATTTCCCTTGCATGCTAATATTTAAATGCTTTCATCCTTATTTTGTCCTGCATAAATTCAGGACAAATTCATCATTATTTAATAATTGTAAATTGGTAAATTACTAGAGCAGCATTATATACACATGCCCATCAATTTAAGATAGACAGATATGTTTGTGGTGCTACTGACCATATCAGCACGTGAAGTCAGCACCTCTTCAGGCAGATACATAAACATATAAGCAGGACTAGGGCCACACAGCTAGCAGAAATCAGAATGATATGTCCGTTCCTAGCTGTAGGAATAGCAGCAAAGAAAGCACATATACAGTACATCAACAACAAATAATTTGACATTAAAAAATAGTAGTGCATTTAGGATGCATTTAAATTTTGCTAAAGCAGTGTGTTTACAACCGCAAAAACATGAAAAAGATGCATTTTTGCTCACTTTACTCAAGTTTTACTCACATTTATTTAGATAGATGAAGACGGCTGACCCAAGGCCCTGATGATGAACTTCGCACTTTATCAGTTCATCGTCCAGTAGTTCAGCCCGAAGCTGAATGGAGCTGACCACCATTGTGGTGCCGTCACCAAGTTGGTAAAATGAATTCACAGAAGGGCCCAGTGTTTTGTTATGACCGTCCACATTCCAAGAGATCTCTGCTGCAGGACGGGACACAGCTGTGCAGTTTGCCTCAACAATTCCTTGTGTTACAGTAATGTAACTGGCCTCAGGTTTGGGTAGAACTAAAAAACACATTAAATGATTAGTTCACTCATATAGTTCTCTGCTATTTTCCAAATACTTCAATTAAATGTTTTAATGCCAAGGTTCTCAACAGGCGGCCCGCGAATTTTCATGCAACCTATTGCGAGACTAGTCTGTAAGTGCCAAATCAGCAAAACCCACAGAACTTTTTCATCTCTTAGTATTATTTTGATGGCGACCAAACAACAAAAAGTGGACGATGAAAACATGACTTTTAAACCTGCGTGGGAATCTGAATTTGCTTTTCTTGAGGTAAAGGGCAAACCAGTGTGTCTCATCTGTCTCAGAGGACATTTACTCTGTGCTAAAAAACTTTTTCCATGGTCCAGGCAACAGCATCAATCTTAAAAACCTTGTTTCTGTGACCACCAATGGAGCTCCTTCAATGGTCGGAAAGGAGAAAGGTTTAATTGTTCTGCTTAGAAAAGATCCTGAAATGTCGGCATTCTTTTCATATCATTGCATTCTGCATCAGGAGCAATTATGCAGCAAACTAAGAGGCGGAGCACTCAAAGAGACAATGGACAGGGTGGTACGTATTGTGAACTTTATTCTTGCACACGCGCTGAAACATACACAGTTCCAATCGCTCGTAGAAGAGTGTGAGAGTGCATATGGTGACTTGGCAATGCATGTAGAGGTCCGATGGCAGTGGCGTACTGTGGGCTTTCAGTCAGGGCCTTCTGTAACGACCAACACCCCGCCCCCCCAGATAAAAAAACAATAAACGCACACCACTGTGCATTGAACCGCTGTAGGCCCATCAACACAGCATAACCCGCGCTACTCAAGCGACAGCAATGCAAATGTATATAAATAAAATACGGCAATAACTGTATCTCTCCTAAACAGTGAGAAGTAACACTTACCCACTACTTGTAAATGAAATCCATCCTTCGATCCTTTCTGATGAAACGTTCAATGACCTCCTCATGCAGTTGCGCGTCCTGCTTAAGATGAATGAGCAGCTCCTTCTCTATGGCAATAGATGCCAGTGCAGAGAGTCGTGTTTGTCCGGTTGCATTGCGCGAATAAGTTTTGATGTGCTTGAGAGCTGAGAAAGAACGCTCAACTGATGCGGTGGACACTGGTATTGTCATGATCAAGCATGTGAGGGCATAAAGCTGTGACATGCTGACTGCAAGCCCCGTGCTCCTCAGAAATGTCAGTAGGTCACTTGGACTCTTTCCCTGAAAGTTTGTCATGCTGTACATCCCTTTGAGCTCTGCTCTGAGTCTGCCCAGATCATAATATCCACCGTAGTTCTTATCCAGGCTCCTCAGCTTTGTTTCTGGAAATGTCTGCTTGAATTTGGTAAACATCTGTGCGTCCAGCAATGAAACAAACAGTAGTCGCTTGTGATCCTCAAATCGATTCCTGATTTGCGTGATGATGCTGTCGATTAGCGCTGTGTGTAACTGTCTGTAGTGCGCGTGCGGGTCTGTTCGGCCTCTTGCTGCGCTCGGTTGTCCCGCGGCCTCCCCGGTCCTCTCATAGATAGCATCAAATTTTCCACGCTCACCTTAAAGACTCTGGCAAAAGTCCCCAAATCTGGCCAAACTGAACTGCACGTCTAAACTCGTATTTTGCAGTATTCCGAAGAGCACATCAGCATAATCAAAAATGCAGATTAACGCAAAGAGAAAAAAACAGAACTCAAAGCTTTTCAACTGTGACAAGTGATCCGATGCACAATGTACCGTTTCATTGTCAAAATCCTCTGCATGATTGAGGATGTGCTGGAAAAGCTCGACCAGCTCAGCTCTTTTGTCGTGGACCGTGCCCACCAATCTGGAGTTGAAGTTCCATCTCACCTGAGAAACCCGCGGCAGCCGCCTTTTGCAAAACTCATTCAGCAGTGTTGTTTGCTTAGAAGAACGTGTAAAAAATGCAGACAATCCTCCCAGATTCGCAAAAAAAATCTTGCATTCTTGTATTTTTGATGCTCCCTGAGACATCACGAGATTTAATGTGTATGCATAACAGTGCACAAACAGAGCCTGTTTGACGCGCGCCTGTACGCCATTAAGTCCTGATGTCATTACAGCGGCTCTGTCATAACACTGTGCCACTAACTTTGTTTTGCAATCGTAGCTGCCCAGCACTTCAAGTACTGAAGCTGCTAGATCATGAGCTCATTTTCTTTCTGTGACATCCTCAAACTTTAAAAATCTCTCTTTCACTCTGGTTCCAGTAATGTACCGAAGTACAAATGACAGCTGTGCAGTGTTGCTGAAATCTGTGGTCTCATCCACCATAACTGCGACAAACTTGGTGTTATTAATCTCTTTTTTTATGGCATCATTTAGCACATCAGCAACAGCATTTATGAGATCATTTTGAATTTTCCCAGATGTTCCCGTAAAAACAGTGGCCGTGGCAAGGTGGTGTCGCAGGTCAGCATCATATTCTGATAGCAGAGATAATAACTCCAAATAATTACCTCGATTCAGGGACCGGTTTCCCTCGTCATGTCCCCTGAAAGACAATTCTTGTTGTCCCAAGAAGATGACACAAGCAATGAGGCGCTTCAGTATTTCCCGGTTTTTTCTCACTCTCTCGTTGTGAAGGCTTGTCTCTCGTCTGCGCTGCTCATCCAGTTGCAAATCCACCCTGGACTCACCAAAAGTCTTCAAATGTAAACGCTGTGAGGTGTCGCTCGGATGCCTGATGTTTAATAGCTGCCTTGGTAAAGCTATTAAGGCTGATGAAACTTGTGGTGTTCCATGTTCCCTCACTAGTATTAAAAAGCAAACACGGGCAGCAAAATAACCTGTTCTGCCTGGTGCTCGCTGTAAGCCAGTCATAACGGTCGTAGTTACTCGTAGTGAAGTGTCGCACAAAACCTTTGCCAGCCTTGGTCAGGCCATCCAGTGTAGGTGTGGGTCTTCCCCTTAAAATTATTTCTGTCTTCTGTCCAAACGATCGCCTTGATAAAGGCACATGAAGGAGATCGGAAACAGGATCGTTAGGAGGTGTGAAGGCTGCGGCCATAGTTCACTCCTGATTCACTCACAACCCGCTAAAATGTTCAAACGTCGATGATGACGGAGTAATAAAAAAATTGTTCATGACATCAGTGGGGGGTGGTGACTACACACCGCTGGCCCCTAGGGCGTTCTGTCATTACACATCAAAATTTGATTGGCTGATGACACACGTCAGTCAAAGTTATAATCAAATAGGAAATGGCAGCTTCAATGAAAGGCTAGCAATGCTACTAGTGCTGGTCCACTGATGCGTTTAGATGACATGGAAAATCCAGCTACTCAGAAAAAAATAACCATATTTTTTCTGGAAATATAATCGTAAAGTACTAAAAAAGTAATTTTTAGACACATTCATTTAATTATAATTGTGATTAATTAATTATGAAATATATTTTTTATTTTGACAGGGCCAGCAGAGAAGGCCCTGATAGCCCACCACTGTCCGATGGCTTAGTCGCAGAAAGGTGTTATGCCGTTTTATGCAATTGCTTCCTGCTGTGTGCATGTTTTTGGAAGAGGGTCAACATAATTTACTGTCTCTCTTAAATGACACTTTAATTGAAAATGCTGCATTTTTAACAGACATAACGTGTCATTTAAATTCACTTAATCTCAAACTTCAGGGGGAAAAACTCTGCTGATGATGTTCAATGATGTGTACGCATTTGAAACAAAACTGGACTTATTTGTTCAACAACTTAAGGAAAAGGACCTGACACACTTCCCCGTTCTGCAGTCCGTTGCACAATCATTGTTACCCACTGCCTACTGCCCATACATCACTGAACTAAAAGAGCAGTTTTCTCGATGATTCGCAGACATCAAGGCCATGAAACCTGTGCTGGCATTTACGGAAATTCCATTTGCTTGCGACATACTTTCTACTTCACTGTCAGTCAAAGATCTCCAGCTTGGAGTCGAAAGTGCTGTGTTTGAGGAGCAGCTAATCGACTTGCAGCACAATGCCATTCTCAAAGAAAGGCACAAGGAAGAAAGCGCAGACACATTCTGGATATCCTTCGTTCCTAAAGACACATATACTGCACTTTCAGTGCTTAGAAAATCCTGACCTGCTTTGGATCTACATATGTTTGTGAGAGCTCCTACTTTGCCATGGGATATATAAAATCAAAGCTCCGCTCTTGTCTAACTCAGCAGTTCCCAAAGTGGGGAGTGGAGGGCGGGGGGTCGCAAGATGATTTCCAGAAACTTTATTTTTTATTTTTATTTCTTTTTTATTTATATGTTAAAAAGGTTGTAATGATGCGAGTATAAATTTAGGATAATTAAAATAAACTGGAAATAAAACTTTGTTTGCTCCGATTAATTACGACACTTGGTGACGGCCTCAATCACAATTTACAGCACAACAACATGCGCTAGCGAGCTAACGTTAAATGCACATTTGGTGCTAAACAGCGATCGGTCTATTTTGAGATCTAAACTTGATCAAAAATGAAACGGTGATTATTATCATCAAAAGAAAAAGAGAAGAGAGCAGAGATGCCTGCTGATGAGAGAGCGGGATCAGCGGAAAATGCAGAGGGCAGAGAAGAGGATGAGCTGCTCGCACTACCCTCCACCTCCGGAAGGGCAGCCGCCAAACCCGTGCCCCACAAACGGACCATCCCCCCTTGAAAGCCAGAAAATACAGAGCGGAATACATAAACTATGGTTTCACGTGCATTGTTATAAATCAGGTACAACACCCTCAGTGCGTTGTATGCTCCGAAGTCCTCGAACATGAGAGTCTGAAGCCCGTGAAAATGCAAAGACACCTAAAAACCAAACACCCCAGCCTCGCAGATAAACCCACTGACTTTTTCCGCAGAAAGAAGAAAGAGTTACACAGACAAAAGAAAGTCCTTATTAAACAGACAACTATCCCCGCTAAGGCTCAGAGGGCTTCATTTGAGGTGTCACATTTGATTGCACAGACCAAAAAGCCACACACAATTGGAGAAACTTTAATAAAACCAGCAGCAATAGTTATGAGTTGCGTCATGCATGGAGATAAACTGGCCGCTGAGCTGGAACAAGTGCCGCTCTCTGATGGGACTGTATCCCGCCGCATTACAGAAATGGCTCAGGATATCAAGTGTCAACTGATTGACAGAGTAAAGAAAAGTGGGAGGTACTGTACGCCTTACAACTGGATGAATCCACAGACGTGTCCAGCACCGCTCAACTCCTTGTATTTGTCAGATATATTTTTGAGGGGAAACTACATGAGGAGATGTTATTTTGTACGCAACTGGAGGGGTCATGCACGGGCGAGGACATTTTCAATAAACTGGACAGCAAACTTAAAGATGAAGGACTATCTTGGGGCGAGTGCATATCCGTGTGCACAGACGGAGCTGGGGCAATGCTGGGAAAAAACGAAAGGACTAAAGGCACGAGTCCTCCAAGTTGCACCTCACCTCAATTTCACGCACTGTATTATACACAGAGAAGCCCTCGCGTGCAAAACCCTGAATGCAGAGTTTAAACATGTTCTTGACATTGCAGTAAAAATTGTTAATTACATAAAATCACGTCCATTGAACACACGACTGTTTTCCACTCTCTGTAATGAAATGGGATCAGAGCACAAAGGCCTGCTCCTGCACACAGAAGTCAGGTGGCTGTCTCGAGGAAATGTGCTGAGACGCCTGTACGAGCTGCGGGACGAGGTGCGCATTTTCCTCACAGACCATAGATCCCCACTTGCTGAGCATCTGTCTGATCCTGACTGGGTGACAAGACTGGCATATTTGTCATATATTTTTGAAAAACTCAACGGACTTACTCTGTCCCTGCAAGGTGAAAACACAAACATCTTGTACCTTAATGATAACGTGCAGGCATTTGCGAGAAAGCTGGTGCGTTTAAGAGAGAGAGAGTAGAAATGGGACGCATAGACATGTTTTCTGAACTGGAAGAATTCATGGAGGAAAATGCACTCAGTGTTAACAGCATCAAGGGGTCTATTGTGGCTCACCTTCTGTCCCTTTTTGATCACTTTCATAAGTACAGTATTTCCCTGAAGGAGACGCTCCCGACCAATATGACTGGATAAGGTCACCATTCAATGTAACCACGGCAAATCATCTGGCGTCAGATATGGAAGATGCGCTGATAGAACTTACAACCGATCGAACCCTAAGGACGGCATTTAACGGCAAGACGCTGGATGAGTTCTGGGTTTCTGTCGTGCTGGAATATCCACAGTTGTCGAAAGCCGCGTTGGATGTACTCATGCAATTTGGCTCAACGTATTTATGCGAAAAGATATTCTCCGCGCTGACTTACATTAAGAATAAACACAGGTCACGACTTAACATGGAAGATGATCTGCGGGTGGCGATCTCCAAAATTATACCTAGAGTGGACCTGCTTTGCTCCGCACACAGCGCCCATCCATCACATTAGGCGTTTTTGAATACAAAGTTACAATTATAATTGTTCCAAGGCGCCAGCCAACGCTGAACGCGTGTTACAGGCAGCTTGTTCGTATTATGTCTGTAAGCATTTCACAGTTATGGGATGTATTTGTTTTTGTCAATAATTTGTTAATAAAATAGCCTGGCTTAGAGATGTATTCATTTTTGTTTGAGCTCTGTCAGTCTGTAACCAAATCGCAAACCCTTACAAGCTGCTGGAGGAAAACACAGGGAGGAGAAAGGAGGGGGAGGAGGGGAGGGGTCCGCGGGTCGTCAGCAGTCTAATATTAGGGGCGCGGTCTGAAAAGTTTGGGAACCCCTGGTCTAACTGATAGACATCTCACAGACTATCTCAGAGCAGCTACAAGTGAACAACAACCAGAACTTAAAGTACTTGTGAAAAATATGCAGACTCAAATCTCTCACTAGTAAAAATCCACAATGCAACCATACTGGGACTGCAAGATAATAAGACTTCATGTACTTTCCAACTTAGTTTTTAAGATGTGTGGAAATATCATTTGGAGTTCATTGCTTTCACTGTTTCCATGAAAAACAAGTATTGTGCAGTTTGTGCATTATTTTAAAAATAATAAGTAAACATCAGTAATGTTTTGTGCTTATTAAGCTGTGAAGTAATGTGTAGTTATAGTTTTCTCATACTCCTTTCCCATGCAATACTGTGCTTTATCTAGAAAGCCTAGTTCAAATGAATAAAACAATGTTAAATAAATGAATATAAGTCAGTGGCCCTCTGTATCTAATGTGGTCAAAAAGGTGGCCCTCTAGGCCCTTGAAGTTGAGTACCTCTGCTTTAATTGAAGAGGACAAACTTCTCCGTCTGACAAAACTACCCCTGCACAATTCAGTGATAAAACCAAAAAAACATGGTAACCACAAAATAAACAACCATGGTAAGTGTAGTTACTACACTTTTACCACAATAAAGCCATTTTTAATTTTCATAAGGGCATGGTTTATTACTAGCCACCCCAACAATCGCGACCTACATGATATATTATTTAATGCCACTAACACCCAGAGTTTATAAAATCAGAGTAATGTCAACATATCAAGGAAGCAAGATAAGCTGATGTGGGATACCATGGTAAAACCAATACAACTTTTCAAAGCAACTGCAAGTGAATTGTAAATAATATCATTGTTTAAAAACAATTAAAACAATTTGAAAATTGCTTCCAAGTCACTTCAATGTTTTTCGAATATATCAAATCTGCGATGTGCCGTTGAACACACATTTGATCATCTGCAGTCAGGTGGAAAAGGCAGGGGGCGCGGCAGACACGAGGATGGCACATCCCTTCATCTGCTTACTGCATTCACCACAATTGGAATTGGTGCCCTATGCAAACTGCGTAGTCTGGGAATGGAGATACTAGATATTATTGTCAGGGGTGCACATAACTTTTTTGGTCTGGTTCTCAAAGGAGCACCAGGAGATGTTGCTTGGTACTCACACTATTCATAGCAGAGATATCCTACCCTACATGCTCTCCTACATACATAACCTCCTGACTACTCTCTTCGCCATATTTCTTTGGTTTAAGCATGGTAGACGGTGAAATAAATAAAATATGCCTGGTTATTGGTTTTAACCCACATAACCTTAAATAACTACTTGCCTAACTCATATAAATTTCAAATATTGTTAAAGACAAGTAAATGGTCAATAATAAAAATGATCAAATTATGAGCAATAGCACAAATAAATACACTAGAACAAAGATACAAATAAAATAAACAGTGCTGTTCATGTTTTCAGGTTGGCCTGTAGTTTTCAGGTAGAGCACAAAAATTCAATAAATTAATCAATAATGCTGCATATTCTTTACTGTGTAAATTGGATTAATTCTTATTAAAGTTACAAAAGTTATTCAATCAATATATATCAACATTATATTTTCTTTGTGGTTTGATTAACATTAAAAACAGCATCAGGTTTATACACTCTAAAAATGCTGGATTGTTTTTAACCAACCCAGTCTCACAGAGTTGTGTATAAATAGCACGAAGTGTGAAAATCACAAAATACAAACGCCAAATTCCAACGCTTTGTCATTTTATTTATTGTTTTTTTTTTTGCAATTTTTTTACCATTGTCGCTTGGGTAGGGTTAGAACAACTTTTTGTTACATAAAAATGACACCCTAACCCAAACCCCAATTCTAACTCCAAGCGACCATGGCTTAAAAATAGACAAAAACATGGAGAAAGATGTATATTACATAACCTCCTTAAGCAAATCTCTAACCCTAAACACAAGCGAAAATGGTTTAAAAAACAGAAAAAAATTTGAAACCAATAGATAAAACGACAAAAAAGATGCGCCATTTAAGTGATTGGGAAGGACTAGCGTATCATATGCTATGTATTGCATGATTTTCACACTTCGTGCTATTTATACATATCTACATGAGACTGGTTAGCTTTTAACCCATGGCTGGGACAATATTAGACAGAACGTCTCGGTTACGTATGTAACCCTCGTTCCCTGAAGGAAGGGAACGGAGACGTCACGTCGTGACCGATGTATTGGGAACGCGCCTCGCGAGACCAATCTACTTTGAGAACTACTAACACGCCAATGAACTTGGCTCGGGTATTTAAACGAGCCCCGCCGCTCGGGTATTTAAACGAGGATCAGGTGCAATATCATTAGCTAGATTTTTCGCTGAGAAAGCTGGCAACAGTGCACGGCCTAATTCAGCAATGGAACAGAACTGTGGTGACGGGACGTGACGTCTCCGTTACCTTCCTTCAGGGCACGAGGGTTACATAACCGAGACGTTCCCTTTCAGTCGGTCACTACGACGTCACGTCGTGTTCGACGTATTGGGAAACCCTACCAAAGCACCACAGAAGCTGAACCCTTCCAGTGCCTGCAAAAGCCCTCCAGCCTCCACGTAGGGGGCGGATGCTAAGGCTTACTGCAGAAGGCCAGTCACTACCTGTTCCTTAAAGCTCACGTAACACACGCTGTTTCTGCATTTCTGATGTTAATCTGGAGTACCTATAGAGTAGTATGACATCCTTTATATCTCTGAAGAGTCTTTAGTTTAATCAGATTTATAAAAGAAAGATTAGCTTTACCGAATCTTTCCGATAATGTACGAAAAAATGAAGAAGGAGGAGTTACTTTCGCAGGAGGAGCGAGTACGAGTCATGCAACACTATACAACACTGTTTTAACTTATGATTCACTACATGTTCGTGTCATTTATATAATATGCACGCGACTATTTCCAACATAAGACAGAAGTCTTACTTGCCGCGTGCAACTCGTCATGACCCGGTTGGGAAGATCCACTGCATCAAACACACACGCAAAACTCCGCTGCTACCCCGGATAATATACTATATCCATTGTTTCCATAAGGCTGGATGTCTTCTCCTTAAATCCAAAAACACACTTCTTCTTTTGTGCAATTGTTGACTTTTGAAATTAAACAAAGCTGAGTGGCGTGATAAGCTGTTAGCAGCTCTAGCGTCTCCCGCTGATTGACGGGTGAGCGGGGTTTTCCGGGGGAAGTTTTCCGGGGGAAGCCCATATAAAGAAGTGATACGTATCGAAAACCCCTGAAACGTCAGTTAGAACTGTAATAAAAAAAACTTGCCGAAACTTGTACGAACCCTGGCGAAGTGCATTCGGCAAAGAAATACTCTGTAACACGTCCAACTGCTGTTTTGACACTTTGCCTACATTTAGCATGAGGAAACAACTCTATAACTGTGTTAATAAGTCAGAATGCTTGAAATACCATTAAACCCCCCCTTTAACCCACGACAGTGACTAGGCGAACTGGGAAGTGAACCCATCAGGCGGGACTAGAACGCTGCGGAACTACCCTCTAGGGGGTCTACCACATGGGTGACATCATGAGAGCTTAAACCATAACGTGAAAACCCTCTTAGTAGTATTTCATACTAGGGGAACGCGGAGCGTGCTCCGCTAGGGGAATGTGGTAAGAATGTCCACGGAAATACAGGCATAGAGACCCATAGGGGGCGCAATGCGGGTGCCTAACCTAACCCAGGTTCACATGGAAACATCTAGTGAGAGGCTTACAGCAGAAGCTCCGCAACATCAGCTGTCAAGGCAGTGGAGGAGTGAAAAACGCTATTTTGCGACGTTTTTGCTATAAAGGCCTTCCATAATGGTGCGGTTGTGGAGCACCAAAATAGAAGCTGCAAGCCGACACGAGCCAGTCTCTAGTGGTCTATTCTGATTGGAATAAAAGACCTGAGAGGATACCGGCTCAACACGAACACTGTAAACCTAGTGAACGTGTTAGGTGTCGCCCAGCCAGCAGCTCTGTAGATGTCTGCGAGGAACCACGAGCCAATGCCCAAGATGATGCTACACTTTTTGTAGAATGTGCACGCAGATTAGACGGGCGAGGAATACCCTGCTTTTCATTAGCAAGGGTAATATTGTCCACAATCCAATGGGACATCCTCTGCTTGGTGACAGCATTCCCCTTCTGCTGACCACCGTAACAAACAAAGAGCTGTTCTGAGGTTCTAATTAGCTTTGCGTCTGAGTTACATACACACGTAGCGCACGCACCGGACATAATAAAGCCATGGATGGGTCTGCCTCCTCCGGGGGCAGCGCTTGCAAGTTCACCACTTGGTCTCTGAATGGAGTAGTGGGAATTTTGGGCACGTAGCCAGGCTGTCTCAGTATTTAAATGGATTCAGCTGGCCCGAACTGTAGACACAAATCGTTGACCGAAAATGCATGAAGATCCCCTATCCTTTTTACCGAAGCCAAAGCAAGGAGTGTTAAAGTTTTGAAAGTTAGAAACTTTACACTCACAGAATGCAGAGGCTCAAAGGGGGCGTCCTGTAAAGCTTTCAGCACTACGGACAGGTCCCAAGGAGGAATAGAGGGAGGACGAGAAGGATGCTATAGAGATAGATTAATCTCTTTAATAATTCACGCAAAAAACATGATTCACACATGCGTACACGATTTCACATGCATGAAATCTAACTCACATACATAAAAATATATATATTCGCAAAAAAACGATGTACATACACAAAATAAAAATACATATTCATAAAATACGTTTCACAAACGAAAAAAACTATTCACAAATGTAGAACAGTGTATGAAAAGTTTTAAATTTTGAGTTTATCATGACTGTGAATGTACGAATCGTCTTTTTCGTGAGTGAATTGCTTTGAATTCGTGTGTGTTTTTTGAGACTTTGGTGGCAGTGCACTTCTCCAACGTGGGTCACTCGTACTCTTTAGCCAATCAGATGCAAGCTTACCATTCAACCAATCATAACCCGCCAAGAGCGCAGCATTCAAGGAGCTCAGCATTGCACACCTTTTGCGCAATCAACTGAAATGAAGCTTCACGTCATCAACCAAGCATGGTGAACGAAGTGCGGGATATATGTGTAAGTTATTACTTTATTTCATATTGTTTCATAATTTAATATCGCTAAAATAACACACATTACACTCGCTGTTTACAAGAGATTCCCGCGATTAACGTGAACGACGTTAATCGTATTGCAAGAAAGACTGTCTTACCTAACAATAAGAAGGAGAGGTGTTTTTTAAAGTTAAATCAACAACTTTGAGAGTACGTTAAGTATTCTCATCTCATGCTAAATCCTCGTCTCTGTTTCTGACCAGTTAATATTGATCTTTGTATTATTTATCTATTTAGTTAAATAGTAAACACTTACAATATAGTCTTTATTATGTTATGCCTAAAGTGTTTGTTTTTGCAATGTACGCACAGAAATACGATTGTTACTGACTATGAGTAGTTTTTCAGGTCACTGCATGAAAGATCAGGGTGAGGGCGACTTGTTTCAGGCCGATGAGAAAGTCAAACAACATAAACTGAGTGTATATGAAAACACAAAAGACAGCTAAAATGCATTTTAAGCAGACGTTTTTGTGGGTTCTACATCTGTACATAAGTGCTTCAGTTTAATAGACAGTAAAGACACTAGCCAAGTAAATAGAGTTTACATGTGTCATATTTAGAATCAGTTTACATATAACATTGATTCTTTATTCTTGATATTGTTTAATGTCATTTATTCACAGATTGTATTAAAGGACTTTCGTCATGTAATACTGTCACAGAGCAGTTGTTCTTATGTTCCTGGGACAGCACATTGTTGCACTAACTCAGAGTGCACAGAACAGAAGTTCACAGCTGTACTGAAATGGTTGAGAGCTGACACAGACCTAGAACAATGGTAATTTTTATTTAATCTACATTTTACTGTAATGTAGTATTCCAAACTTTGCAGTTATTTTTATTAATGTTAACATGGCCACTGTGTGTTTTCTGTGTATTTTCAGAGGTTCTGTCTGCAAGACCCAAAGAAATGAGCTTGCTGATGTATTAAGGTACAACACAAAAATTTTGCAATGTAGTATTTTACACAGACACACATATATAATTCACAAATGAGATTATGAGTATGAGATCAGGCTCATTTCACTGAAAATGTTTATGTAACGGATAAAGTCCATACGAGTGGTTATTACAGAACAATCCATTACAATGTACAAAACAATAGTCCTGTCCAGATTGAGGCTGCGGTGTGACATTCAGGACTTCAGACGATTAGAAGTATTGCAAATGCCATGTAATAAGAAGCAGTATTTGATAAAAAAACTGCAAAAGATTTTACAGACTAAAATGATAGGAATTGACCTTTTTTATTTCAGGAGTACCTTTTAAAAGAGTGTCGCCTGTAAGCTGCCTGACCTCACAGTCCTCCAAGTAGCAGAGGCGTTTAAGGACCTTGCCAGTGCTGTAGCCCCTTCGGTCACCACTATCAGGATGTCACATGTCAATTCTTTGGTGGATTTCGGCTTTGGCAGAGTTTAGTATGGAAGTGTGTTGTCATACCAGCAGTAACAACCCGCAACCTTAATCGCTATCAAGATGCCCCATAACTACAACCTCTGCAACTACTTGGCTACAGCCTTGACACATCTGTTTGCTTGTTAGTTATTTATATTTACATGTTTACATTTCTGAAGTGTAGGCAGTTATTTACAGTATATTTAAATACATTACTGCATGGTAAATGTTCAAAGCCACATGTTTACATTCCTGCAGTGCATGCAACACTGAATAAAAGTTACTTACAGTATATTTACATTCATTACTGCATTGCAAATGTTTAAAGTCATTTATATTTAAATGTTTACATTCATGCAGTGCAGGTAACACTGTATTAAAGTTATTTACAGTATATTTATATACATTACTGCATTGCAAATGTGTGAAGTCATTTATATTTCCATGTTTACATTCGTGCAGGCAACACTGTATTAAAGTTATTTACAGTATTTAAATTAGGGCTGGGACTCAATTAAAAAAATTAATCTAATTAATTAGAGGCTTTGTAATTAATTAATCAAAATTAATCGCATTTTAATCACATATAAATATTTGACCTGAGAACATTGAGAAGTAATTTTTTTACATGGATTTTTAGTATACCATGAATAATGACTGAATACATAAGCTTAAGCAACAAAATATTGTTTATTTTTGTTCAACTAAGTCGTTTTACTCGGAGTCGGGCTAATGTCCACGCTAGCTGCTATATGTTTTGTGTTTTTATAGTGTGATAACGAAAATATAACGAGGCTTAAACTAACTTGCGTGTTAGATAGCAAAACCACACTGGGGTGGATCTGGCCCACACCTACCATGCGATCCACCCCGGATCCATCTCACGGACATGGTCCAGTGTCCAAATGCACAACGGGCCAAAAGTGATCAGGATTTGTTTCATGGCTCTGCACCAGAGATGGGTCAGCCGTGGCCCACTCTCGTACCAAAACAGTAAAACAACACTGGGGTGGAGCTGGCCCACACATACCGTTCCATCCGCATCAGATCCGTTTAACTAACACGGTCCAGCGTCCAAACGCACATCGGCCAAGAAGTGGTCAGGATCAGTTTCACGGATCTGAATTGGAAATGGAACAGAGCTGGCCCAGTCCCGCATAGAGATGCGGCACAGATCCGCGTACCAGATCGATGCCAGCTATGCCTTATTTTTGGGATTTATGGCCTATGTGATGTTTAGTCTATCATGTGTTTAGGCTACCTTATATTTATTACCCTACAGTCAGAAGCAATAATCATAGGCCTCCATCCACATAAAGTACACATGAAATTTTCAGAATGTATATAAGCTAACAACCATAGCACTTGTCGCTTGGTGTAGGCATTAAACACATTAAAGAACACATTATTTGTGGACATGAGCAAAAAAGAAGCATGTTCTGATTTAGGACTTTTATTTTTTTTTTAACTATAATAACAATTTCAAAATACTTTATTATATAAAGGAATAGTTCACCCAAAAATGAATATTTAGTCATTTACTCCCTCTCATGTTTCAAGCCTGTATGTGCGCCAGTGCCGTTTTTTCCCACGATGTTCGCAACTTTTTTTATTCCCAGGATGGCAATACAGCTTGGACCATTGCACTTGGATAGTGGACAGTTGCTAATGTATTTTTTTTAGTTATGTGGTAAATCTTCCATTTTAAGACAAGCCTATTACTCTGTTAGTGAATTAATCATTTTTGTGTAGGCTACGTGCAAGTGTTCCATTGTAAGATTTAACAAATCAGGATTTAATAACGAAATATGGCAATGGGCACCCCCACAAAAGTTTAATTTGCTCTATTCCAACGGTTTCTGGCTATAATCCGTGGTACGGATGAGGGCCAGATCAGCATAAAGTCTCTCAAACGGACGGACCTCACTCACTTCGCGCATTCGGCTCTGTTCAGTAAACCAGAGTGGAACACACAAGTTTGGAGGTGGTTTGGGTCAATATTACAGATGTGGGCCACATCAGTGAACTGTCTTTCTGGAAGCTTTGGTTCTGATGTGGTAAGTGGATCTGGCCCAAATCTGCTGACTGTAGAAAAACAGCACTGAAAAGTCTAACTGGCACATACTGAGCCAATAGCTTAAATTCCAGCCTTAGTGTAGAAATGAAGTGGCCATCATTTCTAAATTGATGGCCACTTCTAAATTCAAAATTTCTAATTTTCTAAATTTGTGCCATTACAAAATACTTTTATTCTACAGCAGCCGGCTAGTTGACTTCTCTGTTCAATTTATAGCCTACCACCTGCTCCTTCTGCCCATATCCGTATCACAGGTTTGGGCCAAATTAGTGTTTTGTATTTTAAACGCATCTCCTGACTTCCGGTTGAGTTGCGGAAAACGGACCTGGGACAAATCTGTAAATCGATGAAAAAACTGCTTTGCTAGCAGACAGTGCCGGCGCCAGCCGAGCGCTGATGAGGGGGCGTCTTAAATACCAGAGGGGGCGATCACAAAAAATGCATTTAATTCCCCAAGCTAGAAAATACATATAGCTTTGGTACGTCCCTTAAGCTTTAACGTGTTATAAACAAACATCTCTGTAATACAACCACAAAAACTACAGCAATTGAGCAACGTACATGATCTGAACACTTTTACTATATACAACAACAAAAAAGCATACCTAACGTTACTTAACAGCACAACACTGCTCATTTGAAGTTCCGACTCAGAGGTAGTTTCTTTTTAATCCATTTCGAATGTCCATGGTAAAATTAGTTAATGCAATATAATACCCTGACATTATTAAATGTTCGTACTTCGTGTTTGCTTTTCGTAGTGCAAATAATTTTTACATAATGGTGGGGGACAGTGTTTGCAAATGGTTTCTAGCGCAAAAACTGTCCAAACGCAACATTTTATCAAAACTTTGGTTCAATTTGATTATTTAAAGTAGTTATTTTAACTGCCACAAGTAATGCACCATAAGCTAGCGATTAAACACCAGCAGATGGAGAACCACAATAGCAAAATGACAATAACTCGTTTACACATTTAGCTATGCTTTAGGATAGGCTAATTCAAATACCTATTCGTTAATAATAAATTCAATGTCTGTTTTTTATCTATTAATATTAATAATAATACATGTATTTAACTTGTGATAAACAGGTGTGTGAGAGAGAGATCGTATGCTTACCTTTAACGTTAAATGCAGAACAATAATAGGTTGGTTGTACTTTAACTTGCAAGGATGCTGAAGAACATAAACATCTGAAAACTATGAACTATGTCTGGCTGAAGTTCATGGTGCCAGAATTGACATGACAGGCGAACATTTGGTTCTGTATGGGCTGAATTTTGTGTCAACATCATCCAATCAAACATACAGCACTCGAGAGCAAAACTATTAAATTGTTGTAAAAAAAATTAATTCGCATTTAAAAAAATGTATCTTAAAATTATTTTAGTTACAAAATACAGGAATTGTTAACCAAATTTTTTGCAATATTAATTTTTCTTTGAGTAGTTTCATCGCGTGTCCCTACATTTTGCTCTCTGCTACGCTGTTTTTGTTTGCGGATCAAAAATCTTTGCTTTTGAGTCAAAAAGTTTTGGATGCAAGTTACAAGCGTATCAGTGGGCGGGATCAACCTAGTTGAATGAAAGACCCGTTTCTATTGGCCACTACAGTCACCATTTGGCCACGCCCACCACGGAAGTCTGCCTGTAGAACGAGGAGAGCGAGGCTGTGCTATGGAGAGCGGCATATTGTTTGTAAGGTACAAAAGATCATTTAATGTCATAAACTCGGTGGAATGTGTATAAAAATGAATAGCCTGTGTGTATGTCACAAGCCCGGGGCTGGCTGCTAATGGTTAGGCCACGCCCCTTTTCAATTTCCACCTCGAGGAGGTCCCCAAAACCAACCCAATGACCAAACAACAACGAGGAACAGGTAAGTATAAAAATATTCTTTATTTATTTAAATATTTAAAAAGTACTGGGGATTGGGGAAAAGGGAAATTAAAACTAATGTCCGGCTCTGCCCTCCAGGGGGGGCCACGAGCAAGTGAGTGACAGGGGGTGGGGATTGCGTCGGGGAACGGGCTCCCGCCTCTGGTTCCCTCTGCCCGTGGCGCGCTCCTCTTCCTTCCTGGAGGCAGAATAAATCAAAATCAGTGTTGGTATAGACTTGTTCTTATCCGTGTACCTGTAGCTCACTCGAGGCGGTTCACCACCTATCTCGCACAGCTCCTCGCTGGTCGACTCACTCTCCTTCCCTGTTCTCTCTTTCTCCACAGACTACAGCCGGGGCACAAGGACACGATGGATCGACCTCAAAGGGTTCTCTCACCTTTTCACCGACTACGGCTGTTGGTAAGTATGGGCTTTCCTTCCTTGCTCGTTCCTTCAACACTCACACTGGTTCTCTCTACTCCTCCACAGACGACTGCTGGGACACAAAGGCACAGAGAATCGGTTTCCAATGGTTTCTCTCACCTCGTCGCTGACTACAGCTTCTGGTACGTTGGGCTTTCCTGAATGGCTTGATACCTCAGCGGTCACGCTGGCTTTCTCTCTTTCTCCACAGATGACTGCTGGGACACAAAGGCACAGTGAATCGATTTCCAATGGTTTCTCTCATCTCGTCGCTGACTACAGCTTCTGGTACGTTGGGCTTTCCTGAACGGCTTGATATCTCAGCGGTCACGCTGGCTTTCTCTCTCTCTCCACAGAGGACTGCTGGGACACAAAGGCACAGTGAATCGGTTTCCAATGGTTCTCTCACCTCGTTGCGGACTACCGCTTTGGGTCGGTATGGCTCTCTTCACAGTTCGTTATCTCGGCGTTCACGCTGTCTCTCTCTCTCTCCACAGATGTCTGCTGACCACCGCTTCGAGGTAGGTATGGCTCTCTGCACAGCCTTCACGACACACTCCTCTTCCCTGTTGATATGGCAATTTTAACAGGTTATGTTTCATTTAACAGGGTGGCGGACTTACGATGGCTGGCTACGCGATGCGTCAACTGGACAGTGGTTTCCTAGATGGCGCCGGGGGCCAAAACCCTCTCGGCGAGCTCGTTGGTCTACAGAGGGGCGAGAACGTCACGCCGGCACACCGGGTCGAGCGCTACCCTTTCCTCGAGACCCGTTGGTCGATCGAAAACTGGACCGGGGCGCCCTTTCGTCGAGACCTCGGGGCGGCGGATCTCCTTCGCCTCTAGCTCTGTGATGATAAAAAGACACAGGTAAAGTAGCAATATTATAGGGAATACTCACACACCGTCAATAGCACAGTTCTTCACCGCCGCTCCTAAACTCAAGTCCGCCGAGCGTTTGGCTGGGAAAATACTTCGAGATGCCACTCCGTGATTTTAAGACTGAAACACACTCACAGCATAATCATGTACAGGTCTTACTCTAGGACCGTTCTTTCCTCTTCGTCGTCTCAAAAGCGAGTGACTGGAGGCGGGGGTACGTCAGACAAGACAACAGCAATCCCACTGCAATACACAGCATTACACAGCACCACTTCAAGTGAAAATTTCTACATCCAAGACTCACCCACCACTCAGTGCACACAATAGACGCCCGTCTTCCTTTACTTCGCTCTGGACGAGAACATGGAGATGGTAGCACGGCCTAGTGTTTGTTTTCGTCACTGGAGTTGTTTCCACACAAAGACCCTTCGGCTCACCCACCGCGCTGGCTCAGGGGCAGGGCCGTCCACTCTCTTTCGGAACACTCAGAGAGACATACAGGTCAGATACATACACAACATTTCCATAAAAAGGTTCCGTTACTCACAACTGCTGTACTTTCTTCGTCCTAGGTTGCCTTCACGCTGTAATAATTCCAGATGCACAGAAAGGGCGTTTTCCAGCCACCAACAACGCTTTTCCACAGACGTATACTCACAATGGTGCGTCTTCCCTTCGTTTCTTTCATCCAAGGTCAGTATTCGTTTAATCCTTCTACCTATAAGGTCTTCGGTAACTTCCTCAATGTAAGTCTATAATCCAAACGAGAGAGAGAGCAATACAGCAACCCAGAATAGCGTACCCGGTGAGCCCAACTCAGCGCTCGATACACACCAACAACAGGGATAATAAGCACCCAGACTGTGGTTCAAACTGCTCTAAAATACTCTCCTGAGTGTTGTTCTCGTCCAATCACCCGGCGCTCCTCTTAATAACTCCCAGCTGTATGTAATTCGGCTGATTACAGCGTTCGCGGCGCTACCGGATGTCCGGTGTTTGCTCTTACCGGCCCGGGCGGAAACATCCAGGCGGAACCAAACTTGCCCGATTTTTGGTTCCGCCTAAAAGATCGTCACTCCTGTGACATCCTCCCCCGCCAATGCATTCTAGTCCCTGGAATGCCTCGGCGTTGTCCACTCACCGTACCGGGCAGGGGGGCGTCCTCGGCTCTCCCGTTGGGAGCGTCTCACGGGTGACTCGGGTTCGACTGGCTCGGGTACTACCTCTGGTTGCATCTGGGCCGCCGGGGGTTCAACCGGCTCAGGTATCAACTCAGGCGGTATCTGGGCCACTGGGGGTTCAGCTGGCTCGGGTGCTATTTCTGGCTGCCTCTGGGCGGCCGGGGGTAGCGCCGCCACAGGTCGACCTGGTACCACAGCCCATCCTTCCATCCAGGGGGCCGCCGGTACTGGCTCTGTGGGCCCCTCTATCACAGCCTCGGGGTAATTCGGACAGGGGCGGAGCATGTTCCGATGTACTACGCGTTCGGGGCCAGGTTTTCCCTCGGGCCGGATGGTGTACACCAGCTGTCCCGGTCTCTGCTGCTTGCAAACCACATACGGGATAGCCTCCCAGCGGTCGCTTAGCTTTCCCTTTCCTTGCCGCCGGTTATCCCTCGCCAGGACCCTCTCACCTGGTAACAGGGGGGCATCTCGAGCAGTCCGATCATACAAACGTTTGTTCCTTTCTCCTGCCATCTGTATCTTCCTAGAAACTTGTTCGTACGCAAAGTGTAAGCGCTGGTGATGGCGCCCCACCCACTCCGTCACACTCACTTCTTCCCGGTCTGCTGCTACTCCCAGGACCAGGTCAGTGGGCATCCGTACGTGCCTGCCGAACATCAGGTAAGTAGGGGCATACCCCGTGGTGCTATGAACACTGTTGTTATATGCTTGCAAAAGGTTTGGTAAAGCACTCACCCAATCGCTCTGCTGTCGTTGATCTAAAGTCCCCAGTAGCCCCAATAGGGTCTGATTGAACCTCTCACAGCTTCCGTTCCCCTGGGGATGATACGACGTGGTGTGGGTTTTGGTACATCCATACAACTGGCATAACTCACGGATTACCTTGGATTCAAAATTTGCCCCCTGGTCGGAGTGCAGAAACTCGGGACATCCAAATGTCTGGAACACATTTCGCCATAGAGCTGTGGCGGTGGTGTTGGCTGTCTGATCGAGCGTCGGGACTGCCCAGGCGTATTTGGTAAATAGGTCAGTGATTACCAGAATATTTTGATATCGGTCCTGAGGGCGGCCCAGCGTCAGGAAGTCCATTGCCATTATGTGGAGGGGGGCTTTCGCGTGAATGGGTACCATCGGTGCTCGGGCCTCTCGTCTGGATTTAAACAGCATGCACCGGGGGCAAGCTTGAATTAAGTTGTGCACAGACGCCTCCAATCCCGGCCAATAGAAGAATCTACGCAGTAGGGATACGGTCCTCTCCTGTCCCTGGTGTCCCAACTGGTCATGATAGACTGAGACCAATGCGTTTACCTGGTTGGCAGGCACCACGATCTGGCACACTTCCTCGCCCACTTTCGGATCGCGGGTCTTCCTACAGAGCACCCCCTCCTGTAGCTCCAGCTTCTCCCACTGTCCCAGTAACTTCTTCCCAGTCTCTGTCTGGGCTAGCCTTTCCGCCGGCGTGGGCCGTCGGCCCTGCTCTACCCACGTCTTCACCTGACACACGTCCCGGTCCTGGGCCTGCCTCTCTATCCAACGGCGGGGGTCCCACCCCCAGTTCCCTGGTGCAGCTTCCTGCTGGCCTCCTGGCGCCTCCACGGCCCCTATCATATAGCCCTCCTCACGGCTATTCTCCCTTCGATACCCCTGGTGTCTGGGGCTCTTTCCCTCTGGTAGTCTGGAAAGGACGTCAGCGTTCGTATGCTCTCGTCCAGGCCGATACTGCAGCTTGTAATCGAAGTTGGCCAGCTGAGCCACCCATCGCTGCTCCACGGCCCCCAGCTTCGCCGTCTGTAAATGTACTAGAGGGTTGTTATCGGTGATGACTGTTACCTTAGCTCCCCAAAGGTAGTCCTTGAACTTTTCGCTCAAGGCCCACTTCAGGGCCAGCAGTTCCAGCTTGAAGGAGCTGTAGTTTGCGTCGTTCTTCTCTGCCGGGTGGAGACTCCGGCTCGCATAAGCGATCACCCGCTCCTTTCCTTCTTGCCGTTGGGCCAATACTGCCCCCAATCCCAGGTTGCTCGCGTCTGTATATAAGACAAAAGGTTCAGAAAAGTCAGCATACGCCAAGATGGGGGCCTGTAACAACTCCTGCTTCAGCCTCTGAAAAGCCATCTCACAATCATTGTCCCAGTTAATAGAGGGCGATCCACGGCCCCGGCTTCGTCCTGTGCCAACCAGCAACTGGTTAAGGGGCTTGGCAATCTTCGAGAAATCCTTAATAAATCGCCTATAATATCCCACGAACCCCAGAAAGGATCGTACTTGCCTCACAGTCTTAGGCGCGTCCCAATCCTTCACTGCAGAGACTTTCTCGGGGTCCACGGCCACCCCCGCTGCGCTGACCACATGGCCCAGGAACTTCACTTCCCGCCGCAGCAAGTGGCATTTGTCCGGCTGCAGCTTCAGCCCGTACCTTTCCATGGCTCGGAAGACTTCCTCTAGGTGCCGGAGGTGGGAATCGAAATCTGGGGAATACACAATCACATCATCCAAATATACCAACACTGACTCCATCAACTGACCTCCCAGACAGCGTTGCATCAAGCGTTGGAAGGTGGCCGGAGCGTTGCAGAGCCCGAAAGGCATCCGGTCTCATTCAAACAGTCCGAACGGGGTCGTGAAGGCGGTCTTCTCCCGGTCTGCCTCGGCTACTTGCACCAGCCAATATCCACTGGCCAGATCTAAGGTGGAATACCAGGCCGACTGCGTGAGGCTAGCAAGGGAGTCTTCGATTCGTGGTAAGGGGAAGGCATCTTTCTTAGTTACCAGGTTCAGCTTGCGATAGTCCACACAGAACCTCCAAGCTCCTGTCTTCTTTTGTACGAGCACGATGGGGGCCGCCCAGGGACTACTACTCTCTCGGACAATGCCCCGGCCCAACATGCCCTGCAGGATTGTACGTACTTCCGCATACAAGGTAGGTGGGATCGGTCGATATCTCTCCCTACTTGGCCCTGCATCCCCAGTGGGGATGTGGTGTTCCACCACCCTGGTTCACCCGTAGTCTTCGTCGTGCCTCGCAAACACATGTTGCCACTTCCGAAGGAGTGCCTGCAGTTTCTGTGCCTGTACCTGTCCCAGGTCGTCCCCTTGCAGTGACTCACCCGCTAGGTGTTTTGGCACACCTCTCCCCTGGTTACTCGCTGGGGCATCCATTTGGGTCAGGGACACCTCGATCACAGTGGGGCACACCTGACGAAAACTGACGTCCCTCTCTTCCCTCACCTGGTGGGGTGTGACCATCGTCAGCCGAGCCAGTCGTTGATGCCGGTATAACTGTACTGCATAGGGGTGCTCGTTTCGTACCCTTACCGGGATTCTCCCCCGGTGGACCGCCGCTAGTCCCCGTGCTACCTCCACTTGTGGGCAATCTGTATGTGGCTCTACCAACACCCACTCCTCTGGGCTCGCTTCCCGAAGGGGCACTCTTGCCCATACGATAGCCTCACTCCTAGGGGGAATAGACAAAGCAAAACGACACATTACTCTTCCCACTTCCTCCCGATCTCTACGAACCTGGTTCATTTGGACCCGACGGCAGTCGGCCACTACACGCTCCCACTTGGGTCTCTCAGTAGGTGAGATCCTCGGACCAGGCCTAGCCTGGAAGATCTCCTCCCAGCATTCGGAGAGGACATTCATGCCCAATAGGGCTCGGTGGGCGCCCAAACACCTATCTTCGACAATGATCACACCTTTTTGGGGGACGACTACCCCATGCACCTCAAGATCCGTCAGGCGATAGCCAATGTAGGGGATTTCTAGGCCGTTAGCGCCCTTCAGCGTCAGCCAGGGGGCCTCCGTTCCTTGTGTTCCTCCCTGTCCGAATATCTCCTTGGAGAGGCTTTCCGCGAACATCGTTACCTGCGAGCCCGTGTCTACCAGGCACTGAATCCATTTGCCACACACTTTTACTTCTGCCACCGGGCTATGCCCGACCATCTGTTGCCTAGAGCTGTCCCTTCTTCCCGGGTCTTCTCGAGGGGTCCCGGCCACACGACCCACTGTGGCCGGTCATCCTAAAAACCCCCCTCAGATGCCCTGCGGGGCCCACACTGACGGCTATAATGTCCTGGCTCACCACACCGGTTGCAGATCGGCCGTCCCTGCTCATCCCATTCGAAACGGGGCCGAATATAGCGGTTTGGGCGTCCAGGCGGCTCTCGGCTCCTCTCCGAGTATACTCGCTCTCGGGGTGCCGGCCTTGGTTCCTCCCGCGCCCTACCTTGGCGCAGCTCTCCCAACAGAGTTTTAGATAATTCTGACATCTGCTCCCGGACATCCTTCAAAAGTTCTGCTTTCAGAGCCCGCTTCCAATCTGTGCGTTCTGGTTGTGTTGGCACGCTCTCATTTACAGCCGCGCATACTGGGGTCTCACTCACTTCAACCTTATCGCCCTCCAGAGCTAGCGCCTCCTTCCTTAGATCTTCAAATGTGAGGTCGGGGTCTCTCCGAAACTGGACCCTCAGACTCTGTCTCACGGGGCCCTCTTTCATCCCCAGAAGGAATTGGTCGCGCAACAAAGTTTCTCCGTCGCCCAGCCCGTGATCGCGGCGGGTCTGTAGCCGGGTGAACTGCTCACGCAGTCTCAGGGCAAACGCTCTAATGGGTTGTCGGGGGCCTTGTTTAATATTAAAAAATTGGGAACGGAGGACGGCTACAGGGGTGTGGTCACCATATTGCTCGGTGAGAAACTGGAATATAGTTTGGGCATTGGTTCGGACAGCTTCAGGGGCGGCCTGTACTTCTCGCCGCGCTTCTCCCTCTAGGGAGTTCAGCACGAACTGGAGCCGCTGGGCTACACTAAGGCCTTGTAGGTCGGCTAGATACTCTAACTGGGCCTTCCATTCCGTTAGCCGTACTCCCGACTCTGTCCCTCCATACTTTTGGACCCAAGGGCTGCCCATAAAGACAGGCACCGCACGGGGTTGGGCTGCGGGCCCCGCGTTGTCGGTCATTGGGCTAGTCTGGTTACTCAACTCGAGGTGGAATCCTGCCGACTACGCCAAAATCTGTCACAAGCCCGGGGCTGGCTGCTAATGATTAGGCCACGCCCCTTTTCAATTTCCACCTCGAGGAGGTCCCCAAAACCAACCCAATGACCAAACAACAACGAGTAACAGGTAAGTATAAAAATATTCTTTATTTATTTAAATATTTAAAAAAAGTACTGGGGATTGGGGAAAAGGGAAATTAAAACTAATGTCCAGCTCTGCCCTCCAGGGGGGCCACGAGCAAGTGAGTGACAGGGGGTGGGGGTTGCGTCGGGGAACGGGCTCCCGCCTCTGGTTCCCTCTGCCCGTGGCGCGCTCCTCTTCCTTCCTGGAGGCAGAATAAATCAAAATCAGTGTTGGTATAGACTTGTTCTTATCCGTGTACCTGTAGCTCACTCGAGGCGGTTCACCGCCTATCTCGCACAGCTCCTCGCTGGTCGACTCACTCTCCTTCCCTGTTCCCTCTTTCTCCACAGACGACTGCTGGGACACAAAGGCACAGCGAATCGGTTTCCAATGGTTTCTCTCACCTCGTCGCTGACTACAGCTTCTGGTACGTTGGGCTTTCCTGAATGGCTTGATACCTCAGCGGTCACGCTGGCTTTCTCTCTCTCTCCGCAGATGACTGCTGGGACACGAAGGCACAGTGAATCGGTTTCCAATGGTTTCTCTCACCTCGTCGCTGACTACAGCTTTGGGTAGGTATGGCTCTCTTCACAGTTCGTTATCTCGGCGTTCACGCTGTCTCTCTCTCTCTCCACAGATGTCTGCTGACCACCGCTTCGAGGTAGGTATGGCTCTCTGCACAGCCTTCACGACACACTCCTCTTCCCTGTTGATTTGGCAGTTTTTAACAGGTTATGTTTCATTTAACAGGGTGGCGGACTTACGATGGCTGGCTACGCGATGCGTCAACTGTTCAGTGGTTTCCTAGGTGGCGCCGGGGGCCAAAACCCTCTCGGCGAGCTCGTTGGTCTACAGAGGGGCGAGAACGTCACGCCGGCACACCGGGTCGAGCGCTGCCCTTTCCTCGAGACCCGTTGGTCGATCGAAAACTGGACCGGGGCGCCCTTTCGTCGAGACCTCGGGGCGGCGGATCTCCTTCGCCTCAAGCTCTGTGATGATCAAAAGACACAGGTAAGGTAGCAATATTATAGGTAATACCCACACACCGTCAATAGCACAGTTCTTCACCGCCACTCCTAAACTCAAGTCCGCCGAGCGTTTGGCTGGGAAAATACTTTGAGATGCCACTCCGTGATTTTAAGACTGAAACACACTCACAGCATAATCATGTACAGGTCTTACTCTAGGACCGTTCTTTCCTCTTCGTCGTCTCAGGAGCGAGTGACTGGAGGCGGGGGTACGTCAGACAAGACCACAGCAATCCCACTGCAATACACAGCATTACACAGCACCACTTCAAGTGAAAATTTCTACATCCAAGACTCACCCACCACTCAGTGCACACAATAGACGCCCGTCTTCCTTTACTTCGCTCTGGACGAGAATATGGAGATGGTAACACGGCCTAGTGTTTGTTTTCGTCACTGGAGTTGTTTCCACACAAAGACCCTTCGGCTCACCCACCGCGCTGGCTCAGGGGTAGGGCAGTCCACTCTCTTTCGGAAACACTCAGAGAGACATACAGGTCAGATACATGCACAACACTTCCATAAGAAGGTTTCGTTACTCACAACTGCTGCACTTTCTTCGTCCTAGGTTGCCTTCACGCTGTAATAACTCCAGATGCACAGACAGGGCGTTTTCCAGCCACCAACAACACTTTTCCACAGACGTATACTCACAATGGTGCGTCTTTCCTTCGTTTCTTGCATCCAAGGTCAGTATTCGTTTAATTCTTCTACCTATAAGGTCTTCGGTATCTTCCTCAATGTAAGTCTATAATCCAAACGAGAGAGAGAGAGAGCAATACAGCAATCCAGAATAGCGTACCCGGTGAGCCCAACTCAGCGCTCGATACACACCAACAACAGGGATAATAAGCACCCAGACTGTGGTTCAAACTGCTCTAAAATACTCTCCTGAGTGTTGTCCTCGTCCAATCACCCGGCGCTCCTCTTAATAACTCCCAGCTGTATGTAATTCGGCTGATTACAGCGTTCGCGACGCTACCGGATGTCCGGTGTTTTCTCTTACCGGCCCGGGCGAAAACATCCGGGCGGAACCAAACTTGCCCAATTTTTGGTTCCGCCTAAAAGATCGTCACTCCTGTGACATGTAACTATCCATATGTTTTAATCTCTCTTATCTAAATATGCAACGTTAGTTATTAGCATTAGCTTCCGGAGGCTATTGCGTCCAGAGTTTGCTTTATACAGCTAATTCTTACACAGATATTAATAGCACGCTTTTATTAGTAAGTTAATCACTTACTGCATACGGACATAAAAAAATATTAATATTACATATTATGTAATTGCACGACTATATTTTCCCCAAGTTAGTTTTCCATTGGAAGTTCTTAGTGTTGATACTGCTTAAATATTACTCAATACGTGAAGAATTAATCCTGTAATGGCACTTATGTAAATGTTTATGTATTCAAACAATATCCAGTTAAAGAAATTTGAATGTATGTTTATTCACATAGCAGATGCCTTTTATTCAAATCCATTTACAAATGAAAAAAGCAGTTAAGGGCGGTTTCCTGGACAGGGAATAGCTTAAACCAGGATTAGGTCTTAGTTTAATTAGGAAATATAACAAGGTTTAACAAACATGCCTTACTAAAAACATTACTTGTGTGCATTTTGAGGCAAAACAAAGGGCACTTATGTATTTTAAGATATGTCAGCGCAAGTTGTTTTCTTACATTTATTTTAGTCTAGGACTAGTCTAATCCCTGTCCGGGAAACCGCCCCAAAATGTTTTGTCCAAAGGCCCATGTAATGTTTAGTAAGACACTTAATATAAAACACTTGTTTTGTATCTCAGTAATTTGTATTTATTTCTCAGATGATTCTTCACTAGAGGTTACATTGAAGTCAGGCAATGACAGGAAGGATGGCTGGGGATTCCAAGATCTGATAAAGAAAAGTTACATGAAGATACTTGGACTACTCATGGGACCAAAGAGCTGTAAGCAGAATAATTGGGAGTACAGTTTTCAAATGAAAGGACGTTGGTCACCTCAGCAAATACAGTAAATGACTTTTATTAGACAGAAATCTTTCTTTTGAAACCCATATCTCACATCACAAAAGCAGCCTTCTTCCAGCAGAACATATCAACCGTCTCAGATGTGAAGAACCTTGTTCATGCATTTATGACATCTAGAATAGATTACTGGGTGGTTGTCCTGCATCCTTAATTAATAGGCTACAATTAGTGCAAAATCCCAGCTGCTAGAGTTCTTACAAGGTCACGCAAGTTCATATAACCCCAAATTTAGCATCTCTACAATAGTTACCAGTTAAATTCTGTATCGATTACAAAATATTGCTACTCACTTATAAGTCCCAAATGGTTTAGCTCCTACAGACAGAACTTCTAGTATGCTACAAACAATCATGCTACTTAATATCTCAAAACTCCAGACTTTTAGTAGTTCCTAGGATAGCAAAATCTACCAAAGCAGGGCAAGCTTTTTTCCACCTATGGAAACTGTGGAACAGCCTTACTGACACTGTTCAGACACTCTCTCCCAGTTTAAATCTAGCCTAAAGACACCTCTTCAGTGTGCATAAACATAATTTCATCCTGTAACTTTGCATTAAGTTTATAAATAACTTTTTTTTAATTATCCTTAACCTAAAAAGCTCTAAACAGCAGCTATGGTAATTTTCTCTCTTTGCTTTTTTTTAAACTTCAGATTACACCAGCTCCAGTCTGGATCCTGTCTCTATCAGATGACCCTACACATAAGGAAAGTTGACATCGGCCATCACGAGGACTTCAAAACTGTTCAAAGCGCTATACAAATAAATGTGAACAAAATTGAATTGTTTGAAGTCAACAGCAGAGATGAGGATGCCACACAATGCATCCTCCCACAACAGATCTTGCATTACAAAGTGATATTGACATCTTTCTTGGCCTCTCTGATTACAATCCTCACAATCATTCCTGCAACACAAGAAGCACAAATTACTTTTATGTCACAAATCACAGTTTGTCATTAAAGTCTGGTCTACCTGCTACTTTTAAAAGATCTTCGTATCAAAATTTCTTAATTACTGGATTTTATTAATTAATTTTGTTTAGTTACCAATATATTTATTTACATTTACAAATTTTTGCATATTCATTCATATTATCCTAAACTATTTTGCTTGTTTCATTACTGCAGATTATTTATGTTGGGTGATGCATTGTCTTCATAAGTAGATATAGGTATATCAGTGGTCTCCTCTGGCTAAAGATTTTTGATAATGTCATAAGACAAAGTAGCATTGTGTAATACTTTATATGTTGTTTAAAATATGGGTAACACTTTACAATAAGGTTCATTAGTTAACATTAGTTAACTACACCAATCAACATGAACCAATAATGAACTGCACCTATACAGCATTTATTCATCTTTGTTAATGTTAATTTCAACAATTACTAATACTTTTATTAAAATTTTGTTAATGTTAGTTAATGCACTGTAATCTAACATGAACAAGCAAATAAAGCTTTATTTATATTAACTAACGTTAACAAAGATTAATAAATACTGTAACAAATGTATTGCTCATAGTTTGTTCATGTTAGTTATACATTAACTAATATTAACTAATGAACCTTATTGTAAAGTGTTACCAAAATATGTTACAAGACGAGTCAGACAGACCATTGACAGTGCAGCTAAGATTATTCAATAAACCATTTTTATTTTATTCTTTATCATTTTGTCCCCTGCCTGATGCTCTCATCTCTGTACCTTGTGGTTGAGTAAAAGCATTAACTCACCACAGCGTTTTCTATCTTTGAGCAATGGACAAAGTCATTTTCCTGACTAAGAGAGGTCTAGTAAAACTAAGAACTAGTGAACTGGACTTGCTCCTTGTATCGGTTTAATCTAACGTTTTTGGCATAGTCATATTTGGATCTATCAATGTCATTAAATGCCCACATGATCTTACTCTATTATATGTCATAACTGCTATGCTAGAATTAATTGTATAAAATAATTGTATAATTTATCATTTCTGTTCAAAAAAAGAAATACTAATTTAGTAGTCAATTATGCAAAAATATTCAGCCTGCAACAGCAAACTTGCACGATTGCGTCACATCATGAGTACATTTTATGTCCGTATGCAGTAAGTGATTAACTTACTAATAAAAGCGTGGTAATAATGTCTGTGTAAGACTTAACGTTAGCTGGATAAAGCAAACTCTGGACGCAATAGCCTCCGGAAGCTAATGCTAATAACTAACGTTGCATATTTAAATAAGAGACATTAAAACATATGGATAGTTATACACAAGCTATTCATTTTTATACACATTCCACAGAGTTTATGACATTAAATGATCTTTCGTACCTTACAAACAACATGCCGCTCTCCACAGCACAGCCCCGCTCTCCCCGCTCCACAGGCAGACTTCCGTTGTGGGCGTGGCCAAATGGTGACAGTAGTGGCCAATAGAAACGGGTCTTTCATTCAACTAGGTTGATCCCGCCCACTGAGACGCTTGTAACTTGCATCCAAAACTTTTTGACTCAAAAGCAAAGATCCCCGATCCACAAACAAAAACAGCGCAGCAGAGAGCAAAATGCAGGGACACGCGACGAAACCACCCAAAGAAAAACCCACACTGCAAAAAATTTGGTTAACAATTACTGTATTTTGTAACTAAAATAATTTTAAGATAACATTTTTTAAATGCGAATTAAAAATTTTTACAACAATTTAATAGTTTTGCTCTTAAATACTGTATGTTTGATTAAATAATTTAGAAACAAAATTCAGCCCATAGTTCTGTGCACCTGAAATGCTCTGATAATAATCCACGCCACGGCATTAATTGATGTGTGATAATCCGGAGACCGGTTTACAGAATTTGCAGTGCTATTTTACATATATCCATTGCTACAGGCCCGGGTCACTCTCCCACTCCTTTCTGTAACTTTTGATATACTTTCGCACTTCGACATCTTGATTTCCCGCTGAGACTGAGAACGCAGGCTCATTGTTGACGTGCGTCAAGCCGTCAACACAAAAGGCTTGTTCAACTCCATGCGGTGCTGCAAGAACCGACAGTTGGATGACGTCAAAGTACCGCGAGAACGATTCGAGAAATCATGCAAAGTGTAATTTCGTCTCGCTCTCGCGGCGCTTTGACGTCATCACCTCACAGTTCTAGTGGCGCCGCTTGATGTGTAACAAGCCATGGAGTGGGCGTGTGTTTATTAATGTCACGGTAGAGTACATGCACACTTGATTTTTTTGTTTTGTTAAATAATTAGACTATAAAATTCACTTTAGGAAGACAATACACAAGGCAAATGTGATTTTTAAATAAAATTTTATTAAAATCCCATTCAACATTAATGGTGATCTGAGGGGGCGGGCAAGTGCGGGTGAGGGGGCGACGCCCCCTCACGCCCCCTCGTGGCGCCGGCCCTGCTAGCAGAGCTGAAATCTTATCAGGTGCAGATCTGGCCCACAGTCAGATACCGTATGTCCGCTACAGACGGATCTAAAGGCTTTCATGCGGATCCGGCCCAAAGGAAATTGCTATCTGGTTCTGAGCAGGTGTTGTCAGTGAACAGGCTGTAAACTGTTGGCTAAGTTACAGACACTCGTGAAAAACTGCTGCTTATTATCTGGGAAACATTCTCCAACAGCAGTCAAGTTGTCATTGTTTGTGTCAAAGTTGTGCATTTGTTGTAACATTAAAACAGGAGATCAGACTTACTCTCAGCTGCTTAAAGTGATGCTCGGAGCTCCATTCCTCTATGGGTGTGCGAGGCTATGCTTTTTTTATTGGTTGTTGCGTTAAATCTTACCCAGATACAACAGTGCTATTTTCCGATTTGCTATTGTGTAGCTTCTTTCTTTATTTTTTGATTGGCTGATAGAACTCCAGGGGAGACGGGCTTGATAGAGAGAGTAGTGAGGCCAGATACATTTTGAGCGCTGAAGCATATTAAATATATGATAAATAGGTTTTAGTGTGGCTGGAGTGCATGACTAAAGACTGAAAGCACGGCTATTATCAGACCAGCCCTCGCAGCCTTAAAACACTACTGGCCCATCGGGAAAAGTCCCGACTCTCTCGATTGCCACTCCGCCACTGCACGGGGCCAACCAAAGCCATCTCATCAGCTTCTTCATTCATGTTCACTGTGGTTTATTGTGGTCTGAAGCCATAAACGCTAGTTGGTGCTCCAGCAGTGGGGAACCTTCAGGGCCTTCTACGCCTTCAGAGAAGGCCTAAAAAAATTAATACAAATATTTTTTATAATAATACTAATAAATAATAAAGTATTCAATAAAAATATGTTTTTACATGTTTAAATTTATATTTAATTAAATTTAATACATGTAATATATTTTCTCTCATCTATGTTCTACGTTCTACGTTAAGCTTACTGTCAGGTTCATATCCAATCAGAATCGTCTGTCTCTATTAAGGCCCGGTAAACTGGCTCATTCATTGGTTAGGACTTCAAGAATCCCAAGGAAGGCCAAGCTATGTGTTTTGGTGTGGAGAGTGACGGGCAAATCGACCAATCACGCTTTGATTTCAAGTGGGCGGGTAAAAAACAAAGCATTGTAAGCCTTCATGAAGTCCTAATCATGCAACAAGCTGGATGCGAGCTGCCGTAAAACACCAAAGAAGAAGAAGTCCTAATCATAGACCGTCTAATGGCCCGAATCTCTGCGGTGAGAGTGGTTGAGGTAAATGGCAGAAAACGTGATTGACGTTGTGGCTAGTTTGATAGGGCTGAGGTAAAAACGAAATTACTTAAGCGGGTACTCGTGAAGAGCACAGCCGAGAGATGCGCATGCAGCATTCACCGGGGCTCGGGCTAGGGATTTTGCGAGCCCGCAAAATATAACAGTTATAAGCCACAAGGAGGTGCACTGAGAACGCAGGGTGCTATATTTCCCCTCATGAAAAAAGACTAACAAGCTATCCTACAGCTAAATATATATTTACAAAAAACAAAAATTAAATGGAAATTTACAGAGCAGCAGAGTCTGTATTTGTGTTTATCAGTTAGATTAAAGTAATTTTAAACTTTAAAACTGCATTTAAAGGCAAACGATGCCTATTCTGTAATTTAACTTTGCATGCTCAGAATTTTTACACGTTAACTGTATGATTTAACGAAATACGAATAGCCTAGTATTATATTCTGAATTTTAAAATTTATGAAAAACAAACTACTCTCAATTTATTTTGGTGTTTTTTCCCCCATGCTCACTTGTCTCCATTTTCCTGTTTTTAAGAATTAAGGCGGTGTAGTAAGAAGAACCTATCCATTAAATTTGTGACTTTCATTTATTGCGCCATGCGTAATTGCGCATGGAGAGGCATTTGCAGGCCCAGCTGAAGTACTCACGGTTCGCCACTGTGCTCCAGTATAATCGGTCCGCCGAAACTCATCCAATAAGAAATGTTCCGCGGTGCAAAAATAAGTGCAATTAAAATGCGTTAAAAATTTTACCGCGTTATTTTTTGTGTAATTAATTAATCTTAATTAACGCGTTAAAGTCCCGGCCCTAATTTAAATACATTCCTGCATTGCAAATGTGTAAAGTCATTTATATTTCCATTCCTGCAGTGCAGCCAACACTGAATGAAAGTAATTTACAGTATATTTAAATACATTACTGCATTGCAAATGTGTAAAGTCATTTATATTTACATTCCTGCAGCGCAGGCAACACTGAATAAAAGTTAATTATATACATGTCAATATTAATTATACCTGAACAAAACTAAATGCAATACTTGGTTCACTGGATAAGGCAGCGTCCTTTCTCAGCCAGCGACGCACTTTAAGGGACAATAGCACGATCAAATTATCACTTATAAAATGACTGCAGATCCTTGTATGATATGTGATGTTAAATCGCTACCGTCGATTGATGTGAATCCATTTTCTGCGTGTTTTTCGTCCACAAAAAACATTTTGAAACACATACAGAGTTGAACTTTGAGGAGTCCTCAAATAACAGGAAACAGCAATGTTCAGCTTAACTACTTTCTTTCCGCTGTAGATTTTAAACTTTCTGGAAGCCATTACTATAATGTTTAACTACATAATGCTATAAATATACTTTAGTTATAAATCGCTCTCAAATGAATTATATGAAAGCATTTTGCTGCTAGTACACTCAGATACGAAATGCGCTGGAAGATTCTTCCGGAAATACGTCAGGAGAGCCAGATTGCGCAAAAGGTGTGCATTGCTGAGCTCCTTGAGTGCTGCGCTCTTGGCAGGTTATGATTGGTTGAATGGTAAGCTTGCATCTGATTGGCTAAAAAGTACGAGTGACCCACGTTGAAGAAGCGCGCTGCCACCAAAGTCTCAAAAAACACACACACGAATTCAAAGCAATTCACACACAAAAAAGACAATTCGTACATTCACAGTCATGATAAACTCAAAATGTAAAACTTTTCGTACACAGTTCTACATTTGTAAATAGTTTTTTTTGTTTGTGAAACGTATTTTATGAATATGTATTTTTATTTTGTGTATGTACATCGTTTTTTTGCGAATATATATATTTTTGTGTATGTGAATTAGATTTCATGCATGTGAAATTGTCTACGCATGTGTGAATTATGTTTTTTGCGTGAATTATTAATGAGATTAAGCTATCTCCATAGATGCAGCCTTCGTGCGCCTCTCAAAAACTAAACAACCAGGTCGTGCTGACCCACTATCCTACTGTTTATAGGAGCGTGGTGCGCGGATATCGCAGTGATATCTACTTTAATGGTAGAGGGAGACAGCCTTCTGTCCAAGCAAAGGAGATAAATACGAGTCTGATCGAGCATTCTCGGATGTCTTCTCGTGAGAAGCACACCAATCAACGAACAGATTACATTTTAGCAAGTACGCCTGTCTTGTAGACGGCGCTCGCGCTGCAGAGATGGTGTTAGATACCGAGTGTGGTAAATCACCTAAAACCTCTGCGCCCCGTCCAGAGACCACACATGGAGGTTCCACAGATCGGGGCGCGAGTGCCATAATGTGCCAGGAAATCAGCCAGGGAGGGACTGTCGCGAGGAGAGTGAACTCTGTAAAACCAATTCCTAGTTGTCCGGTACGGCACAACTAATAGAATGCGCTCCTCGTCCTCCCTGACTTTGCACAGTGTCTGCGCAATAAAGCTTACTGGGGGGAAACCCCGCGGCCAGCTGTGTGCCAGTGTATCCACGCCGAGTGTTCCCTCGGATAATGAATAAAACAGGCGACAATGGGTTGTCTCTGAAGAAGCAAACAGATCTAACTGTGCTCTGCCAAAACATTTCCAAATCAGCTGAACCGACTGGGGGTGGAGTCGCCACTCGCCGGGGCGCGCTGCTCGTGAGAGCGCGTCTGCCGCTGTGTTCAGCAACCCCGGTATGTGAATGGCACGAAGAGACCTCAGATACTTCTGACTCCAGAGGAGGAGATGACGGACGAGATGTGACAGGTGACGAGAGCGCAGACCGCCTTGGCGATAGATATACGCTATAGACGCAGTGTTGTCGGTGCGCACTAATACATCTTAAGCATCGAATCACGCTGATGAAACGGACCACGGGGTGAAAGTGAGACGGCATCTCAATGTAATTATGATACTGTGAAAGCCGGTGAGCCACGCTCTCCTCAGGACTTGGTCATGAAGCCAACACTGAAGCGGTCTCATATGAATCAGCCCGAGCGGTGTCACAGCCGCAGCTGCTGCCATATGCCCCAGAAGTTTCTGAAGTTATTTCAGTGGAACCGCAACCCTGCCTTTAAATGTTGAGGCAAGTCAGAATTGACTGAACACGCGCTTCTATTAGACGTGCAGTTAAATCAACCAAATCCCGTTCATTCCGAGAAAAGAGATCCTCTGCACAGGGCAAAGTTTACTCTTTTCCCAGTTGACCTGAAGACCGAGACGAGCGAGGTGTTTAAGTACACGATCTATGTGTGTGCACAGCATCTGACGAAACTGAGCTATTATGAGCCAATACGCCAAAACGCAAACACCGCTCTCTCAGGGGCTGCAGTCAACCTCCGCAACTTTCGTGAAGACACGGGGAGAGAGAGAAAGCACGAATGGTGAGACTTTGTACTGATATGCCCTCCACTCGAACACACAGCGGAGAAACGGCCTGTGTAGGGGGAGTATGGAGACATGAAAGTACGCATCCTTCAGGTTGAAGGCTGCAAAACCAATCCTGTGGGCGGATGCATTAAAATATGCTCCTCTGCGTTAACATTTTGAACAGCATTCTGTTATTGTGAATTCTGTGAAATCTCGATTCAGTACGCTCAGATCTAGGATCGGATGCAACCCGCCGCTTTTTCTTGGGTACAAAGAAGTAAGGGCTGTAAAGCCCCGACTTTATCTCGGCTGGAGGGACCGGCTTGATCGCGTCCTTCGCCAATAGGACAGCAATCTCCGCACGCAGTATGTGCGCATTGGCAGCCTTCATCGTGGTGAAGCGAATGCCTGAATATTTGGGAGGTAGCCGGGCAAATTGAATGCATAACCGAGACGGATCGTGCGTAAAAGCCAACGCGACGGGCTGGGAAGCTCTTCCCAGGCCCCCAGATATCGAGTGAGAGGAAATTAACGGCACGATATGTGTACCCGTGGCGAGCGGAGACGGGGAACTCAATGACACGTGCTCTTTGGCCGCATTGTGAGATGTTGTGTGTAATGAAACACTCACCCAAAACCGCTGATGGATGCTGAGCAAAGGGGGCTCCTTTGTAGATGTCCCGCTCGACACATCCGCTGGCGAATGAGGAAGAGAAGAACGTAGGGTTTTGAGCCCGTTCGAAACTCCTACATGCCTCCGGGGACCTGGAGAAAGAAGAGGAATTCGCTCTTTGAGGTTTAGTGGGTGCCGATTGAAGCCGGCGGAACACAAAACGAAACCAAGGATTCCCCAACCGGCCCTCCTCCGGGGTGAGGGGGAGAGTGATGTTTTCACCATCTCCTGAAGAGCGATCCTCTCATCTTCAGGTCGCCGACTCAGAGCCGCTAGATTTCATTTTCCACCTCTGTAGCAGGCTGAGTGGGCAGTTGAACTGCTTACGACAGGTTCCTCAGAGCTGCCGGGATGAAGGAACGAAAAAAGCCGTAGCAGGACGCCCTCTGCGAAAAGCAGACCAATATACTGACGTAACGGAGGGGGCAGCTAGGCTCCAACGTGGCACGATGCCTCAATCTGCTGTTAAGCGGCCGATCATTGTTGGACACTCTCAGCCGCGTTGCCGAAATGGCTGGTCTAAAATGGAACATTAGGACGATTATTAACGACCTACTTAATGCCCGCAAGACACAACCAGAGATGGCGTTCCTGGACAACCGGGGGTCAAGACGATATGGCAGAAGGGGGATTTTGAAGATCTGGTGCGCAAATCTGATGCTTGTGGCTACACATACGAGCCGCAATACAGCGAGAAACAATAGGATGCCAGAGCAGCTGCTTTAGCCAGAGCAGCTGCTTTAGCCGAGAAGCGAGCCTTGCCTGGGCTCAGGAAGAATGGCCAGAGCTCGGGCAGACTTGAGCTGGGGCGTACTGATTATTTTATACTAAATCCGACAGAATATAAATATTTCTCATATGTAATACGTTGAATAATACACAAATGAATGTTATATTGTAAACGCTTAGCATGGACAATTCAGCAATGCGAACTCGCCTTTGGTTTCATAATACACGTATGTCATTTTATGAACTAGTGCAGTGCCTGTGGATAATCTGTTTTTGTGTGTGTTTTTAGTAATTGTTGGTTTGGTGTGTTTGAGTGCTCATTGTTAAAATTACATCGCAAAAGTTGTGACATTTTTATTTGTGTAATAAAATATTAGACAGAACACTCGGACGCTGAGTGACGAGTAACACTGAGTCACAAGCCCGGAGCTCCATTGAGCTTATCAGCTAAATCTTATTTTTTCACTATCTTATTCCTATCTATATAATATAACTTATTAGTTTATGTTACCAACCGGAGTGGGCTACTGATGCCCCTCCGGGCGTTCCACCTCGAGGAAGTCCCCAAAGCACCCCAATGACCAAACACACGAAGCGGGCAAGTAAAAGTTAAAACAAACTTTATTTAAATTATTTAAAACTTTAGTGAAAAAGGGGAATGGGAAGCTAAAATAATCTCCTTCTTCTGCCTCCCAGCTGGATCTTGCAGGAGGGG
Source organism: Misgurnus anguillicaudatus (assembly GCF_027580225.2). Taxonomy (NCBI): domain Eukaryota; kingdom Metazoa; phylum Chordata; class Actinopteri; order Cypriniformes; family Cobitidae; genus Misgurnus; species Misgurnus anguillicaudatus. Next base: position 22,420,367 of record NC_073339.2, read on the forward strand.
AGAGGACCAGGTACCAGAGACAGGGGCACTACTTAAGGGGGAGACAGGGGGAATGGAGCTCCTTCTCGTTTGTCCCTTGAACCTGGAGGCAGAATAAACAATTAGTGGATGCCTGAGGTGGGACAACTACCTGCTCTGCCGTGGGTGGCTCCGCGGCCTTCCCAGCCGTTCCACGTCCCGCTCCGGCGAGTGACCGTGGTGTATTCAGGTAAGTATGAGGGGGAAATTTCCTTCGTGTTACTAATTTCCTCTTCTGCTCTACTTCCACAGGGTGGCCGACCCTTTCCTCCGTCCACAGCCCGCTGAGTTCCACACTCGTCCTGGATGCCTGCTACAGTCACACACACAAGAGACAGGTTTGGGAAATCTTGTTAGACTGTCGTGCCTTTCCCCGGCACTGAAGTTTTCTGATGACCAGCTGCTGAACTAAGAGCAACTCCATTTCTACTTTTCTACTTTGGAGATGCTGCGGGACCGTACTCCACCAGGCTGACAGATACACAAGGTAAGTATGGGCTTGGCTAGGCGCACTGGACTGGATCTACAGGGCCGCTAAGGTAAGTTGGCCCTGGGCTCCACCCTGGGACTACTCTACGGTTCCTGGGCGTGTTGCTCTAGATCGACGGACAACTTGGGTACGTATAGCTTTAGCTTGGTTCTAGGGTGGCTCTGCGGTTCACTGGGCCTGCTGCTCTGTATCAACAGACAACTTGGGTGCATATAGCTTTAACTTGGTTCTAAGGTGGCTCTGCGGTTCACTGGGCGTGCTGCTCTGTATCAACAGACAACTTGGGTACGTATAGCTTTAGCTTGGTTCTAGGGTGGCTCTGCAGTTCACTGGGCGTGCTGCTCTGTATCAACAGACAACTTGAATACGTATAGCTTTAGCTTGGTTCTAAGGTGGCTCTGCGGTTCACTGGGCATGCTGCTCTGTATCAACAGACGACTTGGGTATGTATAGCTTTAGCTTGGTTCTAGGGTGGCTCTGCGGTTCACTGGACGTGCTGCTCTGTATCAACAGACTCTTCAGGTTTACTCATGATGGTTAACTCAAACATTCCAAGTAGGCTTTCAATGTAGGTGAAAGAGTTTGTACGTCACCTGACCTTGGTCTACGGTGAGAGAATGCAGGATTTATCCACTTCCAACCGGCTGCTGCTGGCTTGGTCACGGCTGATACCGTCTTCAGAGGCAGAGGGGAGGTAGATGGGACTGCAAGAGGATGTCCGTAACAGACCCGTCAGCTCCTTTTCATCTCCAGGGTTAGATCGTTACCTAGATTGGTGGAACAGATGGCTAGGCCTCCTCTCCAACACAGGGTTGACACACAACAGTTAGTTTGCGATCTCACGGTTTCCCTACCTCCTTTAACTTCGCTGTGATCTCTCCCACAGCACGTTGATACTGTACTCACAATCCCCTTCGTTGCTTGAACACACAGGCGGGGATAAAAAGGTAAGTCCACATTGGTAATCATACCACGGCAGCTTTCCAGCACACCTCACAGCGACCGGCTTGACCTAGGGGCGGTACGGGCGACAGGAGACATGGCACAGCACTGCAAATACTTCAGGTGCACACACGTCAATAATTCACACTCACCCACGGCAATCCACACTTCTTAGTGACAGATAAGGCCCATACCTCCACTCAGAGTCAAGTACTTCACTGGGGGGGGGACGTTGCAATCGCTGCCACGGGCGGTGGTCTGGGCGTCATGGTTCCCCACACAATGGTCAGCGTGTCTTACACTCCTCTGGCTCGCCCACCGGCCTCGTACTACACGGTGGGGCCACTACACAGCAACACACTCCACACAGAATAGTTTACTGTACGTTACTTCAATGCTTCAATAAATGTACACATCTACTTGTACTCACGATCGTGGCACCCTGTATCTCTCTTCATCTGTGTTCATTCGTCCTCTTCTCGCGGTTCCCCAAGCCGCTTGATTCCAGGAAACCTCCGTTCAGAATTGACTTTGCTGTAGCCTTGAATGTACATGTACACACACAGGTAAGAATACACTTCTTCAATATACTTCGTCCTCAACTCAAACCTGTTTCAATGACTCGGTCCTTCTGTTCTCTCTACTCCACAGATCTTCTCTTTGAATCCGTATCCGTTGCTTCGCCACGTCAACCCACCGCTTTGCCACAACATCCGCTCTAACATCCACCAGAAATGGGAACAACAATGAACAACATCTTGTATTTCACTTGCTCTATATATACTTCCTGCTTCCCTTGAACCGTCCAGTCAGCGTTCGGCACCTCAGCATGTACACCTGTCGCTTGTTTTCGCTGATTTCGTTGCCCAGGGTTACCCGGAAGTGCCGGTGTTTGGGTAAATCGGTCCGGGCGAAACTCTTCTCCATAACTTTGGTTCCGCCCCTATAGTCACTCGTGACATTTATCTTAGGAATACTTTGCCTTGACGATTACTGAATTGTATTACTTAGCGAAACGATTTTATCACTAGTAACACCCAGTGTAAGCATATAGCCCGCTAGCATCATCAGTCGGTGCCGGCTAAAGCTAGCATTTCTTACCGTCTGTTTACTTAAACCTGCCTGCGTTGATGATCTAATGGCGGATTCATCCGATGTATGCTTTTCTGACCTGTCCTCACCAGATCGGGAAGCTGTGAAGGAGGTGCTGCCCGACCTTCGCAGAGTCGGCGTGCCTCACATCACCCTGACCACAGACGCTTGAAGGCGGCCGAGGCGTGCTGCGAGCGAGCACCCGTCTCGATGCAGCTTCACGGACCGCGTTCGGGTGAACGGAGACGCCATCGCCCGGCATGAAAACGGTAAGACTCCGCTTGTCATTGTAACCTGCACTACTTGCCACATGTACAGTTTAGCTTCATCCGTTAGCATAGAGGGTTTTACATGTGCTAAGTGTATTGAAGTAGTAAGGCTGACGGAGAAGGTTGAAGAACTAGAGGCGTGCTTCCGAACGCTAGTTGAGCACAGTAAGACTGCTAATGTTAATGTTACAAACACTGTTTTGGGTGCGCCTAGTGTTAAGCGTAATACACATGGCTCGGTTCCGACTTCAGAGTCAAGACGGCTGACTAACTGGGTGACTGTCAGGTGGCATAGTCACATTCGGCACCCAAAATACGCTCCTGTAGTAATATCTAACAGATTTTCTCCACTCAGCAATACACCGGCTGAGACGTCTGTTAAAGGTGCCCTGGTTATTGGAGATTCTATACTCAGGAATGTTGACATTGAAGCACCAGCCACCATAGTCGATTGTATACTGGGAGCCAGAGCGTCTGACATTAGATCCAAACTTAAAGTGCTGGCTAATGCTAAACGTAAGTTTTCTAAGATTGTTATTCACACCAGCACGAATGACACCAGACTCCACCAGTCGGAGATCACCAAAGATACTATTAAAGAGGTGTGTGAAATTGCAAAAACAATGTCAAACAATGTAATTTGCTCTGGTCCCCTCCCCGCCTACCGGGGGGATGAAACTTACAGTAGATTAGTGTCTCTTCATGGCTGGATGTCAAAGTGGTGCCCTCAGCATAACATAGGGTTTATAGACAATTGGAAGCATTTCTGGGGAAAACCTGACCTGGTAAAGAGAGATGGCCTCCATCTGTCTCCGGAAGGAAGTGCTATTCTCTCTAGAAATCTGACCAATAGTCTTACTTTTGATATTGTCTGACTATACAGGGCCCAGGTCAGGAAACAGACAGATCGGCTTACACATCCTTCTGTTAGCTGCCTTGACATGTCAAGATCACATATATCCCAGCATATAGAGCCTTTTTTTACCAGAGTACCAACACATCTCGACTGTGTCTGTTCCTCGAACAAATAAATACAGAGCACCGTCTAGAGTTCTCAACGGGTCGGGTCGGCCTGATAAACCCGACGGGACCCGCGGGTTCGGGCCGGGTTCGGGTAAAAAAAATATTAGCAAATGACTCGGGTCGGGTCGGACCGCGGTCTTAATATTTTCTGCTCAGTGAAAAAAATATTAATCATTCATCGCTGCTGTTCACCTTAAAGAAAGTCTTGCTTCTGTGTTCTGCGAGTGCGTGCATCATGGAAAGGGGCGGGGGCAGATCTGACGCCGCTGCGTGCACGCTTTTAACCTGGAGAAGAAGAGAGGATGGAGTTGGTTAAAAGCAAACTTGCCGCAGGTGAATTTACCGTCGCTTTTACAGGAGTAGGAAAATCAGAGGTCTGGAAAGTGTTTGGAGTGGTGCTGGATACTGAAGGAAATCCTACAGGTTATGTGCAATGCTCAAAATGCAAGGTGCTTATGAAATATGACAGCAAAAAAACAGGGTCGTCCAGCCTGAGCCGCCATATATTAAACTGTGGGCATTCGACGACCACCACCACGACGCAGCAGCAATCAATGACGAAGTTCATGGCCAAAAATATCCCCCTTAAAACAAAACAGGCAGTTACAGAAAAATGCGTTTACATGTGCGCCAAAGACATTAGGCCATTTTATTTTGTTCAAGGAGACGGCTTCTTAGAACTTGCACAGGAGCTCATAAATGTTGGTGCAACACATGGCAGAGTTGCTGCAAGCTCTGTCCTCCCATCTCCCAACACAGTAGCATCACACTGTCGGAATTTGGCAAAGGAAAAAAGAGAAAAGTTTGCGAAGCAGGTGAAAGAGATCCTGAACAAAGGAGGAAAAGTGGGAATGTCTACAGATATGTGGACAGACGACTTCAGAAAGATTCACTATCTGTCAATAACGTGCCACTATGTTACAGAAGATTTTGAATTGATCGAAAAGAATCTGACCACGGCAACGTTTCCTGTGGATGAGAAAAAAACGGGCGATAACATCAAGAGGGAGCTGATCAAGCTTTTGGTCACCAAGTTCGGGTTCGACCCACTGTCATTAAAAGACATTGTTTGGGTTACAGACCAGGGAGCAAATGTAGTTAATGCTCTCAGGTCATACACGAGACATGACTGTATGGACCACGTCCTCAACACTGTCCTTCGCCATGGACTTGATAATGATGCACTGACGCAGGTGGCCCCTGACTTCGCTGAAACAGTGACAGCAGCAAAGGCGCTTGTCAGGTATAGGAAGAAATGTTTTACTCTTATAATATTATTAGTATCCATTTATTTCCCCATTGGTAAATTATGGTAACGCTTTATATTACCACACGCAATATACCACGTAATTAAGCCGAATTTACAGCGTACAATGACAGTGCATAAAGTGTTCTTAAAAATGCTTGTATTGACGCATGTTGCAAAGTTTCGTTCTACCATTAATAAGACCTATTAAATGAACAAATAGCGTGCAGCTTTGTTGTCACTATTGTGTGATTTCAAATAAAAAGTTTTTAACAAGAGTTTCAGATTGCAAAGCAACACTTGAAATATGCCCGCAAATGTTACAGTTACCTGGTAAATAGGGAATAAGTTGCTATTTTTATTGTACTTGCCTTAAAACACAGATAACTACATTAAATCAGCTGAACTTGCTATTAAAACCATATTAGTAATATAGGCTACTAAAATAAAAGTGATGTGCTGATATATTAATTTGCCGACGTGGCTCGTAGATATGACGGACGGTATACAATATTTTTATCAGATAAGTAGTGAATATAAAAATTCACAATAAAATACAATTTCCCCATATTGCCTAAGGTCATACATAGCCTACAACGTAATATTACAATAGGTACCCTGTAATAAAATACTTAAAGGAATAGTCTACTCATTTTCAATATTAAAATATGTTATTACCTTAACTAAGAATTGTTGATACATCCCTCTATCATCTGTGTGCGTGCACGTAACCGCTGGAGCGCGCTGCGACGCTTCGATAGCATTTAGCTTAGCCCCATTCATTCAATGGTACCAATCAGATATAAAGTTAGAAGTGACCAAACACATCAACGTTTTTCCTATTTAAGACGAGTAGTTATACGAGCAAGTTTGGTGGTAATAAAAACGTGGCGCTTTTCTGGGCGGATTTAAAAGAGGAACTATGTTTTGTGGCGTGGCGGCACTTTTGGGAGTACTTCGACTCGCCTGAAAAGTCCGCTCCCCTTCTCCCTCTCATAATGGGAGAGGGAGGGTGTTACTGCGCCGAGTCGAAGTACTCCCAAAAGTGCTATTACGCCATAAAATGTAGCTCCTCTTTTAAATCCGCTTAGAAAAGCGCTACGTTTTATTTTGTACCACCAAACTTGCTCTTATAACTATTCGTCTTAAATAGGAAAAACGTTGATGTGTTTGGTCATTTCTGGCTTTGTCTCTGGGTGGTGCCATTGAATGGATGGGGCTGGGCTGGATGCTGTCGAGGTGTCGCGGCGCGCTCCGGCGCTTGCGTGCACGCACACAGATGATAGAGGGATGTGTCAACAATTCTTGGTTGAGGTAATAACATATTTTAATATTGAAAATGAGTAGACTATTCCTTTAACGTATAATTGTCCATATTTTATAACCCAAAACTTAACATATGTTATTATACATACATACATACATATAAGTATGTACGTAGAGGTACTCTGTTGTTACAAATACGCAGTAAATTCGATCCAATTATGCAGTACATTGCTGGTCCTAATATAAAGTGTTACCTAAATTATTAATATAATATGCGTCTTTAGTTTGTGTTTGATTATCACTACTAGGTTACTCATTTGTGAGTCGGGTTCGGGCAGATAATTCATGTTGATGTGTCGGGTTATATCGGGTCCGGGCTTTAAAAGCCACGGGTCGGGTCGGGTCGTAATTTTCAGGCCCGTTGAGAACTCTAGCACCGTCTACCTCGTCTCGTACAAATCTTATTAACATAAAATTAGAACACAATACATTAACAGATGAAACTCAAATGTTAAAATTCTGCCTTCTTAACATTAGATCGCTTACCAATAAAGAACCTATTATCAATGAAATAATTACAGACCAAAACTTAGATGCACCCTGTTTAACCCTCTGGGGTCCAACCATTTTGGGACACTGTCAGAGGTTCTGACATGCTCTTGGATTTGGTCTTTTTTCAGTTGCTTTAAAACATAATAATGGCAAGTGTCTCATACCACTGCGTTCAGCACAAACTGGGCTAAAATATTATATGAGCTACATGTATGTACATGTTTGTATTTTTGAGAGAAAAATGTTTATGCGTGGTTTTTAAAAAAGCAAAATTTTTAAGTCACTGATACACAAAACCCATACTAAACATGTTTTAACAAGACTTTTCTAAACATAATCTAGTAGTCTAGAGTTTTTTCTTTAAAATGATGTGAAAATCATACTGCCTACTTATTCACATAAAACAATATATTGATTAAGAAATTGTAAGACACTTTTTGTTTAGAGGGGCCGTATGCGAGAAGGATTGATTGACAGCTAGCAAACAAAGACTCGCATAATAAGCTGCATAATGAGGCAGGAATGTTAAGAACTACAGTAAAGAATGTGAGGATAAATGTATGCATGTTTGTTTGAGGTTTATTAAGAAGTTAATAATATAATCAAAATAGAAATGAAGGTCAGTAGGACATTTTCAGTTTATTTGGAAACAAACTCACTTATTCAAAAACTTCACTTGTATAAGAAACTGATAAACAACAGAGCTGTAAACTTCATGTGGCTCATGTTACCATATAACTATATGTCCAAAAGGTGTTTTTCCACTTCATAGTTTTGTACTGATAAGAGGGATGCAGACCTGTAAGAGAGTTATAAACAGCTGTTAGCACAGAATATCCACAGAATATATAACTGATGGGTAAATATCCCTGATACTACATTATAAACTGTCATGTACATAAACTAAATTCAGAACATCTCAAATAAACATCTGCAGTGATATATAAAAAGCTGTTTTTAGATGACTGTTTTCAGTGCCCATCCCCTTATCGTCTAGCTTCTGTTTTAAACGCGTTTCTGTAAGCGTGTATGAACTTTAAAAACACATCGCATATGGCTATGGCGTCCATGTGCGTGAGCTCGCGTCTCCGTGTAACGCGCCGTTCATAAAAACGGTGTCGCATGTAAAGCGCAATGTATGGAATTACCTTGCATGTAAACAATATGGAATCATTTTACAGCAAATCCCGCAGTGCAGCATTACTCAAAGTTGCCATGAAGTATACGAAAGTGAATAACTGTGTCTAACACTGTAAAACATGTAAAAGATATCCACCATTACGGGAGGTCACGCGAATTTGTTTGTAAATAAGCATGTAAACATGGAATCATATTACAGCACACACTTAAAAGATACAGCAGTGCAGCCTTAGTGAAAGTTACCATGAAGGATATAAGTGAATAACTGTGTTTAACACTGTTACAGCATGCAACAGTGAAATCCGCCATTACGTAAGATTGCGTCCTCGTTTGTAAACAATGCGAAGGTTTTTCAATCCGAAGCGTGCAGTCTGCTGAGGTTGCTTACTGTATGTAGGCTGAACTGCACTAGCCATGAGCATATTACATGATAGCAAATATAAATGGTATAAATTAACTGTTACTTACTTCTAATATCCTCCTCCAGCTCCAGTGCGTCCTCCATTGTTCTTCTAAGGTAACGTTAAAGATAAATGCTTCTCTTCCTCAATGTCCAGACATAAATTAAGATATTCCTCACGTGTTTGTATAAAGTTTATAATCCAAACATGCGGTAAAGTCTTTAAATCTGATAAACTTTACGCTTTGTTTCTTATGGTTTGAACCGCTCGTCTGCCTGTGGGCGTGACTGAATTAAAGATAATGAAGTCAGCGAGGAAAAACGGTACTCTCTTTACTTCAATGCAGATTATATAAACAGGCATTATTTGTTTTCGATTATATTTAGCTTGTTTAAAAGTAGACATTTCAGGCTTTCTTTGGATATGTGTATCATGTTTGTGTGACGAGAATTCGCGGAGTTTCAATTGATTTTTGTAACGTGTTTTGAGAGACAGCTGGTGGAGACAGAAATGTCTGGATGCACACCCTGTTTATTTTCTTTATTTGACAAAAACACAAAGATCTGTTGTTATTGTGAATGAACACATATAAAAGAAGACCCTTTACTGTTTCAAATAATGTCTAACACATAAGTGTATGATTATTAATGATGGAGTATTTAAGTTGATTCTGCCATGATAAGGAAAAAAACACGTCAAAACGCGGCGCCGGGTTTTTGGACCCCAGGGGGTTAACAGAGACCTGGCTTAAAGCAGACGATTACATAAGTTTGAACGAATCCACCCCACAAGACTATTATAATAAACACGTTCCTCGTCTACAAGGGAGAGGGGGTGGTGTAGCGACAATATACAACAAAATATTTAAAGTAAAACATAAATCCAAACTAAAATTTTATTTGTTTCAAATAATACTGTTATATATTGAAATAACTGATTGTAACAACAAACAGCTTTTGTTCGTTTAAGCTACCATCTACAGGCCTCGGGGCCACCACACAGATTTTCTTAGAAATAGCAGATTTCCTATCTGAGCTTACAGTCACAGCAGATAAAGCTCTTATTGTTGGTGATTTTAATATCCATATGGATAACCCAAAAGATGCATTAGGACATGCGTTTATGGATGTTCTAAATTCTCTTGCTATTAAACAAAACGTGTCAGGGCCCACGCACACTCGCAAACACACATTAGACTTAATTCTGTCACTCGGACTCAATATTAATGACATCGAAATATCACCCCAGAGCGATGCAGTTTCAGATCATTGCCTTGTGTCATACACTGTACTTCTAGATAGGATCACTCAGTCTACAACATGCTACAGATTAGCCAGAACAATAATTTCCACCACTAAAGATAGCTTTATTAGCACTCTTCCAGACCTGTCTCAAATGGAACATGTAGCAGATAACAGTGAAGATCTGGATATTATAATAGAAAACCTGAGTACGTTTGTTCTAGCACATTGGATGCCGTAGCTCCCATTCGAAAAAAGAGAATCAAAGAAAAACCGCCAGCTCCATGGTATGACCATCATAATGCAGCCCTTAAAAAAAGTAGCTAGAAAATGGAAAGAAACTACCGAAGCACAAAGTTAAAGGTATGGCATTCAGCATGGAAAGAGAGTGTTCAACACTACAGACAGGCTATAAAAATCCCCAGATCCACCTATCTCAGTACGCTTATTAAAGAAAATCATAACAACCCTCGTTTCCTATTTAGCACAGTTGCGAAACTGACTAGAAACAAAGAACAAACAGAAACCAATAGTAAACTCCAACATAATAGTAACGACTTCATGAACTTCTTTACTAACAAAATTACGGTTATTAGGGAAAACATAGAAACTACGCAAACAGCCACCAGTCTACCCATTAGTACATTTAATACTAGATTACCATGCGAACATCTTGAGTCATTTAAACCAACTACAATAAAAGAGCTCTCTAAATTAGTAACATCATCCAAATCATCGTCCTGTATATTAGACTCTGTTCCCATAAAACTACTTAAAGAGGTATTTCATGTAGTGTCTGACCCAGTACTAAATATCTTTAACTCATCACTAGAATTAGGATACGTTCCAACAGCTTTCAAACTAGCAGTTATTAGACCGCTCATTAAAAAAAACAAACCTTGACCAGGGAGATCTTAATAACTTTAGACCAATCTCAAATATACCTTTTCTTTCGAAATTATTAGAAAAAGTAGTGACAAGTCAGATACGCACATTCATAGTGAATAATAATACATATGAAAAGTTCCAATCAGGATTCAGGCCCCACCATAGAACAGAGACAGCGCTGCTTAGAGTTACAAATGACCTCCTTTTAACATCTGATCGTGGTGAAATCTCAATCCTTATATTACTAGACCTTAGTGCAGCCTTTGACACAATAGATCACATAAACTTACTCAATAGACTAGAAAACTATGTTGGCATCAGTGATCAGGCGTTAGCCTGGTTTAGATTGTATCTAACCAATCGATATCACTTTGTTTATGTAAATGAGGAAGAGTCATATCACTCCCCCGTTAAATACGGCGTACCACAGGGATCAGTTTTAGGCCCTGTCCTATTCTCGTTATATATGTTACCTCTAGGAGACATTATCAGGAAACATAACATAAGTTTTCACTGCTATGCGGAAGATACCCAGCTTTACATCTCGTCATATCCTAGCGAAACCCACCAGTTTGCTAAGCTATAAGACTGCATTAGTGATATTAGGGACTAGATGGCACATAACTTTCTTATGCTAAACTCCAATAAGACAGAGATACTTATTATTGAACCAAATCGCTCCAAACATAATATGTCAGATTACAAGTTGCCCATAGATGGCTGCACGGTGGTGCCATCTTCCACGGTTAAGAATTTAGGCGTAATGTTCAACAGCAATCTATCTTTCGATAGTCACATCTCCAACGTCTGCCGCACAGCATTCTTCCATCTTAGAAATATCTAAAAAATACGCCATATGCTCTCTGCATCAGATGCAGAAATGCTTATCCATGCTTTTATGACCTCTAGAATAGACTATTGTAACTCGTTACTCGGGGGATGTCACGCAAATCAGGTAAATAAGCTACAGCTGGTTCAAAACACCGCCACAAGAGTGCTTACTCAATCTAAAAAGTATGACCACATTAGTCCAATTCTGGCATCTTTACACTGGCTACCAGTTAAATATCGCATACAATTTAAAATACTACTAATCACAAAGCCTTAAATGGCCTAGCTCCCTCATATATTCAAGAATTACTATCAGAATACAATCCACCACGTAAACTGCGATCACAAAATTCTGGTAACTTAATTATCCCTAGAATATCAAACGTGTCTAAAGGTGGTAGATCCTTTTCCTACTTAGCCCCTAAGCTCTGGAATGATTTACCAAATAATGTTCGACTATCAGACACAGTTGATTAATTTAAATCTAAACCTAAGACATTCTTCTTTAACAAAGCATTCACATAAAATGTCCAGTAAATGTAATTATCCCGCAATAGTTATTTTGACTAGAACAAAGCACTCACATACCTCATATGGGTAATATGCTATTGCCGCAATAGGAAGCCTGTCTGGAACCGAGCGAATATTAACCACAATACTGTATGACACTTGCATTACATGCGAACGGCCCCTACGCTAATAGAATTCTGTTTTTCTCTCCCTTTCTCGTTCTCAACCCCGAGGACAATGAGACAAACAGACCCAGTTCCTGTTGCTGTGAAGGTCATCACACCACTAGACCTGTTTGAGTCGTGACTCACTCGGATCTTTCACCCGGATCTTTAAATTAACTCATGAGTCGCGAGTCTCTAGTATCATTAACCCGGATCAGTTGAGTCCTACTACAATTCAATGTAAAACCATAAACAGCGCCACCACACACGCAAACCTCTTTCAACATTATTAATGAGACTTCGCTTGCTCTACAGATCCACTCGTAACCGTCTGATCTGCGCAAGAACTGACCAGGGATTCTCACTCAGAGCCGGAATCATTTCAAACTCGAGAGACCTGCTGATCCGTGCGAGCAGCGAACTGACCTGAGATTCTCACTCAGAGCCGGAAACATTGCAAACTCGAGAGAGCTGCGGATCCGCGCGAGCCGCGAATTGACCCGAGATTGTCACTCAGAGCCGGAAACATTGCGGATTCGAGAGACATGCGAATCTGCAATGTTTCCGGCTCTGACTCGAGAATCTCTCTACTCGTAACCAGCTGATCCGCAACCGGCTGATCCGCGCGAACTGTCTCTCGAGTCAGAGCCGGAAACACTGCAGATTCGCAGATCTGCCGGAAACATTGCAGACTCGAGACTCTCCGGCTCTGACCCATAACGTTGTAGGAAGATTCACTATTTCAGATGTGGTATCGAAGTTTATGAAAAATAAACCCCTTTTCAATGTTTTTAAACTTGACTTCAAAAATTCTATAGATTGTATTTCTGGATTAAAGGGTAAATCAGAATCAAAATGTATGCAATACTTAACTGATTTAACTGATAAATAAAAATAAGAAATATATATATTTCAGATGTGGTATTTATTTTTTAGTCTGCCATGTTGCCAGCTTTACTATGACAGCAGTTTTCTGTGTTTCATGAGTCCCATGGTCTGCAATGTTTCCAGCTCTGAGAATCTCGAGTCGCGCGGATCAGCCGGTTACAAGTGGGTCTGTACTGAGTTTCCTTGGCGATTTAGCAATACTGACTCGAGTGACTCAAGTGACTCACACAACCCGGATCCCTTTAGTGAGTGACTCACAATAACCCGGATCCTTAAAAGGAATCGAGTTTGCCAGGCCTACACACCACTGATCTACTGATGCCCAGCCGATGCACGTCCAACGACTACCGGCTGAACCAGTTTAATCCGCCTACCAGCTTCCTATCCCTATCGTGTTTATATATATAAATATATATTAATTTCTCCCAAGGGTTTTTTGTCCTTCTAGGAGTTGTTATTTAATAATATATTCATATTTAAATTGGGTGAAGAATTCCTTTAAATGCACGGATAAATGTGTAAAAGACTATGTGTGTACTACTATAATCATGGCACTTTGAGATATTTTGTGTTAAAATGTCCGCTCAAGTGCAAGAAAATATTAACTCTGTTGGCATTTGCGTGCTGTCTTTACTATTTGCTTGTACTGGTGTGTTGTCCGAAGCCTTGAGGTGCGGTTTGGACTCGCGCTTTAGAGGTGCGCGCAAATCAAAACTTATCAAACAATGCATGAGTAAAGTATTAAGGAAAAAGGTCTGTTTCACACTTTTTTGTGCTCAAATATTTCAATTGGCCAATCGGGCCAGTGACTGTTGCATTGCTGCTAACAACACATTTTAACACATTTGTAATAATTATCTACCAATGATGCATAGAGAAATCCCTTATGTTGCAGTAAATTAGGTAACTATGTAACAAAATTCCAGCAACGTTGGTACGCAAAAGCGTCTTTTAGAGCAGTGTCTGGTGCGCATTTTTTAAACATCGTAAGGGGGTGATGTTTCTACACTGCATCAGTGGGTGAATGAACTCCCACAGCCACCTACCAGCAGTGTTGGGCAAGTTACTGAAAATTAGTAATTAGTTCCAGTTACTAGTTACTTTTTTAAAAAGTAACTGAATTACTCTCCCAGTTACTGTGTATCAAAAGTAATTAGTTACTAGGGAAAATAACTTTTAAGTTACTTTTATGTCTGCTTTTTTAAATGTAAATATGAACAGTACTGAACAGTCAAACACAACATTTTTAGACTTATTTATTGTTATCAACAGGTAGTAAGTCCAGTCTAATACCTAAAACGAAATAACTGTAAAATCTGTAAACTTTAACTATTTACAACTTATTTTAGTAAAGTTTCTTTGAATATTTTTGTTAGAAATTAATAATATGTAAGCGTACTTTTTTATGTATATCATTTAGACCATTTAGACAAATATTCTGTATGTTTACATTGAAAATATATAATGTGTTAAAATTGTGTAGTGTCTCTTTAAGAATTTGGGAGCTGTGTGAAGCTAGCAGCTATTGCGCTCGAATGCAGTTTTCCACGCATCCGTGATATTTTAGATTTAAGATTATGTTTTATGTTTGAATCAAACGAGATACAAGATTAAAGGAAGATATTTAATCAGAAAACGGAGTACGGTGGTTGTTTTGTCAGACACGGAGTGAGTGAAACCGAAACCAAAACTGAAACTTGCGCAATTGCGGATTGATCTCTTCCATGAAAGCCGATGTAAACGTCTGAAAACATATCAACATTTCTCAGATTTATTACTTTTGTGGACTACAAATTCAAGTTGATATCAGACCGGATGGACTTATGGCTGGCGCACAATTTTTAAACAAAGGTATGTCGTCCGGTTTTGATTTTTCATGTTCATTCTGTACGCACTGTCGGAACTGATGAAGTTTAATGATTCATTGCGCCGCCCACCATGGTCCTGCGACGTTAGATCAGAAATGTCTTGTCTGCAAGTGTTAATTCATCACAGATCAGAAATGTCTTGTTTGCAAGTGTAAATTCATCACAAAATAGAGTAACGCGAGTAACGAACTCATTTAAATTTCAGTAATTGTAACTGCGTTACTTGATTTTAAAAAATACTTCGTTACTTGCTTGTTACTGCTAAAAGTAGTGGAATTACAGTAACGCGTTCCCATCACTGCCTACCAGCTATGGTTTCAAATAGCAGGGGAGGCAGATCCCTTTAGCCTTGGCTGGCCCTCTGCCTAGGAGATGGTAACTCCAATGTAAAACCTACAGACTGAGGACCGCAGTATTACACAGATTACTGGGCCATGGCCGTTGAAGCTCAGGCATTAAGGGTGGGGTCACACTCCATTTGCGTAGGCAAGAAAGAAATGTCCACGTCTATCCCCCTGCAGCCGTTGTGGTAGGATATGCCTGTCTCGCATAGGCCTCGCCAGCCATAAGCGTGCCTGCAGATGACTTGGATGTCCTTCTAAAATCTTCATTCGCGAAGCCAAGCCATGAAAAAGGGGAAGGACATACGGGTATAAAAAGAGTTGGTGTGCACAATCCAGTAGCTTTTGTTCTTCTGACCTGCTGATTTACTCCAGTAAATACAATTAAGCGATCATTTCTTCCTGTTCAGGAGTTTCACTGTTGGTGTGACGGCGTGACAGTGAATCTGTCTTACTGAGTGTTACATCCTCCCCTGGGCACTTCTGCAGTTTAGCCAGAGTTTTCTTAGAAGAGCGATTTCCACACAGGGGAAGCCTCCCTTTAAGGATGTCTTTTTGTCTCTGTGTCCTTGGATGTGGCAGGTTTTTCTCTGATGACAGCCATGTTATATCAAGCAGATAGAAGAGTATTGGGTTGCAGTGTACTACGCCACCATATCCAAAGTCATAGAGGCTCAATAAGTGGAATCTGTGGTCTGGATGCGACACTAAGCCTTGTTTCGCCCTAGGCCTGGTGCCATTCTTTCCTGAGGTGCCTGACAAAATATTGGAAGTCGCCCTTCTCAGTGCGCTCCAAGTGTGGAAACTCTGTCGTCCTCACCACCCTCGATGAACAAAAAACCACGTGCAGCTGTAATTTACACTGAACAACGACTATTACAGTAGCTGTTTTAAAATTAAAATGCAACTGAACCAATGATTGGTACTATGATATTTTTATGAATTAATTAATTAATTTAATCTAAACCCTGTCTGGAACCCCCCCTAAACCATTTAGCTCTTACATATTTAACAGAACTTCTAATTTGTTACAAACCATCAGGCTCCTTAACTCTTTCCCTGCCATTGATGAGTTAACTTGCGTATTAAGAAAAAAAAAACGCTTCCATGCCAATGACGAGTTTTTTACGGCATATTTTTTTCAATATTTCCGCTATTACCCACCAGGTGACGCTCTTATGCAACTTTTAAAACATTGAAGCATCCATTAAGGCAAACTGTAAAAACTTTATGTTTTGTGTCCTTCACAAAAATGCAATTATCTCAGCTTTTTGCTCAAAATTTTGAATTTTTGAAGAAACCTACCAATATTTGAGAGGTGATAAAAGAAAACAAATGAAGATAGGATGAAAGTTTTTTTTTTAAAGCAGAGGGTAAGTGACGTGATGCCACATGTGCAATCTGTTTTTAAACAGTTTATATGTGCTTACAAAAACACACTTATTAAAACATTGTTAAAAACAGAAGCTAGACAGTCAGTTGATGGGCAGCTGAAAATAGTAATCTGAAAACAGCTTTTTATATAACTTATCACTACAGATGTTCATCTCAGGAGATGTTCTGAATTTAGTTTATGCACATGATAGTTTATCTGAATTTATTGTTATCAGTGATATTTACCCATCAGTTATGTATGTAGGCTTATGTGGCACTTCTGTGGGCAATATATGCTTAAAGCTGTTTATAACTTTCTTTCAGGTCTGCATCCCTTTTAGCTGTTACTTAAGCAATAAGGTACAAGAGGCTGTGCTGTATCGTGAATAAGTAACAGCTGAACCATTGTTAGGCACGTTTTTGCTCTATTTTGGCTAGTCCCAAAGAAATATAGAACAAATCAGAAATTCTGTGCGTTTCTGAGCAACACACCGCTATTTTGCTACTGTATAGATAAGAATGCTAAGAGTGCATAATCTGTTGGTCGCCAGTGGGTCGTCTATTTTTAAATCTTTAACTTTAAAGAGCACCTATTGACCGATTTACGTTTTTACATTTCCTTTGGTGTGTAAGTGTGTATTAGTCCATGTTGACGCAAAACTTACATTTTCCAAAGTAAATGATTATGCGAGTTATCGTCTTCAACGTAAATCTCTTTTCTTGGATGACAACAAACACACAGATTTAAGGCAACAGTTTTCTTCCTGGGATTGGTGATGTAGAGAAGACCGACATTATCATAATTCCCCCCGCTTCGGACTCACAGCCTGTAAGTAAACTCCTGTTAGCATTGCATTGTGACCGAATCTTTCAAACATGTAAAGGAGCATCAACTTTCCAGCTGACGTCAGAGGTTTTCAGGCCAATCACCAGGGCTTGACATTAACTTTTTTGCTCACCAGCCAAAGTGGCTAGTTGTTTTCCAAAGTTAATAGCCATTTAGCATTTTCACTGGCCACAATTTTGTTGTTGGTAAAATACATTTTATATGATTAAATGTGACTTTTACTGTCAACTTGTTTATGCAGATTGTATTTTATAAGTTTGATCATGGTTTCTGTTAAAAGCGATTTAAGACTTCAAGGCTTTTAAGACTTTTACTGACAAATGTCAAAAGGGCATTATTGTTGCCCAAAGTAACGTAAGCCTACATTAATATGATGTGCAAATCAGAGAGTATGCACGCACTTTAAATCTCTTCAATCACTTCCATTCAATTGTTTTATCTTTCCCGAAGTGTGCGTGTATGTGCTCAGACTGCATCTTGTGCATTCGCAAATCCATCAACGCTTGAGCTCTCTATGGTAAACCCTACTGTACATTGCGCTGGGTGCAGGGAGTGCTTATAGGAGTTGTAGTTAGGGCCCGAGCACACCGGGGTGTGAGGACCCTATTGTTCTTCAAGGAGTTTTTATTATTATTTTTCTCCGAATTCAGTGGGACTTTAGATGCCCTAAACATGCTCGAAAACTCATGAAACTTTACACAGATGTCAAGAGTGGTGAAAATTTACATGTGGTGTAGGCTTTGGAATTTGGCGTGGGAAAAAAGCTCTATAGTGTCACCTGCAAATTTTCAGCAAAGCAGCCCTCGGACTGTGTTTGACGTACAATTACGAAATTCGGTACGCTTCTGTAGCATGACAAGACCTACAAAAAAGTCTCTTGGAATGAAGCCGTAAACCAATCAGGAAGTCAGCTATTCAGAGTTATTTTTATGATATGGGCGCAGTTTTTGTCATTTCCAGGCGTCATACTTTATCGAACTCCTCCTACAGTTTTCGTCGGATCATCTTCATATTTAGTGAGTGTCATCTTAAGGCCTTTGTGATGCTAAATTGCGAAGGATTTAACTCTACGTAAAAATTTGTGTCGGTTCTGGCCCGACAAAATTCGATGTTTTCCCATGAAACAGGAAGTTGCTGGAACTCAGGCATGCAGTGTCTGATATGTCCCAAATTTCACATGATTGCTAAGAGTCCTGACCTGAACACATCTACATTTCAATTTTCATTTATAGTCATAGCGCCACCAGCTGGCAACCTGAAGGGGCATCTTTCAGTGCCACTTTTAAATATTTAACGAAGCAGCCCTTGGACTGTGTTTAATGTACATGTACGAATTTCGGTATGCTCATGTATTATTACAAGCCTTACAAAAAAGTCTCTTGGAGCAACGCCCTACACCAAACAGGAAGTCAGCTATTTTTAATTATTTCTCAGATTTCCGCTCAGTTTTTCATATTTCCAGCAGTCATACTTTAACTCATTCACCGCCATTGACGAGTTATCTCGTCATTTATGAGTTCATATTTAACTAATAAATATGCCTTTTTGGACGAATTTCAAAGTGAAAGTGTAATACCGCTTTTATCCACTAGATGGCACCAGAACGAATTTATCAAAAACAGAAATTAAAAAGATTTAATGATTTTTTTAAACTGCCTTTATGTTTGATAGTCATTCTGAGTCTGATCTCTAACATAAATTCCTTTACAAAAACGCAATTTTTTAAGCTTTTTGCTCAAAATGTATTTTTGAAGAGAAATATCCATATTTCAGTGGTTAAATTAAGTAGAAAAAGTAAATATATAATGAAACGTTTTTTTCCCATTTTGTTTGTTTGTTTGTTTGTTTATTGTTTGTTTGAAAGCAGAGGGTGTGTTCTTTAATTTGATATAATTTGTATGTTTATATATTTATAGAAAATGATTTTTCCTGCAAGGAATTTTGTGAAAATTTTGTTAAAATCACAAAAATGCAGGTGGGCAACTTTTCTCAAAAAGGCTGGCGGTGAATGAGTTAACTAACTCCTCCTACAGTTTTCGTCGGATCATCATCATATTTGGTGAGTTTCATCTTAAGGCCTTTGTGATGCTAAATTGCAAAGGATTTGATTCTATGTTAAAATTTGTGTCTGTTCCGGCCCGCCAAAATTTGATGTTTCACTATGAAACAGATTGCTGGAACTCAGGCCTACAATGTCCAATCATTCCCAAACTTCCCATGATTGATAAGAGTCCTGACCTGAACACATCTACATGTCAATAGTCACTTATGGTTATAGCGCCACCAGCTGGCAACAGGAAGTGACATGTTTACAATGATTATGCAATGTCGGATTTGTCCCAAACTTCACATGATTAATAAGAGTCCTGGACTGAACACATCTACATGGCAATAGTCACTTATGGTCATAGTACCACCAGCTGGCAACAGGAAGTGACATGTTTACAATGATTATGCAATGTTGGATTTGTCCCAAACTTCACATGATTAATAAGAGTCCTGGACTGAACACATCTACATGGCAATACTCACTTATGGTCATAATGCCACCAGCTGGCAACAGGAATTGACATGTTTTACACTGATTATGCAATGTCCAATCTGCTTCTCTTTACATGATTGATAAGAGTCCAGGACTAAACACATCAACATGGCAATATTCAGTTCAGTCATAGCGTCACCTACTGGCACGGTGAACAGGCATGTTTTACATTATCTTAAACATACAGTGTTCAATCTGTGCTCTAATTATATTTAATAAGACTCTAGGACTGAAGGCATTTATGTACACTATTCAGTTTTAGTTATTGTGCCTCCTGCTGCAAAGTAACATTGCCATATTCCTCCTATATTTACTCACTTAAATGCATATCCCCCACTGTTCACTGCTTTTCTAAGGGCATCGGCTGGCAGTGGCCATGGGTGCGAGGGCCCTTTCATCGCTGCTTGCAGCTTTAATTTCCTACTGTTCCTAGTGCGCATTGTTCATCATCATTTTACAAATTAGCTGGTCAATAAGGAACACAGAGCTTTTCAAATCTGTGCATTTCAGAAAGAAAGTGAAATCTGGAGCTACAAAAATGTGTTTTTTAACCATAAACCACACAAACACATTGTATTTGTTACGTGCTGTTTTGTCGGTTCTCTGTGTTTTTTGTTCTCTCGCTCTCTCTCCCTCTTTTCTGCTATCTGTCTCCTCAGATCCCTGCCATTGAACACCTTTCCTGTCAATCTTAATTATCCTGTGTGACGTCACTCGTCGATCCACCAATCAACATCCGATCCCGATTGTTGTTTTTCTTGTGTGTCAGTCTTTTCGTTTACCCAGTTTGTAAGTCACTCGTTCTGCGTCTGTACGTTAGTGTTCATTCACTCTGTTTGTTTGTGACTTTGTTAAAGGAACAGTATGTAAGAAATTTATATCAATTAATCATAAAATGGCCCTATGTCACTAGACATTAGGAAATCCTTTTCATTTTAAATACTTATATCACTGACAACAGTGGTCTGACCAGGATATTGTCATTTAAAAAGTGGAGTTGCAGCCCTCAACTGATGTTTATGTTGTCATTTTGTCTATTTGCCACCAGTTGTGTGATTGCAGTACCAGTTTAAGCCACAGGTTTTGTGATTGCATCATGTGATGCTGAAGATTTATCTTGTTACCTTTCCTTTGTAGCTTAGGTTAGAGGGTAAAATTCTAGCTAGTGCGGATTAGTTTAGTTTATTTCTTTGTTTTGGCACCGCTCGTGTCCCTTTCCCTTTTGTGTCTTTTTTTACTTGTTAATGTAAATATTGTTAATATTATTCATCACCGCTCGTGTCCCTTTCCCCTTTGTGTCTTTTTTACTTGTTAATGTAAATATTGTAAATATTATTCATCACCTTTTCACTTGTCACCACCACTGAACACGTGTGTATATAAATAAATTACCGTTTGCCTACTATATTTGTTGTTTCTGTCTTTGACTGCTACACACACACACACCAAAATAAAACTTTAAATCATTTCATATTGATACATCCCATCCATACCCCAAACACCATCTGGGATCGTAACAGTATTATACCAAATACACAAAATAACGTTGTTTTTTAGCAATGAAATAGGTGCTCTTTAATTCCTAAAACTTCAAATTGAAAGGTTTGAAGGTTTTGGTGTTCATGCCTTTTTTCAAATTATGAAAACGTTATATCTATGACGTTGCAGATGTGAAATCTCATTAAAACATCATCGACCTATTATTATATATTATCATTATTATATTTTATTATTTTCCACTGTGAAAACATGTAAATAAATACACAAGTGTCACATGGGTAAAGGAACAAATGGGTAGAGGAACAAATGTAACCAGGGCTGCTATGAGAGGAGACTGTATTGTGCCTTATAGACGCAGAACATTTGGACAATATGCACTATCAATCAAAGGATCAGAGATCTGGAACAGGCTACCTGTTGATGTAAGAGAATGTCCGACCTATCTCAGTTTTAAGAACCATCTGAAACTATGGCTAATTACACATCAAATTTGTAAACACTGAGGGAATAGGGGAATATATTTATTTATATAGAATAGCAATTCACTGCGTATGTCTAGATATGTATTCTATGTCATGAGTCTGTCTATGATGTTAGAGGGTATGTTTTGTTAATTGTGGTATTTCCTGTTGTTAGTGTAAACAGGAGTTTGTGTTGATTTCTTTCATTGCTGTGATGTCTGACTTATGTTAATTCATAGTTAAATGTTTTGTTGTGTCATTAAGCACTGTTGGTGACCTGGTAAGGGACTACAGGTGTAAAATAGCATGGGGGCTAATTCTGGCATATTCATATGGCTGAAAAGCTATTATGTTTCCTTAATATTTATTGTCCCTTTTAAATAAATAAAAATAAATTAAAAAAAACTGGTGAGATGTTTACAGATTATTTCCAGATATAAAGTTGATGGTTTTGTACTTTTGGTTGGGGAGATCCATCATTCCATCCATCCGTATAGCTAAGAATCCTTGACAATTCATTTAAGAATTTTAACAACAGTTAAAAATTGTGCCATTACAACAAATGATACATGTACATGACTTTATATAAACATCCAGTAATAAACAACTGTCTGAAGTGTTACTGTAAGTGGTAGCTTCAACTAGACAAAAGACATCCCTTGTGTTGTTATGCTCATGGCAAGCTGTCTGACAGAGGTCATGTCTGCAGCAGACTCCATCTCTGTCACAGAGATGCTCTGTGACATAAGTCAAAAAAGCAAAGAAAAACAAAACAAACTCTGACAAATAGAAGAGAGACGTTTGCTGTGTTCACTGCTGAGGCTATGTGAGCATTTTAAGTGACAAGAGCCAGACTGGTTTAGAAAATCAACAGAAGGAAAGCAAACAGAATGGAGCTCCCTTTTAGAAACAGTAGCCGTGTTTGCACTATCGGGCTTCAAGCGGGCGTGCCAGTGCCTGCCGAGGCCTGTGGCGTTTGCATTGTCACTTCCGGGGCATGATCGTGCTTCACTGGTGCTTCGTTGGGGCTTACGGCCCGGCTTTTCTGGCCCGCCGAATTCCTTGGGCCAGAGCGGGCTTCTCGGGGCTAGGGGAGTGGTAAAGGTCAAAGGCGGAGTTTATCTGAGTCTCTGGCAAGATGCGCATCCATCTGTCTGCAGATTTAAAACTTTAAAAATAATCGGGATCACCAGTAATTTACTGTTTAACGGAAGATGCCTGCTATGTTTGTACTTCGGACTGAAGAAAATGATCTGCATATGTAAAAAACAAAGACGCGTTACAACGCCGAACTCGCCACGCTAAGGATCCGGCGCACACAGCTACCGGTTCGGGAGAAGTTTATAAAGTTTCGGGCACAGAACAAAGTGTTTAAAGTGCAACAGTGCTGAGAAATTAAAGATGTGTGTTGGATCATCATTTCATCGTCCATGTATTAATGAAGCGATCACTCAAGTCACGATGGTATCTACAGTCGGTGAGTTAATATGCTAAGTTTATTGTGTTATATTGTCATCTCTGTTGAATTTTTTAGTCAGCCCTTAGAAAAAGTAACCATGGTTTTATTATATTAGTCATCGCCATGCTTTCTGGTATTTTGGAGTTTAATTTAACTCTTATGTGAATGTAGCAAACTTTATATGTTGGTATACTGTATGTGTATTTACAAACCCTTTATACAAAACATCACATGTGCTGCTTTATTCTTTTGTGTCCGTATTACAGAAAAAATGCCAACGTAAAGCTTTCAGTTTGTCATCCAGGAGTTTTTATTTTGTATATGAGAGATGACACAGCAACAGATGAAAGAGCAGGAGATGAAACGAAGATGATGATGATGATGATGAGACGACAGGAGCCATGGATGTTGAAATCCGTCTGGAGAAGATGTCTTAAATACACCTGTTTGTGAACTGATATAAACTTCATGTAAATAAAGTACCGCGCTATTATTACTACGGCTGCTTGTCAGTTTATTGAAAATTATTGCTTTATAAGGATCACATCTGAAACACAGAAATGGTAAGATGCAACAAAATGGTAAATATAACCATCATTAACTTGTAACCACTGTAACATAGCTTTTTAAATACTTGTGTATATTCAGAGTTGATTCTTAACGAGCACATTTTCTAATGATTTCTCAAACGTTTTTATTTTTGAGATGCAAGTAAAGTGATTTTCAGTCCTATTCAGCTATTCGAGGCAGTTCTTTATAGACAAAAGTATTTATTGATTGACACATTATTGAAATAACTATTAGACAGTTACCTTGTGTTTCATGTGATGCTCAACTAACGTTTTCATGATTAAAGATATCACACCTCTTATAATGTGTAAGTATGTTTACATCGCCATAGAACTATAATTACAAACTTAACGTTATATTTAGACACACGTGCATACCTGTATTTTAAAATAAGATTATTTTACATAAATGTAAAACTAGGACTCGTTATATTCTTTAAAATATTGTGTATAATGGCACATTAGGTAGATGAACGCTTTATTTGTAATTATCCTACTTCATAAAGTTTATTACTGCTTATTGATCTGATATCGTCTCGTCGTGAGATCGCTCGTGTGCAGCCAACATAAACTTCAAGATTAACACCGCAGATGGAGCAAACATCTCTATCTTCTCATCTTGGCTTTCACTGTGCAAACAGCCGCCTCAGTTATTTTCATTATGTTTGTTGTATGATGATGCGATCTCACTCCCGTCTCCTGTCAGATTGAAGTGACTTCCTCACGGTAAAACAGGCGGAGTTGTGTTACGTTACATCCAGGTAGGCGTATTAAGGGCGGGGTTTTCTGAAGCGCTGCGGCGCTATTGGCTTGACAATGCAAACGCGTCATGATTTTGGCTAAACAGCTGGAGGTCTGAGGCTATTGGCTCCGTGAGGCACGTTTGAAGCCCTGGCTCGCACAGGCCCGATAGTGCAAAAGCGGCTAGTAATAGCACTGGCCCTCATCCCAAACCAGAGTCGTATAAAGAGAGGGTTACGAAAACGCTTTTTTACTAGGGAGTGATGGAAATACAGTAAATCAGTTAATAAAACTAAACAGTTAATGGTGACCCAAAGATAACTGTGATTATCTATACCAACTACAGCAACACAGTTTATCTTTTATTTTTCTAGCAAAAATATGGCTATATAAATGGCTATCAATCTGCTACAAACATAATTCCTACTTTTACTATATTAAAATCACAAAAAAGATGTGGTTATTTACTATATTAAAATCACAAAAAAGATGTGGTTATTTGTAACAGTGAAACATAACAGAAACACACTAAATTCATATTTAATTGTATTTATAGTAGACATTAAATGTTAATATAATTATACATGATTTTCAAGGATACATCACTCGTATTACTTACCAAACACAATGAAACACATAGCAGCATTGTGAAGCAGTGTGACTTTCTTATGAGGCATTTAGCTTCTCGCTGTTGCCCCCTAGTGTTACTCGTAATAGATAAAAAAGATAAGTATAAAGTAGATGGCCACCAGCAATAAAATATTAAACCATTAAATCTATATTATTCACACATTATACACAACTCATTAAAATATAAAAATTTTACTAGTTATTATTAACGATAATCATTACCTACAGCAGAGTTCATAAAATATCACTGTTGACTATATTCATAAAATGTCCGAAAATGTAAAGAGAAACGGTAATTTCATCGATATACCAGCAGGTGCCATTGAAATGAATGGGCTTCAGTGCTGCGTTAGGAACTATGGGTCACTACATGACACGCTGTTACTTCTGCATTCCATTCTTACAACGGACGTCTATGTGGAGAGGCATCCAGCTGCAGCCCCGCAGACTCACTTCTTGCTAGACACCAGTGGATGGACAGCTGACATCATTTCCGTATCGTCATTCACTTTTCAAATTTGACGCGCCATGCACATGTCAGCGGTAAGAAAAAATAATAAACTGTCGATGATTTAGAGGTCATGTCAGAATTCAAATGCACAAACTAGCTAGACAGTTTTAGGGGGCAGGAATGAAATGTGGTGTGCACAGTGTGCAATAGTTTATTTGGAACGGTTCATGTTTTATTTTCTCTTGAAATCGGCACTTCCCCCACAACCTTACGGGCCTGACTGTTGCATCTTCATTCTGATGGTCAGATTTGTCTAATTTTACTAAGATGTGTGTAATTTCCAATAAATATTGCAAAACCACAAAGTGTTAATTTGATCTGGATTGTTTGGTAAATTGTCTGATCATGTGAGTCTACGTATATCTTAAAAACAGAAGTGGTTACATTTACAAAAAAAAAACGGTGGTCAATTAACATGTACAAGTCTGTTGTAATGACAAAACGTTATATTCCATTGATCTAGGCTGAATTTAAGTCACAAAAAAATTGTGAAATTATCTGAACAATATATTAGGTATGATGACAAAATTTGTTGAAAGTTAAAAATATCAAACGCTTCCGGTGGTCGGACTTGACCTATTTGATGTCGTATTTAGTAAAAACATACTACAACCTTGCGGCGAGAAGTGGATCTTGCATGACACACATTTAAAAGTACTGCGTGGGCTGAAAACAGATTCTTCGACCCAGAAATTCGACGCGCGTGCCCGCGATGTCAGCATTGCTAAATATATATTTTCAAGGTGGTTCTTGTAAATGCAGTTTGCATGAATTATTGATGTTATAATATTAAGCATATTACACTGAAAAAAATTATTCATTGAATTTAATCAATTTTATTAAGGTAAGTGGTTGCAATCAATTTATTTAAGCTATATTTAAACAAAAAAGATTAGTAAAGTAAAATAAAATATAAAACTTTTGTTTAAATGTAGCTTAAATAAATTGATTGCAACCACTTACCTTAAAAAAATTTATTAAATTGAATGAATCATTTTTTTCAGTGTATTGAGAATTGTTTTATGTAAAGAGATATTATAAAGATCATATTTCAATTTGCACACAGATTTTATATTATATATTTTAAGTCATTAAAGTAAAATGACAATACGGAAAAGACGTGTGCAATTAAGCCTGCAAAGAATGTCTATCCACTGGTGAAAACCGAAAATAAATATGCTGTCTATCCATAGGTGAAAATAAAAAATAAATATGCTGTCTATCCAGAGGTGAAAACCGAAAATAAATATGCTGTCTATCCAGAGATGAAAATATAAAATAAATATGCTGTCTATCCAGAGATGAAAATAAAAAATAAATATGCTGTCTATCCAGAGGTGAAAACCGAAAATAAATATGCTGTCTATCCAGAGATGAAAATATAAAATAAATATGCTGTCTATCCAGAGGTGAAAATATAAAATAAATATGCTGTCTATCCACAGGTGAAAATATAAAATAAATATGCTGTCTATCCAGAGGTGAAAATATTAAATAAATATGCTGTCTATCCAGAGGTGAAAATATTAAATAAAATTGCTGTTCATCCAGCGGTGAAAACGGAAATTAGCGGCGAAACGGAAATTACGTAGGCTGTCTGTCCACTGGGCTGCGTTCAGCCCCGACAAAACGTTGCACAACGTTTATTAAACAGAAACGGTGATGCATTGAACACCCTGTTGTGATGACGCAAGAGTTGCAACTACAGTAACTGAGAGGCCATTCTTTGTGTTCTTTTTTTAAATGTTTCTAAAGCCTGATGAAATCATTATAAATGTGTGTTTAATACTGTAAAATACCCTCGATGTTACAGTCACTGACCTTGCCGTCCAGAATGAAAGACAACATTCCAACTTCAACCCATTGAGCGAGCTGTCTCTTTACTACCGCGTGGTTTTATTCATCTTGCCGCTAATTGGGCCGACATTTCTGACACACCCACCAAACAAGAGAAAACGCTTCTAAAACCTGTTGCACACTGTTTCCAGGAAACATGTGATTCAACCTGGAAACCATAGCAAAACGTTGCACACCGGTGTGAGATTGAACGTGCCCCTGGTGTCCAGCCACTGGTGTCTAGCCGGAGGTGAGTCTGCGGGGCTGCAGCTGGATGCTATTGTCTATGTGAGTGTGGTAACCATGGCCGGACTTACCATTGGGCTTGATTGGGCTTGAGCCCAGGGGCCCCGGCCAATAGGGGCCTCCGTGCTTGCTTGCTTGCTTGCTTGCGTTCGTTTGATTTGTTCAGTCGTTTTCATTTTTTATTTTACAGCCTATTGGTTGGTGCGGAATTGTTTGGTGCTGCATTTAATTCGTTAATATATATATGTCAGTCATCTTGGTGCTGAATATGACGCGCTGAGTTTACTGCTTTTGAAACCCATAGTATAATAGCGAGTACGCGAAATGGGAGTCATGAATGAGCTTTACAGATAACGAGAAAGAGCAACGCGAAAATGAAGCGCTCAGTATGAAAAAGATTACTAGAGTAGGCTATGGTCTTGTAACTCTGTTTTTTCTTGTTTGTTTGTAATCTAACGTGATACGCCGGTATACGCAGTATACCCACTGATGGTCAAGGATTTCCGTATACCCATTTAAAAAAGCGTGAAAATACTTAACAGTGTGTGACAAACCTTTGACACTTTCATTCATAAATTGACATCTGAATCACTCACCATTCGCATGCTCCACTTGCTACTTTGACGGGTTGAACCTCAAATACAGTCGGGTATTTGGTATTTAGCGCATTTGACTTCATGCGGCAGTGCACGATCCGATAATCATATGAAATCAAATTATCACGGCGCAAAAGTGACTGTAAAGCAGACTGGTGTATTCATGTGGTTCAACAACAGCCAGAAGTATGACATCAGATTACCGCGAGAGCGATTCGAGAAATCACACGGGGAAGTCTGCTTTCTAATCGCTCTCGCGGTACTTTGACATCACCAAGCGGTCTGCGTAGCGCCAAATGAAATCCAATCTGCTCGCAGTCTGCAGCTCACACGACACTAACCAAACAGTCCCTGTGGAGAAATAAACGAGTGAAGCAGAGCTACGAAACAAAACAAAATCCGGAGAGTTAACAATGCACATGATTATGTCAACATTTAAATAATCAGTCCAGTTTATTACTTCATCTGGAGGTGAGGATTCACTAAATTATGGGCATGTTGATGTCCTCATGGTTTTTGATATAATCCACTAGCTAGCCTAACTTTCCTGTAGTTTCTCTTTCACCATGTTTGCTAACAGAATCACAGTTTAAAATTCTGAAAAGTGTTCATTTTTATTTATAAAACGGCTCGTTCTGGTTCTTCATTCTGATTGGTTGAACGCGTTCTTAGACCGTGATAAAATACACCGGTAACCCCACAGTTCAGACCGCATCACAAGTATCACTGCGCCACTGTTGCTGCGTACTGATTTATGAAAATAAACACCACAGTCTTTAATCATATTTAAATTTTTCTACCTTTGCACAATTATGGCGATATCCAGATAAATGTCAATAAATATTGTTGAGTTATTTCGTCAATAAAGAGAATACGTTCTCTGAGTTGTTTTTGTCTTATTGATATTTCCGCTATTATCCACTAGATGGCAATCTTACCCAACTTAAACACTGACGCATTCACTCAACACAACAGCGTTGAATCTGATCTCTTACTAAAGTTCTTCACAAAAATGGAATTATCTCCGCTTTTAGCTGAAAATTTGAGAGGTGATAATGAAGGTAGGATGAAACGTTTTTTTTTTGTTTTGTTTTTGGTTTCTTTCATTTGATATTTTATGTTTCTTTAAATAAGATAATTTTTCTGTAAGGCATTAAACTAAAACTGGGTGGCAACTTAAAAAAAAAACACTGACGGGGAAAGAGTTAAGCATGCTTCCATGCATATTTGATCATCACTTCAACAGTTGCACAATATAAATGGTATTGTATATTTTAGATGAATGTTGATTTATAAAAAATAAACACCACAGTCTTTAATCATATTTTCATTGTGTCTTTGCTGCGTTTGTGTTGGTTGGGAACCGCGCTTTGTTGCAGCCACACTTGATTCTGAGGAACTACTTTGTTTGGCGGAAGAGTAATATTTGTACTAATATAATTACAACTTATTTGTGTTTCATTTTGTGAAACCCTGCTATGCATATGATGTAACCGTTTTATAAACGCAATAAACCCTGCAAAGCAGTGGGGTTACAGTGCATTTTATAACAGCTTCGCGTCGTGCCTAACAACGCCCCTTAGCTGTTATAAAATGCACTGGTAACCCAGTGCTTCTTGGGGTTTATTGCTTTAATCTACGTTCAAGGTTTTAATGAATTACGTTCATATCAGACGCAAAAATTAATTAATGATCATCTTCTCCACTTTGGTTTTTGGTGTCTAATATTACATAATGGTCTTGTCGTAATTATTAAATAACATCCTAAAATCGTATCTTTTTCATTGTTAAACACTGCACCACTTAGGCTATATGCACAAAATACACTTGTTGATTATGTTTATAACATTATATGGTGTGTAATAAGGTTAATGTTTATCAAGACATATCATTATTTTCTTAAGCTAAGTCTAACACAATGATTTTAAATGTTGTTATGGGGTATTTTTTAATGTGCATGATTAATTTGAATTTGTGACATCCCTAAAAATACATGATTTAATTTTAGACTGGGCTTATGTTCTGCTATAGAGACAGGGCAGTTTCCTAGAGAGGTCTTATCCTAGTCCCAGACTAAAATGCATGATTGATCTGTCTTAATTTAAACACATCTTGCACCGATATATCTTAACATATATCATTGCCATTGTTTTGTCTCAAGACACACACCAGTAATGTTTTTTGTAAGGTTTGTTTGTAAAAACTACTTGAATGCCCTAATATAACCTAGCAATAGGCCAATGAAAACTTCCCATTGTGAGTTATTAATTTTAAACTGTACTTATGATATTTTATAGTCCCTATAACACCATTTTTACATTTACATTAATATTTCATACATTTTTATCCAATGCACTGTTGGGTAGTCCCCTCCCCACTATGTAGACGACTTCGTATTGTATCTTTTTTTATTTGTATGCACAAGCGGACACAAACATACGCACACTATCTTTCTGTATTTCCCACTTTCTCTTTCACATTCTTTCAAATGCACCCACTCACAAACATTTTTTTAAAAAACATTGCAAGACCCGGAACACAGAGAAAAGGGGTCTGAGTTTGGTGTGTGGCTGTTAAATACCTAAACAACCATTACGGAAAAAGGTGCAGTAGTTTCCCATCTGAGCACGTGTTCACACATTTAAAGAGCATGTGAAATGTTCCAAACCTACACAAAAATCACATGTTGATTTGGGTAAAGTACCTGTGAAATTCATGTACATTTTCCTTAAT
Organism: Misgurnus anguillicaudatus; assembly: GCF_027580225.2. Classification (NCBI taxonomy): domain Eukaryota; kingdom Metazoa; phylum Chordata; class Actinopteri; order Cypriniformes; family Cobitidae; genus Misgurnus; species Misgurnus anguillicaudatus. Next base: position 22,451,582 of record NC_073339.2, read on the forward strand.
GGACACATTACCTTTATTTTGTAACTTTCAAAAAGAGGAACAATCTTGTGTTTTAACACATTTCCTCATCTATTTTTGCTGAATTCTTCCATTTATCATTGAAACTTCATTATGTTTACTTATCTGTAATTTATACAATCCATTCATCTATACAAGAATGCATGTTAATATAGAAATAAAATAATTGATGCCAAGCACTAGGGAATATCTATGTAAATATACTTAAAATCTGTAAACTCCATCATCATGGAGGTGTGGACTTACCATATACAGAGAGACAAGCAATTGCACTCTTAGTGCCATCTGGATATGTGTGGAACTCACAGGTGTAACATCCCTCATCCTCTGTCTGAGCCTGTTGAATGGAGAGCTGGGTTTGGCTTAGGGATGGATTTAAAGTTACCCGTCCCCAGAAAGGTGCCTCAACGATGGGCCTCCCATTCCTGATATATGAAGCAACAGCAGTGGTGTCTCCCTGCTCAGCTGTTTTTGTCCATACAACCTGCAGAGCTTGCTTATTGAGGATATAATTGCACGAAAGGGTGACAGGCTTTCCACTCACAACTGTTTTATTACCCATCATCTCCACCTTTGCTAAAGGGAATACAAATAAAAAGATGAGATTTTACAGTTTTGAAAGTATTAGGAACATGTTCAAGCTATGTGAGTAACATATGCTGCTCTCAGGGTCATAACATCTTAACCTGCCACTTATTTTTGTAGACTATTGTGGTTAACGTATTAGTTTGCTGTCAGTGTTTAAGTATGGTGGGTTGTGCAGGATGGGGGCTGTTAACCACATCCTGTTTGGCACTACAGTAATATATATAAATTCTGTCACGTTTCTTTAATCATCCTAAAAGCGTAACGTGACAACTGCTAATAACAGTGAGTAATCATGAGACTATTTTAGGGTGCAGTGTTTCTAAATGCTTTTTAATGCCATTTTTTATATTGTTAATGCCATACAGGACCCATGACTAACCCCAATGAACAATGATTTCTAAAACATCCATATCCTTTTAAAAATATTAAAATTAAAAGCTGCATCATTTAAATAAACTATTACTCTGAAATGAATTAGAAATGGCCCAGAAGGCAGCATAAAATGTTATTTTAAAATGTATTTTACAACAACTTTAAAATGTAGCTGGTTTTGTACATTCCACAGGTAATAAATTTGGCTAATTGTGAATCAGGAAACATTGCCTGGAACAACTCAGAAAGACCTTCATTAGATGCATATTAGAGGTTGAACCTAAATAGACCGTGAATGTGCTACATAGAACCAATCCGGACCCGTCTTATATTTAAGAGTTAGATCCGTACCCGTGCAGAACAGAGAAATGTCAATTTAATACCCGATTGCGGACCTGTCTATTATTTGATAGATGGACCCGAACCCGACCTGATTGACCATTTGAAATATAGTCCTTTGTGAAGACCTCTAGTTGTGGTTGTAGTATTACTGGCTGAGGTTACTTTGTTGGTCACAGAAAAGTAACTAGACCTAGGGTAGGTATCCTGCCTTTTCCTGTGGTTACCTGCTTTTTAGAGCAGATTTGTGGCTATCGGACTGCATGTGAGATCCATTGACACCCATCGTGCCAACTAAGCTTAAATTATTTTTTTCAAACACTGCAAAATGCTTCTCCATGTTGACCACCAACGGGCTGCAACCATGTCTTATAATCGTCTTCTTCTAGACACTTTTGCTGGAATTTTCACTTGTCTATGTCTGCAAGGTTTTCTTTTAGTGCATTGCACTTTTCCAGGACCCAGACAGCCGCTCTTTTAACATCTGGGTTACCACAGCTCTTTGTGTTATCATGCCAATGTCCAAATTTCGGGACAAATTAGTTATTCATTCTAAAAACTACATTTAAAATATTTTTTTCATGTTTTACTTCAAAACTAATTTACAATTTGAATGCATGTACAAATAAAATTGAATGCTTTCTAATGCCATTTAAGGCCATCATTTTCGCAAAATCATTTTAACAACTTTTCAGTGCCTAACGAAAACCCTGTAATACTCTGCAAAGTAATATCTGCAAAATCACAGCCTATGACCACTTCAAAAATGTTTTCTTTTAAATTATCAATTAAAAATATATGTGGGAGGGTTAAAGAACATAAAGAATGCGAAAGCTGAGTTTGAACCATTTTTAGAAAGTTCAGAAGTGGTCTGCCTCACCTAATAGTGAGAGACACATCCTTCCTTTCTGTTGTCCGGTCGGGTAGACATCAAAAAGACATTGGTAGCAGCCCTCATTGGCTGGCACAGCTCTAGAAATGGTGATGATGCTAGTGTGAGCACGATGACCTACAGCTTTTGCTGTGAGCTGAACTTCATCCACTTTGGTGACATGGTCATACTTTTCAGGTTGATAGTGCAATATTGTTTTATTTGCCATGTCTAACCACAGCACCTGTTTTAGAACCTCCCCTTTCTCCATGGTAATATTACATTCCATCATGAATGGAAACCCAGCTATTGCCTGCAGATGTGATGGTGCAATGACCTTACCTAGAAAACAACAATCAACAAACTACATAACCAAAGGAAGTATAATGAACAAACCAAAAGACTGGATCAAATTCAAAGCTTAAAAATAAAAAACCTGTGTGTAAAACATTTTAATTGGTAACAGTGGCGGCCCGTGACTGCTCATCCGAGGGGCGCAAATTCAAAGTGTGTGTTCAGTGTGTCATGTGTGTTGCGTGTGTTTTTAAAGTGTGTGTTTGTTGCGTCGTGTGAACCATGTGCTTCACATGTTTTGTCAAAATAAGAGCCTGCTTGCGCACACGTGACGTCAAAACCGTTTATTATAAAAGAGACGCTTACGTTCACAAAATACACGCAAGACACATCTGGCAAACGCGACCGTCTCTTTTCCCATAACCCTTTAGACGCGTATGCAGCAGGCACTTGACAAGACATGTGATGCACATTGCATCACTCAACGCGCAGAACACATATTTTGAAATTACGAACCACACACGACGGGCTACATACATGTTGTGACGAACTTCGCATAAAGCGCCCTCGAAAAAAGAAGTCCCCGGCCGGCGGCCGCCACTGATTGGTAACAAAATTACATTTACAAGCAGTTATAAGAGCCTCAGGTATTTTAAAAGAGCTTAAAACAAAGCTGAAAACGCTGAACACTCACCTTGCAGTGAAGAAAGCAACATCAATGTTGCCCAGACCTGTAGGGACAGAGCTGGTATAAATCCGCACATCATACTGCCGGAAGTTCACTTAAGTAAAAAAGTCAGACAAAGAATGTTACAGATTTAGAGAATTGTGTAAGAACTAGTCTTGTCCAATACAAACAGACAATCTGCACAATGCCGTGTCTGCCTATTTGCTATGGATATCCAAGGCAGTACCGCCCAAATGACTATTATTACATCTTGGCCAAAAATAAAGTATTTATATACTCACAACCACAGATTTGTAAAGTCAGACAGACAGATCATATGGCATTAGTACTCAGACACTGCCTAAAGATATAAGCAATGAGAGGCTAATTTAAAGATATAAGATCAATTTTGATCATCTTAATCACATATCTGGTGTTTTAATGGAAGATATTGGTAATGGCCCATACAGTGAGAAATCTCAAGTTATCTTACTTTTGACAGTTATGAAATCTCATGTTGCATAGACTCTAATGTACAACTCAGACATTAAGTCAATATTTGTCCTATACTGTAGGAGTGTGTTTAAAGCCTCTATCAGAAGTGAATTTGATTGTTGTGCTATACATGGAATTCTTAGGAACAGTTCCAAATAAAAAATCTGTGGAAAAGAAAGGTATTGAATACAAATGCAAAATACAAAGGCTGTTGAAAACTTCATCGAGATACAAATTTTTGGATTAAAAAAATCTGCATCCTGCAGGTTTGACCTTTTTGGTATTTGCAGTATTATGGGTATATAAATAACTTGCGAGGAAATAGCATGCCCTGCCCCTTAAACAATGTATATGATTACAATGACTTGTGGCTGAGCTTTGCCAGGAAATCCACAGAAAGTGTGGTGCTTCAGGACCATTTGGGGGCCGCATGACAAATACTTCCAGGCAGCCACACGTTCCTGCTGAACCCAAATGAAAGGCCAGAGGTTTGTTTGCCAATTGTGGTTTTAGCTTTAGGTTCTTTTTTAGAAAAGTGGCAAGCTTCTACCGCCCCTCCATATTTATTTCAGCTGTTAATACATTTTATGAACACAGCATATGAAAAAACACAACTGGATGTTAAGCAGCTTTATGCACATTTAAAAATTATACATTTTATAGTGCTTAGAGTGTGTGCTTTATGAATAAGTTTACTAAAAAGCACTGATTTTTGACTAAATGAAAAAATATCACTGGTAATTGTCCCTATTAAATACAATTTATAGTAAGAACTGCACATAAGCCTCTAAAACTACAGGCTACATTCAGGTTTAATTAACTATACAGCTAAATACAATTTACTAGGAAAATACTAACTATTATTTTAACACAACATACACTCAACACCTCAGCTTCCCCCTTCGTTTAACCTTTCTTCATAAACTACTTTTAGAACAATATTTAAAAAAAAAAAATAGAGAGACTCACCTTACAATGCATGGTTACGTTTATTAGTTTTGATCAAGCAATGCTACTGGAAAAACCAGCGTCGTAGAGTAACTTTGTATGTGTGTGTGATTCCGCATACAGATGGAGCTGGAAGTGGGGTCGCGGGAGCAGCCAATGCGTGGGAAGCATAACAATCAGGCTTTGGAATGGCGGGACGTTCAGTGTGAAGCGTTTTTAAAAAATACTAGACTGAGCAAACATCTAGCGACATCTTGTGGTGTGATTAAAATATTCCCCAAATAGCAACAATTAAATTATCTCTATTGCAATTTCCGAAAAAATCTAAATTCTTTTAATTTGCTTTTCAGACTGTGCCAAGTCTCGCTAGACAAATCCATAGCTTGAAAAACAAGCCCAGAATAAGCCCAATTATTATTTATTATTTATCATAAATAACTTCAACAAATGAGCCTAAACACAGTAATCTAACATGTTATATTATAAAAATCATCAAACTCTATGGAATTATTCCAACAAAGCAGGATGACATATTCAAAATCAGTGGTCTTCAACAACATGATGACTAGGTTGAGTCTGTGAGTTGCCCACCAAAGTACATTTTATTAATAGCCTCAACTTTATTATTTTTTTATTATATATTTATATTAGCTTGACTTCTTTAATGCATGTTAATATTTTAAACAATTATAAAACATATCAACAAGTAAAATAAAATAAAATCAACAAATAAAACAAAAATGTTTTGAATAGACTATAGACCTCCAGATTGTTTTATTCATTGTGGTAGCCCTTGTTCATAAAAAGATGAACAAGGGCTATTATTTTTTTATTATATATTTATATTAGCTTGACTTCTTTAATGCATGTTAATATTTTAAACAATTATAAAGCATATTAACAAGTAAAATAAAATAAAATCAACAAGTAAAACAAAAATGTTTTGAGTAGACTACATCCCTCCAGATTATTCATTGTGGTAGCCCTTGTTCATAAAAAGATTGGAGACCCCTGTTCATAGTCGATTACTTTTGAGCAAAATAAGACTGGGGAGATGGAGAAGGTGCACTAAAACTGAACTATTGCTTAACAGAAATATTTGTTATAAATATCTGGCTTTGTTAAAGCTATTACAGAAAGACACGCCATGTTTTGATTTAAAATAAACTTGAGTGCGACTTGATACGAATGACCTCTGAAAGGAAAAGTATCTACAAAGTTGTAACAATGAATCGTCTATTGCAGGAGTAAAAAAAATTTGATGCAAAACTCGCAGTTTATTGAAAAACTGAATATTTCATATGAATATAACGTTTTCTTAAGTAAAACTAAATTTTGAAGTCCATTATATATTTGTTCTTTTATTGACACAAGGTAGGCCTACCTTACGTTATTTGGCAATATACATGATCTAAGTACCAAAAATATAAGATTTTTATTTTTACATCTGTTTCCCCTGCACACTTGATAAATCTTGCTTGTGTATTGTATACCAGGGGTTTTCAAACTTTTTAACCCAACAGGTAATTTCAAACTGACCATTTTTTAAAAATAGAACTACAGGCGATGGTCATATAATATAATCAAAAAGTTGATTTATTTTACTAATCCCATTCAAAAAGTGAAACTTGTATATTACATTAATTAATTACACACAGACTGAAATATTTCAAATGTTTATTTTTTTTTAATATTGATGATTATAACTGACAACTAAGGAACATCCCAAATTCAGAAAATTATAATATTACTTAAGACCAATACAAAGAAAGGATTTTTAGAAATCTGGGCCAACTAAAAAGTATCAACATGAAAAGTATGAGCATGTAACAGCACTTAATACTTAGTTGGGACTCCATTTGCTTGAGTTACTGCAGCAATGCGACGTGGCATGGAGTCAATCAGTCTGTGGCACTGCTCCGGTGTTATGAGAGTCCAGGTTGCTCAGATAGTGGCCTCTTCTGCATTGTTTGAATCACATCTTCCTCTTCACAATACCCCATAGATTTTGTCCTGTTGGAAAATTAAATCTGCATTTCCTTAATATAATACAATCCTCTCTCCTTTTCACACTTGAATTCCTTCCTACCAATGGTTGAATTGAATGTAGCAGTGCTATTTTCATTATCCCAATATTGTTGCCATTTTTATTTATCTCCATTTTAATAATTGATTTGATTTCTTGTTTACTATGCATAATGTCCATATTTATTTTTTTCTTTTGCCATAGTTTGCTTTGCTAATTTGTCAGCTTCTTCATTCCCTGAAACTCCAGTATGTGTTGGAACCTAGTGTTGTAGTTCTCGATACTGGTCTTGGTCTCAAGACCACTTTTTAAAGGTCTTGGTCTCGTCTTGGAATCGACCGCATTTTTACTCGGTCTCATCTCGGTCTCAGACAAAGAGGAGTCTGAATTTTATTTCAAGACCTGTCAAGACCACAACTGATGGCACATCACAAATTTATTTTTTATCATTAATGTTATGCAGTTTATTCAGGTTTGGCATATGATGTTGGCATTGTTTAAGCATTGTTTAAGTTTCTCCCCAATGACATGGTCTTGGTCTTGACTTGGTCTCGGCCTGTCTTGGTCTTGACTCGGTTTCGACCCTTTAAAGTCTTGGTCTTGTCTCGGCCTGTCTTGGTCTTGGTCATGACTTGATCTCAGTTTAGGTGGTCTTAACTACAACACTACTGGAACCCACAAAAACTGAACCCTCTTATTTGTCTCTTGCATCATTAATGAAATCTGTAGGATTTTTAATACCAAATCTTGTGTCACCAAGTGACGATCTGTGAGGGCGGAACCAAAAGTGTGTAAGATCGGTTCCGCCCGGCAATGGTTCCGTCAGGACGACTGAGGCAAAACACCGGAATTCCCGGGGCTTCCCCAAAACTCTAAATCAAGCCTGATATCGTTCAGGTGAGAGCGATCAACACAGCGATCGCTGATAGGCTGAAGAGGAGAGAAGGTTGAGGATATAAAGAGCTTTGAAGGTGTCAGATGTTGTTGTTGGTGGCACTTTGTGCATACGTTGCTTGTGCTCGTTGTTACGGTGGAGATCGGCTGGGTTGACTCACGTTTATCCCTCAGGGAAGACGAGAGGTTGGAGACGTTGGAATAAGGAAGTTATCATGTGATTTGGATGTGGAGAAGCAAACACGACGCTGGTGGATGTATATTGGGAAATCGGTTGGACAACCAAGTGTGAGTAAACAATCACAACGAAACGCTCTGTGTTATCCAGAAGAGGAGTTACTATTATCTTTTTGGGGGTGTTGAAGGTTACCGGCCCTGCGGAGATTGAATGCGTAGGCGAGCCGAAGAAGTAACCGGAAGACATAGAGGGGCGTTGTGAATATATTTGCCTGCGAAATCTTTTCTCTTTCTCTGGCGTGTACAACGCCCAACCCGCCTCTCGAGCAGCCAAGACCTAGGCGGCCAAGCCTTAAACTTCACGTGGAGTGCGTGTGCAGAGTGCTGTGGTGAGTGTGGCTTTTACCGTGTGTTTCACTAAGCTTGCTGTGTGTGTGCTGTATTGACAGTAAACGAAGCCGCCCGGGCCCTGTGCAGATTGTGCGAAGAAAATAGCATGTTGAGGCCCGAGCCAGAGGAGAGAAACTGTATTAAAGGTCCAGTGTTGTGAGTAACCTACCTGTGCAGTATATCACTTACCTGTGTTTGTAGCAACGCCTCGAAGAGGACCAAGCAGTGTCAGTAGTGAGAAACCCTTTACCTGTCTCCACGAATGCTTTGGAGTGTATTAAAGGTCCAGTGTTGTGAGTAACCTTCCTGTGCAGTATATCACTTACCTGTGTTTGTAGCAACGCCTCGAAGAGGACCAAGCAGTGTCAGTAGTGAGAAACCCTTTACCTCTGTCTCCACGAATGCTTTGGAGTGTATTAAAGGTCCAGTGTTGTGAGTAACCTACCTGTGCAGTATATCACTTATCTGTGTTTGCAGCAACGCCTCGAAGAGGACCCAGCAGTGTCAGTAGTGAGAAACCCTTTACCTCTGTCTCCACGAATGCTTTGGAGTGTATTAAAGGTCCAGTGTTGTGAGTAACCTACCTGTGCAGTATATCACTTACCTGTGTTTACAGCAACGCCTCGAAGAGGACCAAGCAGTGTCAGTAGTGAGAAACCCTTTACCTCTGTCTCCACGAATGCTTTGGAGTGTATCAAAGGTCCAGTGTTGTGAGTAACCTACCTGTGCAGTATATCACTTACCTGTGTTTACAGCAACGCCTCGAAGAGGACCAAGCAGTGTCAGTAGTGAGAAACCCTTTACCTCTGTCTCCACGAATGCTTTGGAGTGTATTAAAGGTCCAGTGTTGTGAGTAACCTGCCTGTGCAGTATATCACTTACCTGTGTTTGTAGCAACGCCTCGAAGAGGACCAAGCAGTGTCGGTAGTGAGGAACCCTTTACCTCTGTCTCCACGAATGCTTTGGAGTGTATTAAAGGTCCAGTGTTGTGAGTAACCTACCTGTGCAGTATATCACTTACCTGTGTTTGCAGCAACGCCTCGAAGAGGACCAAGCAGTGTCAGTAGTGAGAAAACCCTTTACCTCTGTCTCCACGAATGCTTTGGAGTGTATTAAAGGCCCAGTGTTGTGAGTAACCTACCTGTGCAGTATATCACTTACCTGTGTTTGTAGCAACGCCTCGAAGAGGACCAAGCAGTGTCAGTAGTGAGAAACCCTTTACCTCTGTCTCCACGAATGCTTTGGAGTATATTAAAGGTCCAGTGTTGTGAGTAACCTACCTGTGCAGTATATCACTTACCTGTGTTCGCAGCAACGCCTCGAAGAGGACCAAGCAGTGTCAGTAGTGAGAAACCCTTTACCTCTGTCTCCACGAATGCTTTGGAGTGTATTACAGGCCCAGTGTTGTGAGTAACCTACCTGTACAGAGTGTAACTTACCTGTGTCTGCAGCCGTGCCTTGTGGTGGATCCCCTGCGTCCAGGGGGGTCGAGACGGAGTGACCTGAGGACAAGAGAGAGGCAGAAATAACGGTCAGATAAGTTGTGACCCGGTGCTAGACCAACATTGATTGTACTTTCCCTGTTTTGCCTCCAGGAGGAAGCGGAGGGCGCCACGAGTTCAAGAGAAACAAGGAAGAAGACCCTTGGCCCCCATCCCCTGGTCCAACTCGTCCTGGAGGCGAAAAGATTGTTTTAAGCTGCCCTTCCCCTTTTTCCCTTCCCTTTTTTAAATATTTAATAAAGATACCTTTTAACTGTAGTATACTCGTCTGTTTGGTCATTGGGGTGGTCTTGGGAACCTCCTCGAGGTGGAAAGTAGAGAGGGGCGTGGCCTGTTAGCTATCTCGGGTCCGCCCCGGCCGTGACACTTGTCTCATTCCTGACTTTTGTGTCTCCAGACATATCAGCGCAGAACTTGAATCAGAACATATTAGGGATTTGTTTTTTCCCATTTCACTACTTTATTTGTTGCTATCATGATTGCAGTTAATTCTTCTGTAAACACTGACACATGGTTAGATTCTTTCTCACCTTTCTACTTCCATTCTTTGGATGACATATACAACCCCCACTTGGCCACTTTGCAGGTCTTTGGACACATCTGTGTACACCTTATATAACCCTTATATAATCTTTTGTAAGTTCTGCTTCTGATATTTTCTAACCTTTCTCTTTCTTTTTTTCCAGCAAAACAGATCTATATCTGGTTGCGGTAATATCCAGGTCGGACTCACTCCTAATGTTACCACTGGGATCACACTATACCCATTTAATTGCATGTCTTCTACCAACTCATTAATGACCCAACTAAAACTATTACTTTACTTTTTTTACCATGTTCCCAACATGTCTTGAGTATACTTTTTGTCAGGTGGTCCTCGTTCTGACAAATTAAATTTGCCCAATATGTCAATATCAGTTGTCGTCTCCTTAACTGTACCGGCATCTCACCTATCTCCACCTGTAACGCTGTGACTGGTAATGATGGATATGCCCCAAAAACATATTTTTTCTTGCTTTTCCAGCTGTGACTTAACCCCCAGACCCATATGCCTGACATCCATAATCTATTATTGCTCTAATCATTGTTGTATAGATCATTTTAATGCTAGTCTATCTGCCACATATTCCAGTCCTGATATACATCTCATTACATTAATAATTGTCTTACATTTTTCCTCCATTTGACTTATGTGTGTACTCCATGTAACTTTAGTATCAAACCACATTCCTAAGAATCTTATTACTTTAACTTGTTCTAATCCTTTATTGTATAAATTTAATTTTGGTTCTGTGCTCAACCTTTTATGATAATGTATTTGGTTTTCTCTAATGAAAATTTAAAACCCTATGACCACCTTTAAACCTCCTTTAATGCCAACTGCATTTTATTACAGTTTTTTTCGATTGCTAAACGACAGTGGGCACAACTGGAGCTACATGTGCAAAACTCTAACTACAGTCTGCAATCCCAAAAGTCACCTGAGCTAAATTGTACATATCACCTGCAAAACTCACTTCAAGCAACACAACTCTAAACACATGACTTAAAACAGCTCAGTGCAGCCAAACACTATACACAACCCTCACTGAGATAACACACACTGTCACTCAGAACACACTGAGAGGAAAAACACTAACACCAAACACCAATACACAAAATACTAACTTTTTATCTTTACAGATTGAACAATTTCAGTGACTTCATAAAGTAATGTTTTCTTCAAATAATTATTTATTGATTGATTGATTTATCACATGATTTATTGAAATTTTTAGAACAGAACAATTCTTTAAGGTAAATGAAAATTAGCAGTTTGCTTCAATAGTCTGTAGTAATTTATGGAATTACTGTAATGAGAAAAAGGTAGAAACTTAAAGTACATACTGTAATTCAAACAAATAAATGAGGGGCTAATCCTGCCTCTCTCTAGCATCAGGCCACTACCTGCCACCCTTCTCCCTCCACAAACCCGTCTTCCTTGTTCCATTTCCAAAATTTGTCTTTCTGAGCTCTACCTATCATATTTATATAAAAAGTAATATTTTTATATATATATATATATATATATATATATATATTATATGGAATTGGAATTTTTATTTTATTTTAAATTGCAATCAGCAGTGTTTGAAAGGCACAAGGCTGAAATCAATTCTGTTTTGAATGTGTGGTTCACAGTTTTGACAGCAGTGTGTTAGCATTTGAACAAAGTGCCGTAAATCCACAGTGTTGTGCAGGTTGTGGTTAAAGTCATGAGATAAGTGTGTAGAGTTTTGAAAACTGTGTTCAAGCAATGAAAAACGAACTAGAGTTTGGTCCACATGAACTGCTGCTGTGCAGACTGTAGTTGAGTGATTCTCACGAAACCATTGGAACACCACGGCACTAATGATTTTAGCTATAAAATGTGTAATATAGTAATATTAAAAAGCATCAGAATTAACACAATACTTTGTTCTACCTTGGACAATGTGTGATTTCAACATAAGAATTTATAATTTGTCAATTTTATCAAATTTTCTGCTTAAATTCTCATTACCGCAATGCGTCCGGCTATGTTTAAACATGCGTTATGTTGTAATTTAAACAAATTAACACAAAAATATTTAGAAAAAAAATAAATGGATGTTTGGCTAGACTACTTTAGATGACAGAAAAATAATTTACTGAATATTCATGTATAATAATAATGAAGAAAAATTAGGAAAATGTTGTGTCCATGCCTGATGTTCTCATCCTCAGCAACACTTTTTGAAAACAGTTTAAGCACACATACATAATTTTAATAAAGTTTGATTTTGAGTGACCAAGCACATGGACTAGTTACTTCAAGATGGCTACCAGGTAAGATCATCTCTTTATATCTTTCCAGTTAAATTTGAAATATTCTCTTGTCAGAATGCTTACACAACATTTTGATTATTTACCGAAACAGGTAGTTTTCTACATTTCGAAAAATTTTTGATTTACAATTTTTTTATGAAAATGTTCTTTATTAAAATCTAATTATATGCACTGAATAAAAAATGAGCAAAGCCTTCATGGCTTCCCTATTTTTAGCAAAACATACTGGGGTACCTCATCCTCCGCAACATTCTCATATACCGCAATTATTTAATAGCAGTTGCGGTAAAGAGAACTTCTGTTTGGGAAATGAGAATTTAAGCATATTGTTTATTACTTTTAAATACCTCTTATGAATTTAATACAAATTTAAAATGTAATAACTGTTGATATTTTGCTTTATGATGCTTCATTGTAGACAATCAGCAAGTGAGAAAAAAGCTTAAGCAAAGGCCAGGTTCACAAAGTTCAGGGAGAAACTTTACAACAACCCAGAATGGCTCGAGGAGCACAGAAGGAAGGAGAGAGAGAGGTTAGGTTTGGAGATATTACTAGCAGGTGTATTTAGCAAAAAACACACTACAGTGTTAGGAAATGTACATGACACACACACAACACAATGCAACAAGTCTATAAAATATTATGATGTGTACATACATTTTTTTCTTCCAATGTTGTGAGACATGCTAATTTAATGTAATGCTTTCTTTCCACTTTCAGGTATCAAAGACAACCTAGCGATGGCACGCCACGCGTCTAGGCGCTCCAACAGCAGTTGCTTCACAAGATCCACATAGTTGGATCCCATGTGTGCCAGCATCTCAGCTCCCTGCGACCGCACAACGCGCGCTGTCTGCAGCGTCAGATTGCTGCCTGGGGGCGAGGGACAAAGGGAGACTACCTCCTTTCTGCGCAGTGCGTGAGTCACAGACACCAGAGAGGATGGCCTATAAGCGCCCGGCGCTGTGACAGAAAGGGGGTTGCCGCACAATTCATTAGGACTGTGCATTAACCCTTTCCGCCTCTGCTGTCTTCGCAGCATGTGGGTTGTGTTCGAGAGTGGGGGGGGGGCGTGTTGTAGACGGGCCCTGGGGCGAGCAACACAAAACCAACTGAAGAGAAAAATGCTCTGTTTTTGACAAAATAACAATCTTTATTACATTTGACACACAAACATTTCAACATAAAGTCCCTGCGTCGCCCGCAACAGCCAGGGGGACATCCAACAAGACTCTCATTCTTTTCCGCCGCTCAGCGTTCTCTCCTTCACAGCACTCTCGTCAGGAACGCGGCTTCGTTCTGGACGGCAGTCCCCCAGGACCCGGTTTCTTGCATCATATACTGGAGGATTTGTGCCAAGGACTCTTGCGATGCACCACCGGTTCTGGTCCATGAGACACAGGGTGGTGAGGTAGGAAGTGGCTCATAGCCTTAGAGCTTTTCACCGCTTCCGAGAAATGCTCCGTGATTGTGCCCACCGTGTCCCCACACAGGCCGGATAGAGAAACAGGCGTGACTGTGCATGAGCACCATGAGTGGTCTTCGTGGCCCTTATCGCCATAGTGTGCAATGCAGACATAGCCTCTCCCGGCGCAGGTATGCTTTTTCGGACAGGTGTGCTGTCATGAGGCTTCACTACCCTCAAAGCTGTGCCACACCATCCAAGGACAAGGGGCAGAGGTGAGTAGCCACAGCGTCCTTGATGGGGGGAATACACAGGTAGCCTACCTAAGAAAAAAAATGGGGGGAGGGGTAGCCCACGCTTTGGTGACTTTCCTCCGAGCGGCAGCGGGGCGGCCCGAGTGAAGAAAACAAAAGTCAAGCTTGCTTCTCTGGGAACCTTGTGGGGTGCTCCACTCAATCTCCAAGTCCTGCATGGCTTTAAAGAGAATGCGCACCAGTTCCTTGTAGAAGGAGGGCTGTGTGGCTGATGCACCACGTGGAGCCTGGTCCCAGTCTTCGTCCAACGCTGTCAGAGACATCTCATCTTCCTCAGCTGGAAACCCAAAGGAAACAGACATGGCAGCTCCCAGTTCAGGACACACGCTCTTGGCAACAAACTGAAGTGGTGAGAGAGGGGAGGACGACCACCTGCGGCTCTTTGCCGTCAGTGGGACACTGCAGTAAGAAACATCCAAGGGCGATGTTGAGCCGGGTCCTGAGCACCTTCATCGGGAGATCCTCACAATAAGGGACACCCTGAGCCAACAATTGCCGCCTTTGGGTGGAGAACCCTAAGCAGATTTGCGACATCCCGGAACATAGAGAGGGCTGCTTACATTTTAACCTAAATACAATTTTGCTGCCTATGAAGTCTGTCCTAAAGCATTTCTCATTGTCATTGTCTCATAAGGCAGCGAGTCAACAAGTCAGCTGTCTAAGTTTTCGGACACAGCCTCTCTCTCTCGCGCGCATTAATGGAAACAGATACAGAATGATAAAAGGTCAGAAGACCAAATCATATCCAGCAAGGAAATATTTTTCATCTTATTTACACAAATGTTTTGTGATATCCAGCTGACATTAGCTGGCCATTTCTCAATTCGATGGTTGCAGCCTTCAGAGCTGGCATTTGTAGGCAGCATATGTCATCAAGACCATCTTATTTCAGTATAATAAATGCATAATGGGGACTTAAATATGACACAAAGGGATATTAATATAGGCCTTCCTGTTCTCATGTTTTTTCTATAATATTTTTTTCAAAGACTACACAATAAAACAGTTTTTAACTTGAACGCATGATGCTGTAAATATTATCAGTTTTTTCTACTTTATAATTTGTTTTTAACAAAATCTCAGGCTAGTATATGTATTCTCATTACCGAAATAATTAACTTAATTTCCGAAACCTATGTATTATTACCGCAACAGATACTTATTAAATGTTAATTTCATTAATAGAAGCATAATACTTTTAATTTAAATGCATGTGCAGAATCTCCAAATTGTGTTCTTTCAGGTTTGTCATGTCATTTTGAACATATGTCAGGTTTCTTCAAAATATTAAAAACAAATAGTTGTAAATTGTTGAAGGTGTTGCGGTATATGAGCTAAATAAAACAAAATAAAAAAAACGTTAAATTTAAAATAAATATTATTTCAGAATTTCAATTTACTGTGCATGACTATTAATAATCCATGTTTAAAAATGTGAAATTATATTAGCTTTTCTAACAGTGTTTTTTTGTGATTTTATTTTTTATTATTTTCAAATATTGCATAAGAATAATCAAACAGACAGAACAAACTACACCAGGGTTTGTTAAAAATAAAAGATAAATAGATACATAATTAAATAAAGGAAAAGGGAGACATACATTTACTCATCATCAAAAAGAAAAAGGAGAGAGAAAGTACCCACTACTCGCTTTACTTATTCTGGATAAGAATGATATGACAGCTCTATCGGGTTAGTAAAGAGGAAAGTGTATTAATAATTCCTTCCCAGGCCTTGATAGTTTTTAACTTGGCTTTATGGATTCTTGCTGTGGAGCATTCTAGCAATGCAATATTTTTAAATTCTAACAGAAAAACTTTAACTGCCGGGACCGACGGTTCATGCCAGATTTTAAAGATAGTCTTTTTCGCAGCAGTTAGAGCAGTGTAAACAATCCTGCGCTGGTTGATGGATAAATTAAGATCAGCATCATCATTCAATAAACAGATACCGGGATGTTTGATGAGTACAGTATCACATAACTCAGAAAGAATTTGGAAGACCTCATCCCAAAATGTACCAATAAGATGACATTCATAGAACATGTGCATATAAGTCCCCACAGTATTTGAGTTGCAGAGTAAACAAAAAGGAGATGGAACCCGTTTCATTTTATGCAATAGGTACGGGGTGGCATAAGCTTTATGAATGAGTTTGTAATGAATTAGCTGATGAGCCAAGTTCTTAGATAGCGCTGGGATGCCGTCCCAAATCCAGTCCCAGTTAGGTTTGTAAGGAGCCAGTTCTTTTTCCCAGATAGTAGTGATAGGGAGTGAAAGGCTGGAATGGTTGAGGAGCTTGCTGTAGATGAAAGACACTGCTCCTCTTGTTCGAAGGAAGTCCACACAGTCCGATAAAGGATGAGATTTCAGTTCCGTGTTCCATGGTACTCCATATGTGCGCATTGCACTCCTCAGCCTTAAATACAAAAAATACGAGTGACCAGGAAGATTAAAGCTCTCCTTCAAATCCTGGAAGGACCTTAAGCCTTGAGAATTAAAGATGTCTCCCAAAACATGTATCCCTTTATCCGACCATGGTTTGAAGGTGAAAGGTTTATTTTCAGTTTGAATATTGTAATTGTTCCAGATCGGGGATTCAGTAGTAAATTTGGTGCAACTACCCATGAATTTGCTAACCTCGTGCCAGACTTTCAAGGAGTTATTCAAAATTTTGTTCTCAAATTTCTTGGCTTTTTTGGGCAGACATGTGTATAAAATGTCCTGAAGCCTATGGGGGAGCACTGCCCGAGCTTCCAGCTCCCGCCAAGCAATCTTAGAATCCGGATCACACCATGTCTTTAGAGCACGAAGCTGGCTTGCCCAAAAATAGAGATGCAGATTTGGTAGCGCCAAACCTCCATTGTCCACTTTCCTCTGCAAAGTCTTTAATTTAATTCTTGGGCGTTTATTATTCCAGATGAATTTTGTTATCACAGAATCCATTTCCTTAAAAAATGTCTTATGAGGAGAGAGAGGAATCATGGTAAATAGGAACAGAAGCCTTGGGAGGATATTCATTTTAACAATTGCAATTCTGCCTTGAAGAGTGATTAAAAGTGCATCCCATCTTTGTAAATCTCGTATTATAGCAGATGTAAGTGAATTATAATTTTGTTTAAGGACAGCCTGCAGTGAGGGAAGTATCTGAATTCCTAAATATTTGAAAGCTGAGCAAACTGGAATCGAGGAAGGTATCTGTAGCGGTTCCTGTGATGGAGACAACGGAAACAACGCAGATTTGTCCCAGTTAATTTTATAGCCACTTATTTTGCTAAATATATCAAATATTTTCAGATATTGGGAAATAGAGGTAGAGGCTTTAGACATGTATAATAGTATGTCATCTGCAAAGAGAGAAATGTAATGCTTGGAATTACCTATTGTAATAGGGGAAATTACACAATCTTGACGGATCGCCTGGGCTAGAGGTTCTAGTGAAATTGCGAATAAGATGGGCGATAGCGGGCATCCCTGTCTTGTTCCCCTGTTTAATTGAAAGGCGTTTGAGCAGCTAAAACCTGTTGAGACCCTAGCATAAGAGCCATTATATAAAGTTTGAATCATACGGATAAAGTGAGAACCAAAACCAAAACGTGTCAGAACTGACCATAAATAGGACCATTCTAATCGGTCAAATGCTTTCTCAGCATCAAGGGAAAAGATAGCACATTGTTCTTTGCCCAGGTTGGGTGTATCAATAATATTCAATAAACGTCGCAGGTTGTCTGAGGCCAAGCGGCCTTTTAAAAAGCCAGTTTGGTCGTGTGATATTAGGGAACCGGCAATATTTTCGAGGCGACGAGTCAAAACTTTAGCATATAATTTGGTATCTGTATTAATTAATGAGATCGGTCTATAATTGGAGCAGCTTAAGGGGTCTTTGTCTTTTTTCAGGATCAAAGAGATCAGTGCAGTATTCTGATCCCTGTGGAAGCAACCAGTTTCTAACGCATAGTTCACTGAATCCAAAAGCAGAGGGCCGATTAAATCCCACAATACCAAATACAGCTCTGGAGGGAGACCATCAAGACCTGGGGCCTTACCCCTATTCATTGATCCTAAAGCTTCTTTTAATTCTTCCAGATTTATCGGGGAATCAAGGAAGGTTTGCTGATCAGCATCCAGGCGGGGAAGATTTAGATTGGATAAAAAAGTAGTACCTAAATGCTGATCGCGTCCTGCCTCTGAGGTATAGAGATGTTCATAAAAATTTTTAAAAATTAAGTTGATTTCTTCAGGGGTTGTATGAAGGTCTCCAGCATTATCCTTGATAGCTGTTATTGAGGACATGGCCTCGTTATGTTTCATTCTCAAGGCCATTAATCTGCTAGGGCGCTCTCCATTAAAGTAATATTTCTGCTTTGTCCGGTGTATTAAGAACTCAGCTCTTTTCAACAGAATCGCCTTATAATCCGATTTTAAATTCCCTAGGATTTTACTGTTCTGTTCAGTAAAATTTGTTTTGAGATCACTCTCCAAAACTTTTATCTGGTCCTCAATGTGCATTAAATCTTTTGTCCTAGCTTTGTTAAGATGTGACGCAAAAGAGATGCATTTTCCTCTGAGAAAGCATTTGACCGATTCCCACAATATTTGCGAATTAATGGATGGATCCTTATTTTCTTCAATGAATATGGTCAGTTCAGAACGTACCTGGCTAATAAAATTCTCATTGGACAGTAGGGTTGTATTCAACCGCCATCTTTTTATACTTTGGGGTCTAAAAGGAAGAGAGAGGTTGCAGATTAGTGCTGAGTGATCTGAAATCAATAAAGGTAGGATGTTTGCAGAATTTACAAATTGAATGAGGTGTTTTGACACAAATATATAATCTATTCTAGAGAATGATTTATGACATGCAGAGTAAAAAGTGTAGTCTCTGCAGTCCTCGTTGTTTAATCTCCAGATATCACTGAGGTCAGCATCCTTAATACAATCTTGTAAAGACTGTGAGGCCTGATCCCCATGTGTGGAGGGTATAGATCTATCGATTAGGGGGTTACAGACTGTATTAGCGTCCATGCCAACTATCAATTTGTAGCTGTCTAAATTCAGTATGTGCCTAGTGAGAGATGGGAAAAAACTAGGCTCATATTTATTGGGGGAGTAAACAGAAAAGAAAACTATTTTCTGGTTATTCCAGGATCCCGCCGCATAGGTGATCCTACCATTATCGTCTCCTCCCGTTTTTTCAATTAAAAATGGAAATTTTCTGTTCTGGAGTATAATAACTCCTCTCGAAGCACTATTATGGGATGCATATGCTACCACTTTATACCGCTTATTTTGACATCGAGTAACATCGGAAACTTTGAGGTGTGACTCCTGTAGGAGAGCAATGTCAGCACGCTTACGATGTAAATAATCTAGGCATTTAGTCCTCTTTATCGGAGAGTTCAGACCGTTAACATTCCAAGATATCACATTAAAGTCCATCACACTGCAGATTTATCACTGTCATTAAGCCATAGTAATCAGCGGGGGCAATAAGGCATACAATAAAAGTAAAAGTATGTAGTTCTCCCATAAATACAAGCATCACATTTGTCAAAAATAAACCCTGGTGTTTCGAACAATATAAGGCTAAACAAAGAACAATATGAACATAAAACTGTAGGCAGCATGCAGAGGGGTAACCTTCGCCCTCTTCTCTGCCTGGAAAGAAACATTATCTGCTTCCATACGGTCGCGATTTTAAGATAAACATAAAACAAGTGACCCGCTCACCCGGATGACCCAATCAGTCAAAAGAAATTAAATCCCTGCTATGAAGCAGCACCGCCGGATTCAGAATTAATCATTTGAAGCCTCTGAAGTAACGACAGTTTCCATCCCGGAGTTTCCACCAAGCGACGACACAAACTTTTCCAATTCGATCGAAGTTTTAAAAAGCAGCTGCTCGTGCCCATGACGCACTTTGACCGTAGCTGGATACAAAAGGAAAGACTCGATGCCCAATTGTTGAAGACGCCTCCGTGCATCGCCCATGGCTTTCCTTTTTTGGGAAGTTTCCTTACTGAAATCCGGGAAAAAGCGTACCGTACGCCCTTCATAACACATGGATGTAGCATTTCTCGCACCATTAAGGATCGCTTGTCTGTCATTATACCGCAGTAACTTAAAGATCAGCATGCGATCCTTGCTCTTGGAGTTTTCATTATTAGCATATAGGCGGTGAGCACGCTCTATTTCAATCGGCCTTCCCTGCAGCCCCGGTATCCATTTTGGGATTTGAACCTGAAGAAATTTGATTGCATTCCCTCCTTCGGCTCCTTCCCGTAATCCGACCAGCCTAAAGCCCGGAATACACTGCACGATAATTGGCTGTCCCAGACGAAAGATTGCCATCGTGAAACTATCGTCGCGATTTCTGTGATCGTGGCTCTCCATCGGTGGTCCTATGTCGTACAGTGAGAGAGGTTCAAAGACGGCCGTTTTCCCGGTCTTGCGTGCAAAGATAGCCTACGATAGTTTTCTGGCAGTGTCAGAAATTCGGCATGATCACCGCACAGTGTGTTTGCTACTACGACCTGCGCGCCTGTATTTGTTTACCACGAGCGCATGCTGGCGACGTTGCGCAACGTGTGACGCAGCCGCCGAAGCTTCCGTGTCATCATCGTACAGTCTACACGCCTCTCGTACCCGAGTTTAAATGATACATGTCGCACAGTGTGATAAGGTAATGATCTTATAAGAGGACAAAAATCGTGCAGTGTATTCCGGGCTTAAGATTATTTTGCCTTGACTTGTCTTCGTAGAGAGAAAGCTTTTCCTGGAGTTCCTCTACGCGAGATTTGTTGGCATTTGAGACTTTTTTGATATCCCGCACAGAGGCTTGCATGTAATCAAATTTGTCGTTAAACAATTTGACATCTTTTTCCAGTGATACCAACCGAGTGGAGATCGTAGATATTTCCTCCCGAACGATGGCCGTCATGCTAATCTTTATGGCGTTTAGCTGTTTATCTAGCATCTCAGCGATGACGCTATGGAGCTGTTCGTCGTCTTTAGGCTTTTTTTTCGCAGGAGAGTACTGTAATTCCCGTTTAGATGCCATTTGGAGTGATTTTGGAACCCAGAAACTGTCTAATATTCTGTTAAAACTTTGCAGGGAGAATGTTATTTAAGGATTAAGGACATCCGATGTCGAGCGCTGTCACTCTACGCTGCCATCACTATCCGCCCTCGCCGGAAGTCCAGCTTTTCTAACAGTGTTGATGTTTTCTGACAGTTGCGGTAATGAGATTTTTTAGGACTTACTTATGAAATTATGTTACAAAAAGTGTTAAATGATAAGTAAACTTTTTTAAATTAATGTTCCCATATACTCCAGACTTTGTTTCTAATGTCTGGTGGGAAAAAAAGTAAATTTAAGCAATTTTTACATTTTCATGCTTGACATTTTTCAAACCAAGTTTTCGTGAGAATCACCCAGTTAGAGTTTTGCACATGTGACTCCAGTTGTTCCCACTGTCGTTTAGCAATCGAAAAAAAACTGTAATGATTAACCCTCAAATGCTCCTCATTTTCTGTTTACACTACTGGCCCTTGGGGTCTATTTGACCCCAAAATTGAAAGCATAATTGTAAGTGTACTGTTCTCATTGCAACTACCAATGCAATTTAACAGCCAGCCAAACTCCATCCATAAAGTACAGACGAGTCAGGATTCATCTTAGTCTTTGACGTTTAATAAGATGCCAGGTACATTATGAATTAAGAGTAAAACTGCAAAAAACAGCAAATAAAAAACAGAGAAATTAACCAATGACTAAAGAGCATTCATGCAAGTATGTCTGAAAATAGCCCAAATTAAAACAATGTCATCAATTTACTTAAATGGCATTATCAGATGACCAAGAAATTGATAAAACATACAAATATTGACTCATACAAAAGTTATCTTATCAACGTAGATGAGATTAACACATTGAATGCTGTCAAATAAAGCTAAGCTAAAAGCTAAAGGCTGTCATCACAAAAATGACATTAAATCAAAGCCCTGAATAAACTTATCACAAATATATGAAAATATGTATCAAGTATTATGTAAAGAAGAATTAACTTACAGATGATGCTTTTACAAACACAAAACAAAGGATGGCATCTGAAGATTCAGGAGCTGACTGCATGAGAAATGTGATCACTTATTTTATCTGGAGATTGGAGAACTGCCACTAGGGGGCACCAAACTAAACAACTATACATACAATACAAGTGACAAGTAAACTTGGAGCAGAACAGTAAGAAAAATATACATTTTCAATAATACAAATAATATATATATTTTTTTGTTTACCTCTCATCTATACTATAAAGCTGTGTTTTGAGGGATTTGAACTACTTTTGTACCTCTTTACCACTAAATTCCTCAACTACACCATTAGCTTTGCCTGAAAAATATCGCATTTTTATGAAAATTCACATAAATTATGATCTAAATTTGATTTAAATTGTTTTTAGATATTGATCTAGGTGTTTAGAAAAAAACATAAAAGAATTACAGTTTAGGAAATAAATAATTTCGACCAGCAGATGCCCATAGAGACCCATTCATTTTACTGGATATGGGCAACTGCTTACATCACTACTTTAGTGATAGATTTTGTGAATTTACGTTGATATAAACATAAGAAAGAACATTACAGTTTTTTTCGATTGCTAAATGCCGGTGGGCGCAATTGGAGTCGCATGTGCGGGGCTCCGACTACAGTCTGCACAGCAGCAGTTCATGTGGACCAAACTCTAGTTCGTTTTTCATTGCTTGAATACAGTTTTCAAAACTCTACACACTTATCCCATGACTTTAAACACAACCTGCACAACACTGTGGATTTACAGCACTTTGTTCAAATGCTAACACACTGCTATCAAAACTGTGAACAGAATTCATTTCAGCCTTGTGCCTTTCAAACACTGCTGATTGCAATTTCATAAAAATATAAATTCCAATTTCATATATATATTTTATATATATAAAATATTACCTTTCATATAAATATTGTATATATATATATATATATATATATATATATATATATATATATATATATATATATATATATATATATATATATATATATATGTAGAGCTCAGAAAAACTAATTTTGGAAATGGAACAAGGAAGACGGGTTTGTGGAGGGAGAAGGGTGGCATGTAGTGGCCTGATGCTAGAGAGAGGCAGGATTAAACCCTCAATTATTTGTTTGAATTACAGTATGTACTTTTAGTTTCCATAAATTACTACAGACTACTGAAGCAAACTGCTAATTTTCATTTACCTTAAAGAATTATGATGTTCTAAAAAAATTATAAATCATGTGATAAATCAATAGATAAATCATTCTTTGAAGAAAACATTACTTTGTATGAAGTCACTGAAATTGTTGAAACTGTAAAGATGAAAAGTTAGTATTTTGTGTAAAGGGAATGTGGAGTTGACGTCACGCGGTGTTGGATTATGTGTAATCCGCCATATTTGCAGGCACGCGTCCTATCCCGCTGTATTTGAGTTCATGTATTGGAGGTTGTTTTTGTATTTTCTGTCGAGATTTTAATAAACTTCGATATGTTTGGTCAGTACTGCTCGATCAAGCAAGTCACGCGATTGTTCAGGGAGGAAACTGAACAACGGAATACGTTTTTCCAGCTTTTATTCGTGGAAAAAATAAAGGAAGCCGGTGCAGGAGCTGACGAAAAGACGCCGGATCGCGTGGTTTGCATGCTGTAATCAGGAGAAAAACGTTTACTTTTCAAAAAAAATCCCTGCATCAGCGAGAGTGTGTTCGCTGCATTTTCAGTCATTCAGTAATTTGTGATTAATAAAAGCAAAACCACTTAAATTGTCTTGTTTTTATGCTAACACTGTCAAACTAACTTGCAAATGTAAGTTATTGATTGATTCATTCATTCATTTCTGATCACCCTAAACACATGAGTTATAAAAATAAATATTTAGACAATTTTGACGATTGTAACACATATTTTTTATTACAGTTTTTTACAATCACTTTGCTACTATTTTCAGAACCTTGATGTCATTTTTCACAACTCTAGATACAAAACTCAAAACGGTAATCACTTGTAACACAGGCTGTCTAGTGTTCAAAACATTGCCCTGTGCATTCACATCTTTAAAGACATCTTGCACTTGCACAATCATTGTTTCAAAACACAAATTTACTGTGAAATACCATGGAAACATAACTATAGATCACCCACACACAAGCAACTGATAGTTTCACTAAGTCATTGTTTGTACAATCATTAAATATTGTAGAACAAAATTGGTGATACAGATTTCATTATGGTACATGTAGAGCAAATACATATCTGTAAAAGTTCTGCAGTAGTAGAGAGAATACGACAGACACATTGGAATCATTGAACAAAGTTTGTAATGTATTGATGAAAACACTACAGTACAATCACAACATAGGTCACATCATTTCACAATCTGCACTCAATCATCAGTAACAAGTTGGCGGAATTGGACAAGCAATTACAAGGGCCTGCATCTATACAGTACAGTGATAATTGGTTCATGCTCCATGCTTATTGGTTACAATGAACCTCATTATCTTGAAACTTTCATGATTTTCAGTAAACATGGAAGATTCTTTGTCTGTTTCCATACAACTATTACGAATAATGCAACAGTTACTTATCATTTTGGGCAGTTGTATTGATTGATAGTTAGATCATTGTAAGAAAATGAATAGACACTTATTTGAAATGTGATGTGTGAATAGCCTTTTGAAACAGTAGTACTTTGATGTTAAGTTGTGTCATATTGAACATGTGATTTTGGTTGAATGAACAAATGATCCAAGTTTTATGTGTATCCAAGCAATTGAGAAAAGAGTTAAGAGTTTTGAAAAATGTGCATTTTGATCTTTGGTTGTGAGTTTTGTGTCTGGAGTTGTGAAAAATGACATCAAGGTTCTGAAAATAGTAGCAAAGTGATTGTAAAAAACTGTAAATGCAACTGCTCAAACCCACTGCTTGTGACTCTTTAAATAACAACGTTAGCTAAATATTTCGAATTTTGTTTGTTTTAATAACTTGGCCAAAACAGAAGTGCCATCTTTTGAACATGTGTTGATTCATCGCACAGAATACAACGGAGAAATTATTTTATAGAATCATTAAGATACGTAGGTATTAACACATTGTCAGTAAATAGCTGGTTTGCCAACCATAAGACTCCAAGAAGAAGTGTCACTTTACTATAAGCTTGGAGGGATTTATAGCTCTTAAACTCCTGCAAAGTGTAAATAAAGTCCTGCAAAAACAAGGTAATTGACCAGATATGTAAGCGGAGGTCCGTAATCCAGTCTTGGGCTGCTAAATCATATGGATCTATGTTGTTTATTTGTCCAAATAAAGTTTTTTGGCAGTAGCATTTAGTTTCTCCCGATAGGGTCCCTTCTCTTTTTCTTTCAACTTATCGATTTCTTCCGTTCTTCTTCAATTTTACCTAGTTTTAGCTTAACATGCCCAGAATTAAATGGCATAGCGGTCGTCGGTGCCTCTAAACATGGCGCCCACGTCCCATAATGCAACACTGCGGTGACGTACATTAACATTCCCTATTGGTGTTTGATGTTAGTGTTTTTCCTCTCAGTAGCTGGGTTTACATGGACATTTGTAATCCGTTTAAATTATCAATCTGAATAAAAATGCTCCATGTAAACACCTCAATCGGACTAAAAAGTGCCAATCTGATTAAAAATCTAATCCGCTTGTTAGGGGTGGTTTATACCTTTTGTAATCCGTTCAAAAGGACATGTATACACTTGATCGGATGGATAACTGAAACTGGGACGCTCTGCGCATGTGCCATCTTCTTTTCTTTTAATGGCGGTTGGCAAACCCACTGAAAGGTGCATTTCCGCCACCTACAGGACGGGAGTGTGGAGCATATGCACACGTGCAATGACGTAGAATTGGCGTAATGACATGTGACGCAATTAACTCGAGTTTGTTGTGTTGAAGGAAGTCACAAGAAGTGATTGTCTTGTTAATCTTGTTCCTATTATCCTTCCAATTCCCCATAAAGTGATACAAGACAGCGCTGTCTGGTCAGTCCATGATTTATACTTTGATCCACATATGCGTGTGTTTGGACTCGCTCTCGCGAACGGTCTGCGTGAAGTAAAATACGCTTTTTGGGCACACGTGAATGGGTGTTTTTGCTGCTGCTGTATAATCAGAGTGAGGCACAAAGCAAATCTTGAAACAGCGCGAAACTACATTTGTGCAATGTGCGCATGTCAAAAGATCAAATCTGATTTAAATCTTGTGTCATATAAACACGCACATCAATCCGATCACATTATTAAGTGTTCATGTAAACGCTATAATAGGATTTATTAATCGGAAGGATTTTAATCCGATGGAGGCAAAATGTGTCCATGTAAACGTAGCTAGTGTGTTCTGAGTGACAGTGTGTGAGGGTTGTGTTTAGTGTTTGGCTGCACTGAGCTGTTTTGAGTCATGTGTTAAGAGTTGCGCTCAGGTGCCTTTGGTAGTGCAGACTGTAGTTAGAGTTTTGCACATGTAGCTCCAGTTGTGTATTTTAGTTTTTGATGCATTTTGAAATGCCACATAAATTTGACTAAGTGTAAGTGTGTGTGTGTCTGTGTGCATTTTGTGTGTGTGTGCGTGTGTGTGTGTGTGTGTGTGTGTACATGTGTGTGTGTGTGTGTGTGTGTGTGTGTGTGTGTGTGTGTGTGTGTGTGTGTGTGTGTGTGTGTGTGTGTGTGTGTGTGTGTGTGTGTACATGTGTGTGTGTACATGTGTGTGTGTACATGTGTGTGTGTACATGTGTGTGTGTACATGTGTGTGCATTAGGTCACACCCCTTTATATCTTATTTTCTGCATTTGTGACTGATTTTATTTGCCAAATTCCATACAAATGCTCTCTCTGGCAGTCATACCTGTGTGTGTTTGTGTGAGCATGTGTTTTTTGCATTGCATTTGTGCATTGCATTTTCAGTAAATTAATTTGTTCTCGATAATGATTTATAAAACTTAAAGTGATCTTCATCTTCAGATCAGACATAAAAACTCAAAGCCTCAGATTTATCTTTGCTTTATGTCATGTTTAGTAAGTTGTCAGATAGTTCAAATGCATTCTTTTATAATAAAATATATAAAGTATAAGTAGCATTTATGTTGGGCCAGTGTCCTGTGGTGTGTTGCAAGCCGGGTGTGGTGGGCCAATATTATATATGGAATGTGTTTTCCAAAGAAAAAAAATATGAATACTTAAAAATTTACTTTTATATAGAAAGTAAAAATACTTAAGTAGTGTCTGCCTCTGGAGAGGACAACAAAAACATGATAGAAAATGATAAAGCAGTTAAAGTAAACAGGTAGAAAAGTTCCACACGGACAATATGACAAAAAGTCAAGAAACATTGCAGATTAGAATACTAGAGATTTGAAATATCTGGTCTGTTTACTCAAGCCATTGTGAAGAGCACCGAGACAAGACACCAAGTGAGCAGGTGAAGAGAACAGGTAGAACTAGCCAGACAAGATACTTATCATCACAGATTAGATTATTTCAGACTTGGTTTGTTTTGCAAAAACATTTGCATTCATTTGTCATAAAATGTCATCTGAATTTAGAAGTGATTTTGCATAATATACTTATTAATCTGCAGTTGTGCCCCAGGTGCTGGCCTGTTGTTCTTTCTGTATTTTCTTCCTCATTGAACAGTTACCGCATTCACATTTTCAGTTACGTTATTTTCTGCATTTAGGTCTGTAAAGTTGGTCTTCTTTTTATTTATTATTTATTTTGGTGGGCTCGGTATGCCTTACAACAGTGCAATTGTAACTCCTGCAACACTGCACTTTTTATCGTGATTTAACCCTTAAGAGATCCTACATTTTGTGCCATGTTGATTTTTAAACCATCTTGACTGTGATGATTGAATATTGTCCAAAATTGCCAGAGGTTAATCATTTTTGATACATTTTAGAATTTGGTTTCAGTTTTTTAAATCAGCTTAAAATGGCTAAGCTACGCAAAATCCAACACATGTGATCCTAGGGACAAAAATGCCCAATTAAAACCATTATAACTACCATTTTTGACCCTCCCATTTATCTTAACATAAACTAATACATACCCAGGGGTGCAAACTTGTCACCTTTCAGCGAAATTCGCCGTTTTTGATACAAAATAGGTCATTCTTGTGATTCGTCTAGATCCGATGAGTTTTTGAAAATGAGGGGTGAGGGGGGTCTGCGACATGGTAGCAGTAAATGAAATTATGAAAATCATGTCCAGCTATTGTGGTAACGATGTCAAATTACTAGCCAGTTTGGCGGGTTATGTTTTACAATTTATAGCCACCTCATTTGCTGCCGAAGTTTAAGCAGTCTGCAGATTGAGTGCACATACTTAACTCATAGTATTTTTTCATTTGAGGTTACGCGCTTACGTCACGTTGCTATGCGTGTGGTCATAAAGCTTAACATTTGTTCACGCACCGCAGTTTTAAGTTAAGTGATTTAAAGCCGTTGACAACAGTGCTATATGCGGTATATACCTGTTTCTGTTTAAGAGGAGCGTGCAAGCCGCGTATCCGCTTATATAAGAGCGCTTGTGTCTTGTCACCTTTTTCACCCCTGATGAGTTTACACCCCTGATACCTTTATGTCAATATATCATTTTGAACTACTGGCCTTCAAGTTTTGATTTTTATACTTGTCTTCCAGGTGGCGCTACTTTTTACCATTACATGCATTCATCAAAGTGTCACAATTTTTGCTGTTTTATATGGATGCATTGCTACTGAAAAGATAAACCTTTAATGTTGAAAAATGGTGTGTGTTTAAAAAAGTGTGTCTGAATGGTAAGGGGTGGGGGTGATGTCGCGGTGGGGTCAGTGTTGAGTGGGGCAGGGAGGCATATTCAACATATCCAAATTCTTCTCTCTTTGAAGGCCACATTCTGTGTTATAAACTAATTCAGTAATAAAACCGATGATAGGCCATAACCAAAACAAAATCAATCTTCATTTTGGTTCTCGCTCATGTTGTTTATGCAAGTACACTGCTATAAGTATGAACAGTATAGCAGGAGTACTGAAAATGGCAAGGCATTACAGCACACATAAGGCTCTAGATATAATCATGCACTCCAAGAGCAAGGATGGCTTCTCATCTTCCTCCGAGAATTCTAAGGTTGACAACGAAGGTAGAAGTAGACCAGCTGGAGTCTAATTCATTAGAGGGATCTTCAGAAGACTTGTCCGAAGGTGAGAGCGGAGAGGAGATGGATGAAGTGACGGCAGGATGGAAGTCAAAAATAGAAAAATTTCTGGTCTCCCACAAACATGGAGATGCTCCGCTACTTCCCAGCAGCCAGAGATTTGATCCCAGGGCTTATACACTATGCCACTACCCGAATCAGTGCCCTGACTTCAAGCTTTTCATTGATGCTGACACATGAAATCCTGCAGCATATTGGGGCTGTGACAAACCTACGTGGGAGACAGTCGCAGACTGGATAGATCTTGAGACAGATAAACTGCAGGCTTATGTGGGGCTGCTCATTCTGGCCGGTGTTTACAGATAAAAAAATTAATCAGCCCTCAGCCTCTGGAGTTAGAAATCAGGACAGGGCACTTTCCGGGCTACAATGTCCCACAAAAGGTTTCACGACATCAGTCGAACGCTGTGGTTCGATTAATGTTAACATACTGGCATATAAAGGGTTAAAATTTCCACAAATGTAATACATTTTTGATATGTATGTTTCAGGAAGAAGTAGTTTTAAAAGACTGAATCGTTTAAAGTGGAAAAAATATTGACTTATGATATTTTTAGAGCAGGTATATGGGTTATTCAATCTACGTCATCAATGTTCGCGGCGGCCATATTGTTGACATAGAACTGTCAGTCTGTCAATTGACAAGCGAGGCAGCGTGGGTATTATGCATGGTATTATCGGTGTATTTTTTTTAAACCGCGCGATGGTGTGTGGTGTAATACACAGATGTTCTAACAACAGCAAAAAGAACCCCGGAATTATTTTTTAATGCGATACCGACTGTCAGAAAACATGAAAGGAAGGAGACAGAGGAGTTGAACCAACGAAGGAGAGACTCCCAACAGCAAAGTATGTCCCCATCATTTTACCACAGGTAACGTTAGGGATGCCTCACACTCAAAGCAAAGTCTGTCCCCATAATTTGATCACATATGGTTAGCTGTAAGCAGTGGCTGAAACTGCTCTTTCAACTAAGCTGCCATAAATTAAGACAGTTATTAAATTAGTATTAATAACTATATGAACATAATAGGTCTGGCATTGATACTAGGTAGGGAATTAAGGGCCGTTCACATTATAACGATAACTATAAAAAATATAGTTTTGAAAATCGTTTTATATTAAACAGAATAGCGGAGCTCACACCAAAACTATAACGATACAGATACAATGAACGACATCATTGGGATCACTTTCTGAGCGATTTTTCCCACCTGATGAAGGATAAACCATTGATAGCATTAAAATCTATTTGAACTACAAGTGCAGCACGAGCACTTAAAATGACAGTGAAGCTCATTGCTGAGGTCTATAACATTAGATTACATGCAGTTGCTGTGAAAATTTACTACGTAATGCTTTTTAATCTATTACATTAACTAACTGTTATGCCAAAAGGTAAGAGATTACACAAACTTTTAGATTCACTGTTTAGAGTTACGCAAAACGCAGCGTGTTGAGGACATCTGCAAAAGTTTTCATTACAAGCAATATTAAAGGCAAGTGATTTGCGCGAGTGCCGTGAGCGAATTAGCATAAACGTATTGTTTGGTGATGTGGATGATGATATAGTTATCGTTATAGTTATCGTTATAATGTGAACGGCCCTTTAGTGCTTGTATGATGAATGCGGATACTGTATGAACGATATAGTTATAAATATCCAGATAAGTTACGGCTGGCAATAAGGACGGATCTTTACTTAAGGCTATTGGGTCTATTTGATATGGTTCCACAATAATCAAGCTCATCTTCTCATAATACAGACGAGATGAAGCCATTAGGTTACTGCTCCCCTCGACTCAAATCTACGTGCGGCTAGGGGCAGGACAGATGTCATGTCAACAATATGGCTGCGGTTAGCGACTTCGGTGTTTGCGAATAAGCCCTATTGGGAATGTGTCATTTTGTGGCTTTAGGATCACAAGTGTAAGTTTTTTTTTTTTTTTTTTGATAAAATCTGACCTTGTTCAAAAAATAACAATGCATCAAAATCAATGTTGCTACCAATCTTAGTCCCATCCCAGGGTATAATAATAATAATAAATTTGTTTTTTGGAAAATATTTAGTTTTTTGTTTTGTTTTTTCTGTAAAAAAACAAGGGTTAATGTAAACAAATGGGCATATAAAGGGTTAAGATTTCCACAAATTTAATTAATATTTGATATCCATGTTTCAGGCAGAAGTAGTTCTAAAAGATTAAATCATTTAAAATGAAAAAATAAATATATTGATGTATGATATTTTTAGGACAGTTTTTGGGAAGGTGACATATTTTGGCCTTAGGAACACTTACGTATGTTTTTTTTAAGGATCTCTTGAGGGTTAATTCATTAGGTCATTAGCACAGACATGAACCGGACGTGAGGGCGTCAGTAACATTAATATAATTGTTGTACAAGTTTTTAACGGTATTTAGCCAGAATCCCCATTTGTTAAGCAATTTAATAGAATTTTTTTTAAAGAACAACTGTGAAAGTCAGCATATAGACGGTTTCCGCAGTAACAACATAAACAAATGGCTTTTGTGTAACAAATGTAACTTCTGTTAAACTCTGCAAAGAATCACTAACAGAGTCCTTTCAGAGTGTTTCTGATAACAAGCAAAATACACAACAAGTAGATTACCTTCAAATCATAAAGCATATCAAAAACTACACTGAGCTATGTTAATGTGTAAAATGTGCACGATATAATAACATATACAATTTAACACATTGGCTGCCAAACCTCCCTTATAGCAATGATCCATGATCACCATCTCCCCTCGTCTTTAGAAAACTAAAACATTTGTTATTTTTGATGAGGAGTTATTTTTTTATTTGTTCCAGAGTTCTGTTTAGCTGGCAGACAGAGACTGGAAGTTAAAGAGCAAATTTCATGTTAAACCACCAAAATGATTTAGGAACTAGATTTTCTTTAAAATATAATTATTAATACGCTAGTAAGTCTTCAGTACCGGTTGTTTTTGTAAGGAAATTTTAGGCCCGTACAATGAAGCATTGTTGAAAAAAAATGGATTTTGAGAACTGTCTTAGAAACGTCACCTTTCTTACTAAATGTATGTGCTCAGAGTCTTGTAAAAAATACTTTCAATTTTATTTTCATACAAGGTTATATATATATTTCACAAAAAATTACTTAAGGTATGCACTTTAAGTTATGTCCAGATGCATACAAGTGTGTTATACAAATTACATACACTTTCAACAGGGGATCCAAAGATTCTATCATAATGTTTATTAATGTAAATTTTGCTATTTAACAATTTTAGAGACGATATAAAGCTGTCAAGTTACACACACAAAAAAATATAAATATTGGAGATGAAAATTGAGGCGGTTTGTAAATGTAAATAGGCATGTGACGTTTCCATGTTTTACCATAAGAGGGCGCGAGTCTTTTTCAGGCCATATATAACATGCACATGCATCGGGGCGGCCTTTTCAGCTGAGTCTGCCATCAGGTCACAGCCAGAGCTGTACACCTCCTAAAAACTCCAAACAGAATCCGTCAAAATGATCATCTACAAGGACATCATCACCGGTAAGAATAGCCACTAACTCAACGCAGTCGTTCAAAATGTTACGATTTTACCGATATTTCTTGTGTTAGATGTTGGGGAGTTGTTTATAAACGCCGGTCTTTCCCGCTTTACTGCGGCCTAACTTTCTCGAAAGCTGTTAGCTTGGTGGCTAACGGTGTAAAGTTGTGAATAAATCTGTTACTCTGCTGTCGTCTTTAATATGTTCTAGCTGCGTCTATTTGATCAACTTACAGTATTTAAACCCTTGAACCGATACATGTTATGAAGTTTTTAGTTAAATTGTGTGGTAGAGTTGGCGTAAAATAAATGTTAGCGGTTTAGTTAAAACGCCGGTAAGCTGGTGTGGTATTCTGTAAAAGTTGTAAGATTTTACTGTTTTAACACGCATACTTTGGAAAAATATTATTATCTATTATAAAGAATGAGCGTATTTTGTGAATTTGATTTGTTTTTAGACCTAAACAAATTATTTTGTACGGCTAGGTGGTTGTATTCATTGTTGATTTCACAAACAGTTGTGAGATGATGAAATTACAGCTGAACAGGGCGTGTTACTACGCTAGTACAGTTTATTCATCACTCTGCCTTAAATGTGACTAATGAAATGCCACGTACAACCCACACGTGATCTTTGACGTTTTTATTTTGTTCACCGGCGATGAGATGTTCTCCGACATCTACAAAATCAAGGAGTCTGAGAATGGGATGATGATTGAAGTGGAGGGAAAGGTATGTTTTGTAATTAAAGTTAACATAACAGATGTTTGTTTAAAACCCTGTATAGTAAACAGCCCTGGTACAATGATGACAATCTTAGGACACCTTTGGAGGTATTGACCAATGAAACTAAACCATATACTGAGTACCTGTATAAAAAGGGCTATGTAAGTTTTATTTTTTGTTTACCTGAATACACTTTATAGAAAGCTAATTTGTGTCTGTAAACAATGTTCTGTTTTAGGACTGCTGATGTTCACGGTAGTTATGAATTATTAAAGACTTAGAAAGTCATATGCAACTACCTGGCTTACAATAAAACAATATTTCTAACCTAAAACTTAATAATTGGTATAAACTACTGTAAATTTTTTATGACAAACCACACAATGTAACACACCAAGTAGGGCGATCAGTTTGGTGATTTTATTTTATGGTTTTAGATTTTGATTAAAGAGCACCAATTATCCGATTCATGATTTTACATTTCCTTTTATGTGTAATTGTGTATTAGTGTTGTCACGATACCAAAATTATTGGTTCGATGCCGATACTATGTCAATGGGTTCGATTCCGATACTTTTTCTGAAAAGGGAGAAACACTCTCAAATCTCATTGCTGGTGCCTAATATTAAAAACAGGACAACATTCTAATCATATAACACACTAATAAATTAACATATATGAACAGCAGATATATTAAACATTTAAGCAAAATATAAAATATATCAAAATATAAAAAATAAATTAGAGCAATGGCATTCAAGGTAAAAAAAAAAAGGAATAATTTTAGCAGCATTATCTGAGTTTTTCTCTAGTGAGCATTAGCATAGTAAAAAAGATAAACAAGTACTTAAACAAATGCATTGCTTTTTGTTTGTTAATGTTAATACATTAACATTTATATGATAAACAGATTATAGTGTAAATATGAAAATATACCTCACTGAACGACATGAGGGTTAATAAATGACGTGTTTTTGTGAACTTAAAGCAAAACAGTATCTGGGTTCATTTTCTTTTTACCACAGTAAAAGTATTTTCTTGTCAGCTAAAATGCTGTCTAATTTTATAACTGTCTGTGAGGCGATTGTATTAACTTGGATCATTACAGGCAAAACGTGACCACACGCATATCAACAACAATTTGGAAAGTCTAGAATTAATAGTTTGGGATGATTATCAATCTCTCGTCGGCGTGTCGGTCCTTCAGTGCTTTGCTAGCCCCGTTAGCACGCGGCTCTGTAGCAACGCATATTTGGCTTACTTCACTTGTGTCCTTCGGGTTCGCATGTTTATTTGACTCGCATCCGAAAAAACCTCCACACAGCAACACTGCTTGGCTTTCTTGTACTACTGTTAAACCAGAGCGAACGAGACGAGGAGAGGAGGCGGAGCACTGTATTCACGTGCACTGTGTGTGCGGCGCCGTTTAAAAGAGAGAGAGAGAGAGAGCGTGCAGCTGGTGTTTGCAGAGTTACATAAAAAACAACTCGCAGCTCGTCTCGGAGTATCGAGTCCGCGGGGCACGAGTATTGGAATCGTTTTAAAATTTCTGTATCGATATCTATCGAAATATCGATAATTTTGACAACACTATTGTGTATTAGTTAGGGCTGTGACGATAACCGCATCACCGCAGTGATGCCTACCGCAGTGTTGAGGTCATCATCGGCATCACCACACTTTTTAATATTTTCATTATTTATTTATTTTGCTGGTGAAAGTTACAGAAGTGCATATGGTGTAATATGATATGAACTATAGACAAAATACATTGTTAATCATAATTTAGGCTTCTAAAAACAGCTTTCCGCACAAGGGGGAGGGACGGTCCATTAAACATAGCAGGGGTTTATTTTGTGGGCGTGTCTGATTTAATTACTAAGTTGTTATTTAATTACTAATTTTCAGTACATATTAAGTATAGTAACATGAAATAGTATTTATTTTCGATGTCTTTTGAGTTTAATATGAATTATGGAACAGTTTTTGTCACTGTTTGTAACCCATTTTATTGTACAATAAATTAAACCAGTTGCGTTTGGAGGAGGGCGTTACGGAGTGTTACCAGGAAAAACACTCTAAAAATGTCTAAAGAAATTGGAATCAAGGTTTTGCACAACTTACCAGAAACAATGTAAAGCTATGTTCTTTCAATTTTTTTCAGGTTCATATTCTATGAAATGTATTTTACAAAAATGGGTTTTAAATGACAAAAAAAATATATAATTCCGATTACATACAAAACAAATATAAAAACAAAAAATAGCATATAGAAATACATATTATTTAATTTTATCATTGCTAATATAATTTGTTTTAATAATAAAGAAGAATATTGTTTTCCGATGCTTTCCGGCGGGAAAATAAGAGTTTTTGTTGTGTGGTTAACCGCATAACTGCGTGATTTGTTGATGCTTCACCGCAGTAAGAAAAAAATCCAACCCGTCACAGCCCTAGTATTAGTACATGTTAACGATATGCAAAAGGTACATACCCCAAAGTAAACAATGGCGTGAGTTATTGTCTCCAACAATAACTTTTCGTAAATCTCTTTTCTTGGACTACAACAAAAACACGCATTGTAGGCAACAGTTTACTTCCTGGGATTGGTGATGTAGACAAGACCGACATTAACATAATTCTTCTTGCTTCGGACTCCGTCTGTAGGTTAGCTTTTGTTAGCATAATTAATGTAAGGAGTGTCACATTTTGTCAGAGGTGTTCAGGCCAATCACAACGTACAGATTAGCTGGAGTTGTGTTCAAAATCAGTACGTTTCAGGAAGATATGGAAACCTGGAGCTACAAAAATGTACAGTATGTGGAAATTTATGTTTTTTAACCATAAGCCACGCAGACACCTTGTATTATTACCAAATACACAAAAAAATTTTGAGGTGAGAAGAACAAAATCGTATTAGCGTAGGGGCTGTTCACATGTAATGCAAGTGTCACACAGTGATGTGGTTTAAATCAGCTTTGCAAAGCAGCTTTACATGAGAAGATGTAGAGGAGAACACAGAAAATCAATAGATAATATAAGAAGTAGAGATGGCGGCTAAGGTTAAACCGTACAAGCGAGTATGTTAATAATGTAACTTATACAGTAAAGTGCTAAGTTAAGCCAAAGTGGGCTGACTCTCCCTGGGACGAAAAAACCCAATGGGAAAAACTCCTAGAAGGACAAAAACCCTTGGGAGGAATTATATATAAGAGAGAGAGAGAGAGATACGGTAGGGATAGGAGGCGGGTAAGCGAATTAAACTGGTTTAGCCGGTAGTCATTGGTCGGGCATCGGCTGGTCATCACGTTGAAGGACAGCCAGTAGATCAGTGGTGCGATGACCTTCACAGCAACAGGAACTGGGTCTGTTTGTCTCATTGTCCTCGGGGTCGAGGACAAGACAGGGAGACAAAAACAGAGTTCTATTAGCGTAGGGGCCGTTCGCATGTAATGGAACTGTCATACATCATAGTGGTTTAAGTCAGCTCGGTTCCAGAAAGGCTAACTATTGCGGCAATAGCATATTACCCATATGAGGTATGTGAGTACTTTGCTCTAGACAAAATAACTACTGCGGGAAAAGTACATTTACTGGACATATTATGTGAATGCTTTGTTAAAGAAGAATGTCTTAAGTTTAGATTTAAATTGATCGACTGTATCTGATACTCGAACATTATCTGGTAAATCATTCCAGAGCTTAGGGACTAAGTAGGAAAAAGATCTACCACCTTTAGACACTTTTGATATTCTAGGGATAAATAAGTGACCAGAATTTTGTGAGCGCAGTTTACGTGATGGATTGTATTCTGATAGTACTTCTTTAATATACGAGGGCGCTAGGCCATTTAAGGCTTTGTAGGTGATTAGTAATATTTTAAATTGTATGCGATATTTAACTGGTAGCCAGTGTAAAGATGCCAGAATTGGACTGATGTGGTCATACTTTTTAGATCGAGTGAGCACTCTTGCGGTGGCGTTTTGAACCAGCTGTAGCTTGTTTACCTGATTTGCATGGCATCCCCTGAGTAACGAGTTACAATAGTCTATTCTAGAGGTCATAAAAGCATGGATAAGCTTTTCTGCATCTGATGCAGACAAAATATGGTGTTTTTAAGATATTTCTAAGATGGAAGAATGCTGTGCGGCAGACGTTGGAGATATGACTATCAAAAGATAGATTGCTGTCAAACATCACGTCTAAATTCTTAACCGTGGAAGATGGAAACATCTATGGGCAACTTATAATCTGACATATTATTGAACCGAATACAAACATAATAAGTATCTCTGTCTTATTGGAGTTTAGCATAAGAAAGTTATGTGCCATCCAGTCCCTAATATCACTAATGCAGTCTGTTAGCTTAGAAAACTGGTGGGTTTCGCTAGGATGCGACGAGATGTAAAGCTGGGTATCATCCGCATAGCAGTGAAAACTTATGTTATGTTTCCTGATAATGTCTCCTAGAGGTAACATGTATAACAAGAATAGGATGGGGCCTAGAACTGATCCCTGAGGTATGCCGTATTTAACGGGGGAGTGATATGACTCTTCCTCATTTACATAAACAAAGTGATATCGATTGGTTAGATACGATCTAAACCAGGCTAACGCCTGACCACTGATGCCAACATAGTTTTCTAGTCTATTGAGTAAGATTCTGTGATCTATTGTGTCAAAGGCTGCACTAAGGTCTAGTAATATAAGGATTGAGATTTCACCACGATCGGATGTTAATAGGAGGTCATTTGTAACTCTAAGCAGCACTGTCTCTGTGCTATGGTGGGGCCTGAATCCTGATTGGAACTTTTCATATGTATTATTATTCACTATGAAAGTGGCAAGCCAGCTACGCACAACTTTTTCTAATATTTTAGAAAGAAAAGGTAGATTTGAGATTGGTCTAAAGTTATTAAGATCTCCCTGAGGGGTATTGCACAAAAGCAAGATAAGGGATTAAAGGGCGATTTATAGTCGTGCGTAAGTTCTACGCCGTAGCTACGTAGCCTGTGCGTAGCCTGACGCGCACCTCGCAAAAATTTTAACAGCGCGTCAGTTCTACGCGGACCACAATCGCTGTGATTGGTCCACCAGAACCCCTCCCGTCAGGTAAAACCAGGGTTCCCACGCGTCCTGGAAAACCTGGAAAATGAAAGACCAATTTTCCAGTACTGGAAAACACATAAAAAATGGGGGGAAACGTCAAATGTCCTGGAAACGCTTGCGTTGTCCTGGAAAATTATTTTCCCTCCTGGTAGGATGAACGCAAACGGGTTAAAAATGTTATGCATGAATGTCTGTTTTGACCTGCCTTTAACGTGTAATATTGGGCTGGAGCGCTTGTCTGCTTTCATTTCCGCATGTAGCCAGCACACCGCCCCACGTGACACAAACCTGCCAATGTACGCGTTTGCGTAGCAAGTGCGCAATTTGACGACACAGTACGCTGGTAGGACTTGCCCCTCTAAACTACGGACATGTGAGTTCTGTGGCAAATATGCACGTGCGGTACTCCTGTCTGACAACACGATTCAGCAGCGTGGTGAAGCAGTTTCAGCTAATCATTGTAGAAAAGCAGAGAATAACAAGTCTACTGAACCTACAACGTAACATTCCCGTCCCTCTCCTCCTCCCCTCTGCCTCAGCACCGCTCTACTCAATGGCACTGCTCTGCCTCACTTTCTGTACCCCGTTCCCCATTTGCTGCAGTTGGGCTTAAAAAGGTAATGTGTGTGTGTGTGTGTGTGTGCGTGTGCGCGCGTGCGTACGTGTGTGTGTGTATGTGTGTGTGTACCGTACCTGCCAGCTTTTGGTAAATGTGAACCGTTACACGTAAGGATTCACTGTGAAAGCATTCGAGTCGAAGTCTAAGTGAAAAAATAATGTGTTGTGTACAGTAAGTATAATACATAAAATATAGGGGTGTGACGAGATCTCGTGCGATTAAATGTGTATCGCGAAATTAATTATGTCATGAGATTTCTCGGGGAGGTCAAATGCTGGCCGTTTCTTATACAAAATGCTGCATCCAGAGGTTGCATTTGTAGACTGCATACGTCATAAATTAAATGCATTATATTCTGTCTTTTACTGCGTTTGCTTTTTAAATCTTGCTCAATAATAACAGTGACTGTATCATTTCTACTGTAAAGAATTGGACTAATATTAAAGATTTAAATGGATTTAAACGTTGTTTGGCTAAAAGCATCCATTTAAAATTAAAGTAACTAAAGTGGGTAATTTACCGCCCCCTGTAGGCATTTGTTATAGTACATAATTCTGTTTTTTTAGGCTAAATGTGTTTACTAGTTTTGATACTTTATTTGGACGAATTATTATTGCATTGTCATTATTATGTAATGTTAAAGGTTATTATTTTATTACCAAAAATATCAAATTACTTCATTATCAATTAGCAAAATAATTTTTAGGGACAGTCCTAGATTAGTTAAAACATTTCAAAATAATGTGATTTCAGTTTCCCATTCATTTATTTTATCATTGAGAATTTCTTAACCTCTTACACTCTGAGGCTATTTTGGGGATTTTCTCCTGGATTTGGCCTACCCAATTTCAAAAGCTTTGCATACCCACAAGCAGAGGTGCACATACAAAAGTTTGGTATCATTTTACAGGAAACCCTCTGAAATTACATAAAACACTGTTAAAAATGCTCAACATGGTTGTATGTGTTGTCAGTCCTCTAATAAACACAAAAATAAATAGGCGCTTTTTGAGTTTTTTTTTCTAAAGTCTGTATTTAAAAGTGTATAACTCTGGCCCTGAGTGGGAACGAAACCTGCAGACAGTTTTGTTTGATTCCAGCAATTGCCAGCTTACAGAGGAAAAAGGAATTTTTTCTTTACCATAATAAATGCAAAAGTTATTTTACTCCAACTGATGGGAGGAATAATACGCTTATGGAGTACAATTTCTGCCAAAAAACATTTGAAGTGCTCCCATAACCACATACAGTGGAATAAATGCAATATCTTTATATCATTTTGCAGAAAACCCTTTGAAGTTACATAAAAAGCTGCTGTTTGTGACAAATATTGTTATTTATGTGGTTTTTCATATGATAAAACACCAAATTTTCTTTTTTTATGTTGTAAATACTGCCTCTGATAGTATATAACTCTGGTTCTGTGTGCTCTGGCGGACTGCGGGCAGTTCTGGTTGTTGCCAGCAGCAGACAGTAAACACCCAAAAAAAGAATGAACTCTTTAGCATGTCGCATTCAAAAGTTATTCTCATTTTACTGAAGTGTGCGAAAATACATTTTTCATATAAATATTAATTTTTTGTTTTGCACATATGATAAATAGCAAGGGATTATTCATGCACACAACCAAAGAAAATGCTGTGAATGGACTCATTTTTTGGAGTGGGACCTAGGAGAGAGGATGGTGTATCGTTTGTGGCTATCTGTGCTGTCTGGGGCGGTCCACACTCAATTGTCCCATATGTTTACAAAAGACGATTTTTTACATCGTTGTTCATTCGGCGATTGTTGGATATGTGATAAAAAATAGGACAAAAACAGGCAGCCTTATTCCTGAGAGTGAGAGCTTTCATTTGATATAAGACTTGCCCATGTTTGTCATACTTGAAAAATATGAAATATGTGAATATTAAATGATATTAAAAATTATGGGGGGGGTGATAGTGTAAATTAAGTGTAACTAACTTTCTTACAGTGAAACATATCTCAAAGTGATGCATATCTGCAGAAAATAGAGAGTCTAAGCTTTCAAACAGTATCTCATATGTGGTACTGGGTCCATGACAGACCATTCAAAATTAAAGGAATATTTTATATTAAGTCAAAATAAGATAATTCTGGACCCGGTACAGGGTCCACAGAGTCAAACA
Source organism: Misgurnus anguillicaudatus (assembly GCF_027580225.2). Classification (NCBI taxonomy): domain Eukaryota; kingdom Metazoa; phylum Chordata; class Actinopteri; order Cypriniformes; family Cobitidae; genus Misgurnus; species Misgurnus anguillicaudatus. The sequence goes on from NC_073339.2 coordinate 22,493,173, forward strand.
AGTTAAAAATAAAGTGACATTGCTTTGTTTTATATTGACCTTTTTGCACCGCAGTATAGGATTTGAGTTTGATATTTATAGTTTTGATTTATTTTTGCAGTGATTTTCATTTTTACTTGAAGAATGCAGGGGCCCGTACCATGAAAATGGTTAAACAAACTCAGGGTTACAGGATTAGTTTCAGGTTGACAAAACCAAGCCAATGTGCAGGCCTTGTTGGTAAAAGCTATTTTCATGGTACCCAAAACCCAGGATTTGCACAAACTAATCCTAAACAAAGCTGGCTAACCAACTAAACCAGCTTCATGGTATAGGCCCCAGGTGTCAGATGCACTAAGTTAACTGTAAGTAAACAGTAAACAGATAAAGTAAAGGAAATTGTTTTGGTGATTTATTGAACATAAAATATTTTGTTGAGAAAGTACAAGAGAGACAGACTGAGATGAATAAACATTTTAAGCAATCTGGTTAAATGTACAAAATATAAGGTACAATTGTAGAAAATAGCAAAGCTTCTCCAAAGCTTGGGATATATGATATACTTCAGATCCATTTCATACACCAGTAGGCTAAATGGATTTTGCATTTAAACACATTTAGCTTTACAAAAGGTCTATCCATTTCAGCAATATAATTGACAAAACAGTTACAAAGATAGGATAAATCGAAATAATTTAGAGTCACAAACACATAACTCATCAGTTTATGCTATACCAGATGCGTAATGTGCCTTGGTGCGAGCAGATGCAATTAATTTAGAAGTCCGATAATAGTTAATATTTTCTAACGTTAGTGACTGATTGCGAATACAGCTTGACTGTGAGAGTTTGGATTTTTAAACTGATATCAGCAATGATGATATGATACTATCACTACTACCCAGCCTTAGTTGTGATAACTTGACTTACACTGTAGCAGCTGAAAATGTCCTGGAAACGTCCTGGAAAATCTTTTCAAGAAAAGAGTGGGAACCCTGAAAACAAACTGCGTCATGGGTATTTCCGTTTGCGACGGTGAAAACAAAGATGAACCAAGTTGAGGAGTGATTTAACTCAATCTGCAACAAAAGTCACTGTTTATATACTTCCATCATTGCTGGTCTTCTCAAATCATACACAACAAGTTGCGGTTTCTTCTTCGTTTGTGGGTTAGCTTGCCAAGTTTCTTCTTCTCTGACGGTCGCGCTGCTACTGTGGTTTCACGCGTGGATACTGCCTACCAGCGGTTTGCGCGTGTGTTTGCACGTCGACGCGGAGGACGACGCAAAAGTATAAATGAAAACCGACGCGGAACCTACGTCGTCGCGGCTACGCCGTAGGACCTACGCACGACTATAACGAGCCCTTAAGCTGGGATTTTCCAGTTATCCTGGCTGAATTTAGCCCTGACTCGGTTGCATGAAGCAGGCTAACAACCAGGCTAAGATTAATCCTAGTGATTAATTTAATTCAAAGAACGTTATTAATCCCAGGGGGAATGTGCTTTAATGTTACAATTATAGAAAAGAAAGAAATTAAAGAAAAAAGAAATAAAAACATAACTGCCCATCAATGTTTTAAAAATTAATAGATAAGAAATAAAAAAAACTATAACTTTTCCCATATAAAAAAAGGTAATTTACTTCAATAGTGAATTGTCCCAGCACTTACAAATTGGAGTTAAACAGCCTAATGACCACAGGTATAAAGAATCTGCTAAAATGCTCAGTAGAACACTTAGCAGTGATCAGTCTCTGACTAAATGTACTTCTCTGTTCGGCCAGCACCCTATGTAGTGGGTGAAAGGGATTGCTTAGAATTGAATATAGTTTTGAGAGTATTCTTTTCTCAGCCACAACAGAACAGAGTCCAGCTCCATACCAAGTACAGAGCCAGCGCCTCTAATGAATTTGTCCAGTTTATTTCTGTCCGCCACCATCATACTAATTCCCCAACAGACCACTGCATAAAAATTGATGCTAGACACCATAGACTCATAAAACATTCACAGCATGGTATAGCAGACTATACCATTTCAGATTAATCGGCTAGTTTCTCTGAATCCTACTAGATATTCATGTGTTTTAGTCACTTCATGGTCTTGCATAAAAATACTAGATATACTGTAATTTATTTAGTGTTATTAAGACTTCTGTCAGGGGTTTGATGAATAAATTTATTAATGCAGTTGTAAGAAATGGCTGATGAAGTTGAAATGCGGTTTCAATTAAGTACATATGTAGACTAGCATTAAGATATGAGAAATACCTGATTGAGAGGTACGGATTCTCATGTGATGTAAGAAATGTCAGTCTAGCACTGAAATCACTTCTACAAGATTGCAAGTAACAGGAACAGATTACTCCATAAAGTGTTACGGGCAGCCACACATTATTTTGTGTAACAGCTTTCCCTATTGTCTTTGGATGCAGTGGATGGCACCCACCCCTATGACAGATATATAAGACTTTTTTTAATGTTAAACTTAGTACAGACAATAAAATGTTAGCAGACACTACCTTATGTGTAGATTTATTTCTGCAATCAAGTCATCAGCATGCAGAATGTTCTTGATCTTGATTTTCAGAAAGTGATGGATGGTCCAAATTATTATGCACATGCTATTTTTGTTTGTTTTTTAAAATAAAGTCAGTAAGTTTACAAGTTGTATTTTAATCTCAATAGTTATATGACATTGTGCATGTTATTCTATTTAAATACATAATTTGACGTATTTAAAATCTCAAAAGATACTTTATTACTTAAATATGCAAATTATGCTTTTCCAAATTATTATGCAAAATGCACTTTATCAAAATTCAGTGTGTTAAAATAATCCACAAAACAGATATCTGTCAAATGTGCTGCATAGACAGATAATAAAAAACATTGTAAATCAAATAATGTATTTAAGACAGGTTACATAATAATATATGAGCATGTTTTTGACATGACTTTTACTGTCCCATTTATTAAACTTGTAAGTCTATAGTTTTTGTCTTTTTTTCTATTGAAGATGCTAGTATTGTATCCCAGAGTTTATGTTTGAATATGAATTATAGTGCTGTCCACCTCACAGATCTTTCATATAATGATACTCCATAAAGAGGTCAGCGGATAGTATTCATACTGTACCTTAATTTTTTATTTTTTTCATGGCCATATTAAAGTAGTCAGTGTTGCTTTTTTGCAGCATGCTATATCCTGCATGAAAGTAAATTAATTTCAGAAGACATGATTCATTTTTTCCTATGCCCATCTTTAAGGTACTCTACATATCTTCCAGATGTCCTTTTGGCCCCCTCAAGGGACCTACTATCTTACTTCCCAATATTCCAGTCCAAACCAGCCTTGTTTGAACATGGTGGCTATTCACCAACAATTCAGAATATACTATTCAGTGTTTTATAGCATGTCAATGAATACAACTGTTTGAAAACTTATGAAGCTCACAGTAAATGTAGTATTTTTGGAAGCTTTAGTTTGGGGGTGGGGTTGAAATCCACTTGTATGCACTGAGGGATCCCATATTGAGGGCTTCTTGGTATTACAGAGACATCAGCATGTTTGCTTTTTAGCAGTGGCATTTTTATTGTTGCCTTTTCCTAATATTTTCCTTAAAAAAATCTTCATATGGTCAAATCCTGTACATAAATCTTATAATAATTCAATGATTTCTGTTTAGTTCCACCAAATCTAAATTGTTATAGAAAATAAATAGCTTTTTTAAGAAAATGCAATTTTTTTTGCATCAAATACTGTAGATACACATAGTAGTAGTTAAGTGTTTGCAGTTTCATGATGAATTTTTATGAGTTTTATCAATTTTTGCATCAGTGATTCTGTGATCGATTCCGTGGTCTGTTAAAGAATTCCGTGAACGTGCACTTATCCTAGCTAGCTACACCTGGCTTGACATAGCTGCACGTTCTCATCCTGGCTTAGCAATCGTGCAACAGACTTAGCCAGGATGGGCTGATTAAACTAGGTCAAGCTGGGCCTTTTCTGTTATCCTGGCTTTCTTAATTCTACTTTTGTGCAATACCCCCCTGGTCAAGGTTTGTTTTTAATGAGTGGTCTAATAACTGCTAGTTTGAAAGCTGTTGGAACGTATCCTAATTCTAGAGATGAGTTAAAGATATAAAGTACCGTGTCTGACACTACATGAAATACCTCTTTTAGTAATTTTTTGGGAACGGGGTCAAGTATACAGGACGATGATTTGGATGACGTTACTAATTTAGAGAGCTCTTCTATTGTAGTAGGTTTAAATGACTCAAGATGTTCGTATGGTAATCTAGTGGAAAATGTACTATTGGGTAGATTGGTCTTTAAGAAAAATTAAACCTGTCGACCCGTTTGACTAAGGCCTGAAGCCCCACTGTCGTTGTTAATGCAGGTTCAGTGGCAAATGGGTCTATATTGCATACTATTTACAAGACCACGAGAAAACGCCAAAATTGCAACCCGACCATACGTGCCAACCCGTTTGACTAAGGCCGGAAGCCCCACTGTCGTCGTTAATGCAGGTTCAGTGGCAAATGGGTCTGTATGGCATCCTATTCACAAGACACACGAAAGTGCCAAAATTGCAACCCGACCATACGTGCCAACCCGTTTGACTAAGGCCGGAAGCCCCACTGTTGTCGTTAATGCAGGTTCAGTGGCAAATGGTGGCAAACTATTTAATGCAATTCATTTTGAAGTGTTCATGAAGATAAGGTTTTTATTTATTTGGTTGGTCTGTGTTATGACCGTGAGTGCTTTGTTCCGTAAAAATAACTATTGCGAGTTAAGTACCTTTACTAGACAAATTATGCGAATGCTTTGTTAAAAAGTTTTAAGTCTAGATTTAAAATTATCGACTGTGTCTGATAATCTGTTATCAGTGTTTCATAATTTTTTTAGCTTTGCAGACATTGAAAAAAAATGTAAATGCTGGTAATTGAAACCATCCCACTTAGCTATATCACCCAAACGATAAGCCCAACCAATTGTTTTATTTATTTTACTTTGGGTAACAAATACTTTAAACAATAAATCCATAAATATGAGCATACAATACACAACTTGGTGCACCATCTAAACAATATACATTGCTGTAAAAAAGAAAAACACTATAAATGTGTGACAGTGGAATTCATTAACCACTTAAAACTTGAAATAAGTTTTTAAAAGTTCAAAAACAAATAATGACCCAAAATCCCTTTGTCTCTACACGGAGTATACAAAAACTTCTCGATCCCATGTTTCAACATTTTTAGGACGAGAGCTCAAGTATAGATAATGCTTGCATCCTCTGAAGTAAAGCATGCACGGTAAGATTTGATTCAGGGATTTTCAGAGTCAATCATTTTAAATTAAAGGCCGGGAATAGTTTGTGCTGAGCCCTAATTTCAAGATTCAGCTTGTGCTGATTGATGTTTTACCTTAAAGTGATAGTTCACCCAAAAATGAAAATTCTGTCATTTACTCACTCTCGTGTTGTGAAAACCTGTATAGATTTCGTTGTTCTGGTGAACACAAGGGAGGATGTTTTGAGGGATGTTTGTAACCAAACTGATCGTGGACCCCATTTACTTTCATAGTATTCTTTTTCCTACTGGGGAGGTCAATGGGGTCCACGAGCGGTTTGGTTGCAGACATTTCTCAGGGTGTCTTCCGTTGTGTTCATCAGAACAGGGAAATTTGTGCAGGTTTGTAACAGCATGAGGGGGAGTGAATTAAGGGGTTTTCATTTTTGGGTGAACTATCCCTTTTAAGGACAGTGTGGCATCAGCTATTGTGACAATTTTGTTTTTTATTGAAGATGATCTCAAGGGCAGAGGGAGACATCGATGATGCTTTGATTGGTGGCAATGCATCAGCAGAAGTTCAAGATGAGGGCTGTGAGACTTCCATGGTCAGTGGTGTGGATATTGTCCTCAACCACAAACTTCAAGAGACATCTTATGACAAGAAGTCTTACACGGCATACATCAAGGACTACATGAAAGCGTAAGTGCTCATGACACAATCCTTGTCAAAGAAATACAAAATAAATGGCAGCTATCACTTAAATAAGTATGTTGTACCTTACAACAGACTTTGTGTACTGTAAATATCGTGTGGTTTAACTAAAATTTTTTGCTGGGTTATCCTGCTTTTTTTGCATCATTGACAGCTCAGAGTCTTGTATTGTGGCCACCTGGGTTTAAAGATGTGAAGATGCAAAATTAAAAGTCCCTGCGCTTTCTGCTTGCACTATGAGTGGCATGTAAGATTGAATTGGGGACAACAAAAAGTTCAGTGTTTTCATTGCACTTCACAGTGATGTGGATGTAGCTTTGAAGCATAACAAATTTGGCAATTTCTATAACAGAGTTAAAGCCAAACTTCAGGAGACTGCACCTGACAGGGTAGATCCCTTTATGGCTAATGCACCAGCTGAGGTCAAGAAAATTCTAGGCAACATCAAGAACTATCAGGTAGGCTGCAGAAGTTTCTTATATTTTTAATGCACTGCTAATAGTGACAAATGTTTACTTAAGGTTTGTCATCACTAGGCACTTTTATTTAATTTAATGCAGAGTGTGTTCCTTAAAGGTATTGCGGAGGATTTTCTTTTTCTGGGTGGATCATCAAGACTATTGGTCCTCATAGGTGTCAATCAGGAGTGTTGCGCAATTGCATTTTTTTTAAAGTGGAGAAGGCGGTTCTTTTCTAAAATGCGAGAAAGTCCTCCGCTATACCTTTAAGTCTTCGTTATCTTCTAAAATATATATAGTTGTAACCTTTTTGAAGTATGACCCTTTAAGTTGAGTGTCCCACTAACAGAATTTTTGTCTTATCAGTTTTTCACTGGTGAGTCCATGAACCCAGATGGTGTAATTGGTCTCCTTGACTTCCGTGAGGATGGCGTCACACCATTCATGCTCTTCTTTAAGGATGGTTTGGAGATTGAGAAATGTTAAGTTTATGAATTTAAAAACAGAAGCAAAACTATTTTATTCTATGTTATTTACAAAGAACATCTAAAGCCAGGGTAGACAGGTTCGGAGATGCTTGCAATAGCAAGATAGCTTTAAACGCATAAGATCCCACCGGCAATAGTGCTTTCCAAAGCCACACCTCCTCTATAACTCAAGTGCACTCTGCCTGATGGCCAATCAAATCTGGCCCAGTGACCCTAGCCCAAATTCCCAACTTTTACTTTTAGTAGTCATCAAAATTGACAGCTGATCGGATGAATATTACATGGTCCTGTGCCTATATTTAGACAACTTGATTGATTGCTATTAGGTTGTGAAGAAACTTTCAACCAGCATAAAAAAACATGTTTAAGGAAAAATCGCCTAAAAATGATTTTTAAAATGTAGTATAGTATAAACAAAGAGTATAGAAGCCCAAGAGGCGAAACTCTGTTGTGTTATGGGTAACAGTCTGTAGATGGTGCTGCGGAGCCATGGCCGCCATTATGGACTGTAAGCTGCTGAAATCGTTAGCGCGCCTCACAACTGTGAAGATGAGCAAGTGGTTAAAACGCAAGCAGTGTTCTGCAATAAATTGCAAAGATTATCAGTCCACCAGAAACTTGTTAATATTTTTGTGATATTCTATGTAAAAGATGAACTCTTAAGAAATGTTCATTTATAATTTTATTTATTTTTCCAAATCATATATATGGTGATGTTCACTCATTTCAAAATCAACATTTGAATAAATATCTTATTACTGTGTGTCTGCCCATATATTATTTCATGAATTTCTGTTATTCATATAACAAGAAAAATGCATAATATAACATAAATATTGATAGATTATAGGTTTGCAGTAATTTTATAATTGTATCTTTGCAAACCGTAAGTGGTAGGCTAATGAAGCCGATTCGGTGGGGGACATACCCTTACGAAAAAGAATCTTATAGTATTTTTGGACAAAATAGTATAGTAATCTTATAGGAATACTATAGTAATTTGGGACATACTATGGAAGTACGATAAGACTACTTTAGAAATACTATAGCAGCTTTAAAATATTATAGAGGCATTAGAACATCACAGAAGTATGTTATGTTCTGTAATACCTCTATAACATCCCAGAGCCGCCACAGCACTTCTACAGTAGTCCTATCGTACCTTTATAGTAATATTTTGTCCCAAAATACTATTTTCCTAAGGATAATTAGGCCATGCATAACCACGTTGTTTTCGTATTTAGATATGACGACCAGAAAAAAAAAGTTATGCCAAGTTTTTATGTTAAGTTGGTTCAGTGCCATTGACTCTTATTTTTCAGCGTTTTCCTTCAGTTTTCAGTCCATAATGGCGGCCGTCACGTCATGGGGGCAACTGTTGCTATGGAGCGTTCTATTGAGTTTCGCCTCTTGGGCTTCTATACTCTTTGGTATAAATTCAAATAAGTAAAAAAGCATTAAAGGCAGGGTATCTCAGTTAATCCAAAAACATTTTTAGTTATGCCGGTTAAAAGACTCCTCACATCCTGATAGCAATCACTGTTAAATTGTTTAAATGTATTTGTAGAAATTTATGTCATCTGTGAAAGGCGTAGGACCAAAAAATGTTAAACCAATCATAGATTTCGGTCTGAACGGACGTTGCCCTTTTTGTTCCTCATCCGTAAGCGTAATTTGAATGCCACCATGCAGCTTGGTCACGCAGACACCATATGTTCTGTGACCTCACCTCCCGTCTGTAAACTGAGGGAGAATCGCAAACTTCCCTGCTTAATTGACAACCTGCACAGGAGCCCCAAAATGAAAGACATGTTTCTAACAACAACAAAAACTACCTGGATCAGCAAAGAGCAAAAACTAAAATTAACATTGGTAACTTTACTGCTTTACCACGAGATGCAAACAGCTGCAGAAGGCAAAGGGTCTGAAAGGGTTGTTGCACTGTTTATTTTGGTAAGGTAGGTATGCGATATGTTTGTTTGGAGAAGGATTCAGATATTCTACTTTGATGAAACATTGTGTTGCTTATGAAATTTGTGTTCGTTTATGGGTTAGCATAAAGATATAATTACTACGTCTACACAACCGAAAGTGTGCTTTAACTAATTCTGATGTGAAACAGTTGTTTATGTTGGTTATTTTGGTAATGTTATTCACTTTGTACTGCAAAGTTTTCTCACTGGTGAATGAGACATGAGATGTGATCTGTGCGTGTTCTTGTGTTTTGAAAGAGGCATGACTTTGGATGGCGATTTGAATGGAGGGTGGGATCGTGATTTCATTGGTAGTCGCCTACCGTTAGCATTTTTTCAAAATGTTATACCCTACCTTTAATGTTTTGCAAGTAGCATCCACTGATAGACCTGTTGCAGCAATAAGTGGCCTCTGGGTTTGCACTAGGATGCGATAGTAAACCTCCTTATGTCTACTTGTCATCTGAAAGGTGGCTTGTATTGACTGAAGAGGAGAATAAACACTTTTGTTAGCTTTTAGAGATATGAACTGTTGTACAAATCTGGCTATACTACACTGATTTTAATATTTTTAAATACATTTTTTAAAATGTCTTTGTAATTGTTGTAATAAACCTAAATGTTGTGTTTTTTTTTTTGCAAAGTTACCTGCCAAACACGGTATTAAATTAATAATGCATTCAGAAGCATAATGTCATTCTCATCTTTTTTATCCACACAGGATTTTGGTTGTAATTTACAATTTGTTTTAAAAATGATTTTGTTTTCTGTTTCTCTCTATAGTAAAGAGTACCCTTCCAACACTGGCCTCTGCTCTGTGGATTAAACAAGACATTCCCTCTAATCCTTTGCATCAGGACCAGAGGCTCTTTTAACTTCACGAAGCCACTGTTTTTCATTTCTTGATTGGCTTATGTCTTTTAACGCTAAAGACATGATTGTCCTTTCAAAAAAATAAAAACAGGACTTTTAGCAAGCCAAACCACAATGTGAAAATGATGTGGTTAAAAACTGAATTGTTTATTCCGCTCATGGAGGTGAAGATGACTGCTGGCTTTTCATTTGCTCTGCATGTCAGCTTCTGGTTTCAGCAAATGTACAGTTGTAATTTCCCCTTTTCCCATTGAATCAGAGGATTGTATAGGATTTCTTGGCACAATTTGTGAAAATAAAGTCAAGCGCCTGGCTAATTCAAGATGTTGCCTGTGTTAACCGTTACTGTGTGTTATGTGTTGTCATTAAGAAGCATTGTTTCTGTGAACAGAGAAGAAACGGCTGTAATGTGCGACTCGTGACAAAGCAAACAATTGTTAGTAATAACCAAGTTGTAGATCTTATTTGTTGTACACCAATAGATGCACATCAATATTATTTTTACATGTTCACAAACTCATCTGCAGATGGGCCACCCATGATTAATCAGTGTTATGTTTTCCAAATCTAATATAGACAAGCCACAGTCTGACTAATAACAATACATATACCCATGTTTGCTGGGTCTTTGTCTTGTTTCCAAACTTCTGCCCTGTAAATTAATTGGGTGTGCGGAGCTATGACGTTATTGTGAGTGATGAGCAGGTTGCTTTGCTCTAGTAGTACTCATGTCCTATGCTGATTGGTCACTTTGGCGAAATGCATACTTGTAGTTTTTGTCATCTATTGCGATTTCACTGGTTGCTCATCTGGAATATATAACGAATAAAACATCTGACAGTAGTTTTTACTGACAGGTTTAAAAAGGTAATAACTGGTTAAATGTGAATTGGTGTGCAAATGCTGCTTGCATCTAATCCAGTTGCTTTGAGAAAATACATGGAATTTATCTACAAGAAATAATGTTGTTTACTTCCCATTGTTTTGTTATATACAAAAAGCCTGATTAAGTTCACAACTTTTTGCTTTTTTTGTGATCCACTTTGTATTCCTTCCCTATGTCATGCAATGTGCATGCAGTCCCTTCTGTGCTCAGTGGCCCAGTAATTGTTGTTATCTGTAAAATAAAATAGATTTTTTTAGTCATAATTGAAACTGTTAAGTGAATTGTCCGACAAATACACACAAAAGATAAACTAGGATTCTTAAAAGAAAATGTATAAATGAAATTTTAAATATAATTCCATAAATTAAAACAATTCTTAAATAAAAAGCAAGCAACAACATGCCATGTAGAGCTGGGTTTTGGGTGTAATTTGCTCGTATAACATTTTTCTCAACAGATGGCTGTTATCTAGAAAGAATAAATAAAAAGAACAAATGAGATCTATCTGTGTGAATAAACACCATTTCAACAGTAAATGCTAAAGAGAGTCGATGTAGCAGCAACTTTGCAATGTCAAGAGGCGTCACAAACATTTTTTTCATATTAAGGCAACAGTCACTGGCACACATATAAGCATGTTCATTTATCTTAGCTCAATTTGAGCTCTAATTCTCATCTCAAGGCCTCCTAGTCAGAGGCCCAGTATGAAATTTGTTGATGGCCAAACATTCCCTCACAAATTTGATGTCTTGGTCGTTCCTCACAGGAAATCAGTTCATTCAGGTAATTGTTCAACTGGGCACATGGATATTGAGGAATAAGGATAAAGCCTCAATCCTGCATAGAGGGGATCAGTAAATGTGTTGTAAAATGTATGTAGGTGTGTACGTGTTGCTTGGTCAGAGACACTAGAAGGACAGAGTGCCGGCCGTGTGGTCTAGATCAGTGGTTCCCAAACTTTTTCAGCGTGCGGGCCCCCTTGTGTACGGTGCATTCTTCGCGGCCCCCCAAAGAAAATTTGTGACAAAAAACTGTTCTAAAACTCAACATTTTAATAAAAAAAAAACATTAAATTATACAAAAAGTAGTGCTTTTGGTTAGTAGCCTTGTTTTTTTAGGTTTAATTACACAGAATTCATGATAAATTAATGTATTTCATAAAATGTCATAAAACTGAGGCCCCCCTGGCACCATCTCGCGGCCCCCAGTTTGAAAACCACTGGTCTAGATACACTCCTACTTTGTTAAAATGTGGGAAAGGTGTAGGTATGTCAAGGCAGGTATTGTGCCAAAAACTATACATTGTCTTATGACTGTATAAACACCAGGATTTATTACATAGTCCAAACCTGAAGTCACTTCCTCCTGTCCTGCTGATTTCTTTATATATCATTGCTATATTAGTCCACAATCCTTTGGTCCATACAGCCTTCCAGTAATAGCGTCCAGACAGACTCTTTAGACAAAACCTGCTCATATTCCTGAAATTTTCTGAATGATCAGAATATGGCTGCTTTTCTGTCACATGTGTCACCTTTCTGTTTCCATCAGACAGAAGGAGATGAGTATGTGCCGTGTTTGGGTCCAGTGTCAGGTCACGAGCATCTGCACACAAGGAGAGAAAAATAAATGTATTACTGTGTGACAGGGTTTCCAAACATTTTTTCTTGATGCCAGACCAAAAAAAACTATTAGTGCTATATGTAAGAATACTAAACTACTTACATTTACTTACACTTTACTGAAATAATATAATGATTTTGTGTTATAAACTAAATGATGCATACAATTTATGCACCACTGGTCAAGGTATTTCCAAAATATGATTTCCAAATGCATATTTTTTTGTACTTCAAAAATGATGGAAAAGATGCCAGACAGTTTTTTCATTAATTTTGTCAATAGCAAAATTATAGTTTACTCCTATTTTTTGCAGCTCTTGTGCATGGTTAAAATAGGAGGAGCAAAAAAATCTGACATTTTTGTAGTCCTGGTGCCATTGTAAATTCTTCATTATGCTCCATACTAAAATAATTAAAACAACACAAGGGATAGTAAATTGGCTGGTTTAAAAAATCCAGACAGTATTTCCCATATTTTCTGTAAGAATTAAATCTTATCTTCAAGATAATAAAATGTGTGCGACTGCTTGGATGTGTGCAATTTGAATTTGTTTTGCATGATTCATTAGAAAAGACTCCCATTTTGTATATCGTATTTTCCGGACTATAAGTCGCTTCAGAGTATGAGTTGCATCGATCAAAAATGTGTCATGAAGACGAAAAAACATATATAAGTCCCAATGGACTATTTGTCGCATGTATTTAGAAAATTATTTCAGACATTTATTACAGACATTTAGCACGCCACCCCTTTACAACAGCTTTTAGCTGGTAGGACGTGGCAACCCTCACTTCCCAGGGCACCGTGAGCTCTGCCATGATGGTTTTTGTGCTCATGTATAGCAGGACCATATCTGGTCGGAGGGGGGTCACTGCCACATCCTGTGGAAAGACAAGCTTTCTCTTCAGGTCCACTCTCAACTCCCAGTTGGAGGCTTGTTGCAATAAAGAGGGTGAGTTCTTGGTCACCATGCCGGTCTTATGAGCCTTGTGTCCTTCCCTCACAAAAGTTATGGCTGCAGGCAGATGGGCCTGCTTCTTATTGGCTTTGACTTGCAAAGCTGTTTCACCCATTTGGCGATTTCTGTGAGGACCTTGATATTGTATTAACAGTTATCATTTTGATTAGTAATATTTACATAGTTTTCATTTTATTATCATTGTACACTTGAGGCTAACACTGTGTTACTTACCCTGTTAGTGTGCAAAAATGTTTTCAATCACAGCTATCAGGAGTTGCTGAAATGTTTCAAATGGTGTTATGTTTAGATAACAAGACAGTGATTAAAATAATATAAGGTTGGATTTGGTGACTTACACATCACTCAGAAACAAAAGAAATTTACTTTCATGCCTCTAAAACACTCAGTATTCTAACGAAAACACATTATAACTTAATCACCTTTTGACAATAAGAGAAAAAGACCAAAAGCACAGATTGCTAAGTAGCCGTTTTACAATTAGTTTGTGCCCTGCTCACCCCTATATGAGTGTTAGCTATGTAAGAGACAATGTAGAGGCAGCCGGTAGTCATCGGGAAACAAGCCCCGACAGAGTGATCAGGACCGACGCGAAGCGGGGGGTCCTGTATCACACTGAAAGGGGGTTATTTCCCGATAACTACCGGCTGCCTCTACATTATCCCGCTTATTACACGGCTACTTGTCACATAAGAAAAAAACCGGACATGAATATGAATTTGAAACATTTTATTGGCATATTTGTTTTAAATTAACATTTTTATCCTTCCGCGAAACTTTGCACAGATGCATAAAATGATCGTAATACCTTATTAAGATCCTCTGCTTCATACTTGTCTGTCTCCATTTTTTCTCTTTTAGCCAGTCTTTGAGAAGTTTTAATGCCCATTCTGTATTTTTTTGTGTGTTGGCTTCGTAGCTGTCATATTTTGTCAAGTTCAGTCTCAGTAAGCTGTGTCTTGTCGTGGTTGTCCAGTGTTTGTCACAAGATGGTGCCAAACAGTAATCTTTATTGATCTTTATTGGCGCGGAGCGATTTTACTCGTACAAGTAGTACCGGCGTTATTACTTTGGAGCGGTTACGATTTGAAAAGAACGAACCTGCAAATGTCTCAACTGACCAATCAGAATCAAGCATTCCAGGGAGCCGTGTAATAAAGTAGATTACTGCGTATCAAGTAGCTCAAACTGGGTGCCCATATTCCAGTCACCACTGCACTGTAAATAATCTTTTTTTTTTTTTTTTGAATTGTGGCAATTCAATTTATTTTTAGTATTATGGTTTTTCAAGTGAAAAACTTTAGTGCTATATTTTTATAAAACACAGCTCTGGAGTTAACATTTGTATGAAATAAAATAATATGAATTTAATTGATCAAAATTAGCACTGTGTTAGTCCACCAGCTGTAAATGTGAAAACAATTCCCACGATTCAATGCTCTTTATCATCAAGCTACACATTTGTTATTGTTTTGAACAATGTTTGGTTTTAAATGCTGCATTCACACATAGACTTTGTTGCTGTCTCATCTATTTCTTTCTATAAGATCTTTAAGAATGGTTCTCCTAGTAATAGTTATAAACAAAGGAGTAACTGTCCTCTGCAGCAAGACAAGAAATGGGTAATGTGAGCTCCGCTGGCTACTCTTCCATTGGTAGTCAATCACGAAAATCTCTCTTTTCTCTCTTTTGTCAAGTTGCTGGACATGCCCGCATGGTATCGCTGGAAGTAGCCAAGCTTTCGCTGAAATAAATGAAATTGTGTCGCCTCTTATGGTGAAAATTACCTGAAACAATACCTAAAGGGGTCCTTATTGTGCTTTATCACTTTTATGACTCTAGTCAGGCATCAAACGATCTGCAAAGTCACAAAGCTCAAAGACTTTGGGAGATATTTTACTCTTTAACATAGAACTCTACAAACGGCTTGCCCCCAAGGCATGCGCAAGACTCTTCAGTACATTCACAATGGCAGACCTATATACACTCCCTGACAAAAGTCAAGATTTTTTTCAATAAATGGCTCATATTAATCCCAACAGCTTTTGTAATAATGTTTCAGTGCAAGACGAAACTGTCAAAAAGTATTCTAATATTCACAGCTTGGTAGAGCCCATTGAGTCAATTTTTGCAAAGACATAAGTGTCGTCGCCTTGTCATATGAGCTTCATCTGTGACCAATAATTGGATCAATTAGGTCTCAGGTGTATAAAAAGAACCCCAGTACACTAGACCTTCACATCAACTGCAACTATACACGTGCAAACATGCCTAAGATTCACCCTGAGACTAAAGTTTTGATTATCAAGAGGCTGAAGATTTTCATTACCTGGTCACCTGAAGTCCCTGTGTAAACCAGAACATTTTGTCGGAATCTGTCTGGAAATGGCCTCCATGGTCGAATCAGTGCCCAGAAGCCAGCACTTAAAGGAATAGTCTATCCTTTTTCCATATTAAACCATGATACATTGATTTAATATTTAATACATCCCTCTATCATCTTAGTGCGTGCACGTAAGCGCTGTGGCGCGCAGCGACACTTTGATAGCATTTAGCTTAGCCCCATTCAATGGTACCAAACAGAGATAAAGTTAGAAGTGACCAAACACATCAACGTTTTTCCTATTTAAGACGAGTAGTTATACGAGCAAGTATGGTGGCACAAAATAAAGCTATTTCCTAATTTCTATTTTCTAAGCGGATTTAAAAGGGTAACTATATTGTATGGCCTAATAGCCCTTTTGGGAGTACTTTCCCTCTCTCTCGTTACAAAAAGGGGGACAAGGCCTGGATAAGCTGCTTTGAAGAAGATGAAGAAGCATTGTTTTAAAAGTGTGTTGCCGCCATACTGAAGAGAAATGTTTATCTACCCCAATTTTAAACCCACTTTGTTCTGCCTACCTAAGCCAGAAATATGTTAATGTAGTTTTTTGTTGCTGGCTCACTTTTATTCACTTTTTCCTCTGTACACCTTTTGTAATTCTGTTGATAGTGATTCAGCTTTAAATCCGCTCTATAATGAGATAACCGGTATCCCCTAATAATCACTTTGAGTTCTTTATCATTTGCTGTGTAAAACTTATTGTGTAATACCTTTTAAAACCTTTTATTAAGAAGTATACATTTCCATCTTAAATGCATAAGTCAATTACTAAATAAAAGAGAGGGAGAGAGAATTTCCCTCCATTTTCCAGGCCTCGACTACCACAGCAGCCACACTTGCTGGCTGCATTTAAACCCAATGACTACATCAAGTCAAGTAAATTTTGATGATAAAACTTGGATAAATATATTTGATCCAATGGTATTCTAGTTTATCTAGCAAATACCAAAATTTGTTAAGTAGCTAGCTAAAGTAGCTAGCTAGCTAACCACAGCTAAAATATTTAATACACGTTTTATACTTTAGTAATTAGAAACAGTCTAAACTTGAATGCATTAAAGAAGACCTTGTAGTGCATGTAACCCTGTTTATATAAAATATGTTTAGGGCGTAATTTGATAAGCACACATAAAAAATAATAAAACATGCATAAATGTTTTTTGGAAATGAATAAGCTGTAGATCGTTTTTTTTTTGTAGGCTAAATTAGAAGTAGGTTAATTTTATTGAAAGTACAAAGTAATCACTAAAGGCCAATAGTAGGCTACTTAATTAGATGATTCTCCTGAAAAAAAAAATAAATGAGATAAAAATTTGTCAAAACTTGACCAAGTAATAACATAAGCTTGTTTAAAAAAAGGTTTTATAAGTCTCATAGATTTAAAGAACTGTTTGAAATAACAACTTAACGTTTATCTTTAGACTGTTTCAGCAGTAACAACATAAACAAATGACTTTCGTGGAACACACGTAACTTCCGGTAAACTCCACTAAGAATCAAGTCCTTTTAGAGTTCTTTATTTCTGACAACAAGCAAACTAAACAAGAAGATTACCTTAGTTCAAATCATAGCTAAAGTGTATCAAAAACTACACTGAGCCAACTTTAAGTGTGTAAAATGTGTACTATGTATATAATATTAACTACAGATCGGCTGCCAAACATCCCATAAAATAGTGGAAATGTTAATCCATGATCGCTGTCTTCTCTCTTCTTTAGGAAACCAAAACATTTGTTATTTTGTCCCAGAATATTTAGTTGAATATACTTTATTAAAAAAATACAATGTTGAAATATACAAATTACAAAATGCAGGCCTACAAGAAACCTACCAGCCTAAGGTAAGCTCAGCATGTACTATTGTTATATTTTACAGGAAACTAAGTGAATTGTGAATTGAGATGCCTTACTCGCCACAGTTGATTTTCACCCGCAACTGTGTTAATTACAAACGCTTAATACACCTATTGTATATTAGGGACAACATTTTTTTATCAGCGTCAGCTGGTACCCAGACATTTTCATTATATTAAATTGAAAGTGGTCAAATGTTTTACTGCGACCCACAGTTGAAAACCAAAGTGGAAGCAAAGTCAGTAAATGTATCATTGTACAAAAACTTTATTTCAAATGCGTTCAGTCAAAAGAAATCATAGAACTTAAAAAACTTGTTTCTTTTAAACAGAAAATAATTTTTAAAACGTTAGTTTTTTTTGGTAATGTCACTTTTTATACATCAAAAAACCTAAACTGAGATAAATACAATTTAATCTCAGCTAGGGCTACATTGTACATGTGAATCCCCCAATATATCAAGTCTTAAAAAAACTCCTCTTAGCATTATTAAACTCCACAAAGGTATCTCTAAAATCAAACCATGACTTATTCTGAAACAATATCCTTTTGTACTTACTGGGCAAGTTAATGGTTGGTATTTAAAACATGTTTTGATAACCACTGAGTCCAATGAATGAGTCCATGGCTCTATACTGTTCTATGATAAGATCAGTCACTCTTTTCTTCATTTTGATAGTGTCTGTATTCCGGTTTAAGCTCCCAAGTGTTTTTGTGGGTGCCTTTGACATTGTAGATTCCAATGTCCCGAAGAATTTCCTTTAAATAAATCTGGAGAACAAAAATTTATTTTATAGATGAGCTTAATGATTTATTACAACCAACAATTAGGACAAAAAAGTAGTCATCATAAAAGATTTAAAGAAATGTATTTATTTTCAAAACCTTTTTATCTTAGGAAACATTTTTTGTGTATTGTTTCACAGTAAAAAAAATTGCACCTTAAGTCTGGGCCCCTGCTTGTGTAACTCACCACAGGCTGTTTTGTGATGTCCACCAGATCTTTAATGTTGTAATACTGATGCTTCTCAAAGGCGGAGAACAACATGTCCAACACCTGCTGTTTATCTGCTCGTGCCCTCTTTCCTTCTTCTTTCTTTTTCTTTTCATAGTCCAGCTGTGACAGGAAGGGAATAATAAAGTATTATTCACTTACAGAAACAAACCACTATATGAAGTTCTGCAAATGCTTGACTTACATTATAGGCATGATTAGCCACAGGTTTGTAATTGGTGGTAACAGCCTTGTCGAGTTGTTGAGAAAATCTCAGGGGTTTGGATAACTCCTCAATCTGCAACCTGCAACAAAAGGAGGATCCTGTTTGAGTCAGAAACAAACATCCTAGCAACATACATATCAATGTCTTTTGCGGCTCTTCATAGGGCCTTTAATTTTCATTGCATAGTACCCCATGGTTTGGGTCAGGTCAGTTTACTTTTGGGGGGCTTTTCCACTGGGTGCAGTACATAGTACCTGATAGTTTTTGGTACCACCTCGGTTGGGGTTTCAAGCGACCCGAGCTGATACCAAAACGTGACGCGAACACACTGTAGATCACTGATTGTTCTGAGAGAATCGTCACTTCCAGCGTCATCGCCATAATGTAAAAGATTAGCTTTACCTTAATGCTAGCTTGCGCTGTCTCGAGTAAACCTATTGTCATCTGTGCTTTGCTGTAAGTTCACAAACTCCCTTTTAGCAATGAAAACATCCACAGGTTGAGAATCAGGAACACCATACCAGTTTTTTCCAGACTTGCAGTTTGTTGTGGCACATTCGCGAAGCACACGTTCGCATATGTGCTTAACCTGATAAGGAACACTGTGCCGTACACGGTACACCCCCTCCCTTGCACGTGAGGCTGCATAAACGTCATTGTAACTTTGAAACATTAAATCTTCAAAATATACGGTCATGCGGCACATCGTTGAAAAGCTTAGACATTAGGCATTCCATTAAGCGCACACACAAAGCATAATATGATTTTTAGCAGTCATAAAACTGTAATCTAGTTGTTAGTTACCTGAACCGGGCGGCGCCGATTTAGGATATTTACTTACCTTCAAAATCTTCCCTTTATCCGCTTCGGTGAAATTGTCCAAAACAAATTGTTCATAAATCCCCAAAAGTCCAAGGAAATGGAATATCCAAGGCTTTTTAAATCCAAAACGATTTGTTCATCTCACAATCTTGACGTTTCTGACCGAATTACAATATAAATTGTGTACAATTAGTTAACTAACGGACATTCGTTCGAATCTCACTTTTCATTCACGATTTATAATGAATATATTCGGATGTCACGTTTATTGTGCAACGTCTGAGGAACAAATACGCCCCCTTGTGGAAATTCAGCCGTTCCATAAGGGGCTACATGTAACTTAAATGAGGCTCAGCAGAGCGTTTCGACTGACGCCACGGGTGTTTGTACCGAAACTGTCAGGTGAGACAGAGGTAGTGATAAACAAGATGTGCAAACATCTATTTATGGTGGTCAATTTTAATTCTGTGGTGGACTGAGAAATAAATGAATGTATGGGGATGTATAGCATTCCAACAACGTTCTGTATATCACAGCAGTAGGCAGCACAAATATAACAACACATCTATAATCCCTCCCACTCCGAAGTGTTACTAAACTCGATGAAAAAGCTAACCAAGCCAAAGTCAGGTGAGCTGACCTGACCTAAACCGTGGGGTACTATGCAATGAAAAAGCGGCATAAGAGCTCCAGTGCTGTGGATTCAGGGGGCGCGCAACGATGTGACTGCACCTGACCGAGTGGCTATTTTTGTTTTTCCTGTTAGTATTTGTTAACATTCATGCATACCTTCTGCTTACAGTCCCCTTCTATGCATTCTTCACTACTGACGTCCATATACTGACTACTGGTTGTTTGATTATCTTTTGTTAAATATATTATTTTGTTAAATAAAACTTCTCCTTTTCCTACTTGCCCACCTGTGTTGTAGGAGCTGGTTGTAACACTAATTTTTCAATTATTTTCCAACAACTGATGATTAATCTTTGTGCAAAACAGTCTGAATTGGTTTACAAATCAGTTTGAATGATTTGTTTAGTTTGTTGCATGCAACAAGTCATGCATCTTAAACCCAATTTATACTTCTGCATTGATTGAAGCGCACCTTGGACGCACACCTCTCCAAAAAATATAAATGCATCAGTACTACGCGGACCACTGTGATTGTTCTGCTAGAACCCCTCCCTCAGGTCAAAAAAATCTGCGGCCCATTTCCTCATATGAATGTTCGCTTGTGATGGAAAAAACAAAGATGGACAAAGTTGAGTAGCTGTATTTAACAACTCAAGCTCCAACAAAGGCGCTTCTATAGAGGGTATGCACGTGACATCATCTTCAGCGAAAATGACTGCGGTTACGCACACTGAGTGGCTAAAGACAGAGCGTCAACATTTGTGTACAGTGTGAAATCAGCGAAAACGGGGAAAACGCGTCTAAATTGGAAAAAGCTGTTGTGCGATAGACTGTACTAACAGATTTAACAAGAAATCAGAGCTATTGTTTTACAGACTGACAAAAAACACGAAAGGAGAAGTAAATTGATCGTTCATGCCAACGTCCACTGACCACAGGTGGGTTGACAAGTTGGTAGTGTCACTATCAAATAGAGGTTTTACTTTCTACTTAAAATATTTTTTTTTAAGTATTTGTATTTTATCAGTGTTTCATAATTTTTGCTCTTATTACATTTCATAAATACAAGTTTTTGTTTTAAATTTAATATTTAAATACTTTACTAAAGCAAAAGTACACAATTTTAATGCAATTAGGTATTAAATACATTTTTAAATGCAATATTAAAGTATACGCAGTATGATTATATGCTTTAGAATGTAATGAAGTGACATTTTTCTCAAGACAAACACCCTAATAAAGCAGAGATGCTTGGAAAATGTAACTAATGTAACAAAGTGTTGTCCACCTCTGCTATCAAGTCCAACTAAATTCAATTTAAGCTGATAATAGTCAGTTTTACTGGCATTTTCGCAGCAGCTACTATGAAAACCAGCCATTTTGCTGAATGTTTGCCACTCAACAGGGCGTGCTCCGGTGTGGTCACGTGGAAGTGTGACGTCAATGCATACCCTCTATTTACCTCCATCACTGCTGATGCTTCTCCAACAACATACACCTCTTCTTTGACTTTTGCCTGAATACTGTAACATACCCGTGGACACTGTCCACTAGCGATTTGCATGTGTAATTGTCTGTTGAAGAGGAACAATAATGCAGAGGTATAAATGAAAACTGACCCGTAGCCTACAGCGAAGGAGCTATGGCATAGGTCTGATGCAGAACTATAAATCATGCTTAAGGAGGAAAACCAATGGGTGTCTGATTCGCTATATAATGGATGTTCAGTAATGGGCATAAGCACATGCGAAGACTTTTATTCTTTCTTGTCTGTGTCAATGGTCTGAAACCAGTTTCATAAGTAAGCACTGCAGATGTCCTCAGACCAACTCAGGAAGAGCTTTAAGTTTAGTTTATGCCCACTGGGTCATTAGCATCTGGTTTGCATTAAGGTTACAGTAATTATAGTAGTTTTATATAAACACAATAATTCCGCAGTAACAGAAGACACTCACTTAGAAAGTCAGAAAAATGTGGAAAATACGCTGTAAAAATAAAATTTCATTACCTCTTAAGCTTCATGTAGTTGTCACTTACTGCTGGTCTGCATTCAGCTCTCTGTACAACCATTCCTTCCAATGCAATTTTGTCTTTTAAAAAAAAACAGACATTAGCACTCAATGGGAAATATAACTGTTCAATCTGTGCTGCTGCTGCAACACACATTGCATAACTGCTCAGACTTGTATTAGTGAGAAAGGCAACAGTCTGTTTTGTATTTATATGTACTATTTTGTTGATTGTTATCACATCAAAATTGTATTATCTGTATTAATGACAAAACACAACAACACACAATTTTCCACACTCAGCTGATCTTGCATGTTCTGATTTGGTCTTTGGCAGCTTTTGTTTAATCAATGGCCAGCAGACCTGTATATACATAGTATAAAAGCTTGATCTCCACTCAAGCGAGGGCGACGGCGAGCACTCACCTGGGCCTGTACCTGGGCCGCTGGCCTCAGCATCTGATTGCCCTATGGGAGGGATGGCAACATAAGAACAAGGGGGAACACTTGCCAACAAAATCATGGCAGGCCGAGCCTCACAGAAGCTTTTAAACAGCAATCAGTGAAAGCATGAACACAAACTGACAAACCACGCAGATACAACCAGCTAGCCACACTCCTAATCATTTAGTTAATTAATTAGATTTATTGAAACCAAACAATCAATAACAACGCAAATAATTTCATGCTTTGCCTCACCCCAATATAGGCCTCTACCCAACACCTCTCTGAAGACACCCAATCCAAGCAGTTAATACACAGTTTAAGCATGAAGATAGATACTTTTGAGAAAGCCTTGTTACGGAAATTAAAAATGTAATTTATGAGTTTGCTAAAAAATACTAGCATCGTATTCTAACAAATCTTGAGCGGACAGGGCATTTGGGCACTAAAGCAAAATGTAACAGTTATAGAAATTATTTGTCCTTACCATGTCACCAAAGAATAATTATTTGAATGTAAAGTAAATAAAGTTATTCATGCACACACAACACCCAAGGCTAAAAACAATTTCTGGTTAATGAAGGAATAATTACAAAAAAAAGATTTGTTTCAATGATATTTGAAGGCCCACTCTAAAATCCATTACTATCAAAAACACACACACATCGATTAAGAGTCAAAGGTCAGGCAACTGTAAAATCTTTAGACACCAGATCAAAGCTATTACACTTTGATATCATATTTTCTCACAGTTTTAGAACAGACAAAGAGAAATTTGCCAAAAGAAACCAACAAAACATTATTAGTAGAAACAATTAGACTAGAGCGAAAACTGAAGTATTGGATATTCAGGACATTCCATAGATTTCATGACTTACCATATGATCTGTTTAGCAAAATTAACTAACTGTGGATTATACTAACTTTCGTTGCTAAAACATAAAAAAAATTAATACCGCCTCACATGTCAGTATTTTCTGAACATTTAAATATAGAGCCATGGTAGAAAATTAAAAGACTACTCCATTTATTATGCCTTTAATCATCACTTCTACCTGTTTTTTGAACATTTAAGGAGTGACAATAAAGTCACCCAATAGCAATCCAAAAGACTGAGAGACAAATCTGAAAAATCTGTGTTATTCCATCAAATATTTACTTTTCAACTATTCCTAAAATACAAACAGTAAAAACATTAGCAATACATTTTAATTTGTTTCTTCGCAGAATTCAAAATATGAAAACACTGCATCTTTTTAGTTATTCAGACCATGTTCCCAATTTTCAGTAAATAAATGAGGAGCTCAGATGTAAAAGCCGCTAAACGCCACCTCTGTCAAAAATCAGAAAAGAGTTCTTTTTTTTCTTATTGTGCTATTGTTTGTACAGCAATATGGTCAACATTGTTGTTTTGTTTAGTGCTATATAAATAAAATTGAATACAGTCTCTATGGTAAATTACTGGTAAATTGCAGTTAACAGATCATATGAACCTTTCTGGTAAAGGGCTCGTTATAGTTGTGCATAGGTCCTTTGGCGTAGCCATGACGACGTATGTTCCCCGTCGGTTTTTATTTATACTCTTGCATCGACGTGCAAACACACGCGCAAGACCGCTGGTAGGTAGAGGCGGACACTACTTGAGAATTTTAAGTGTTTGTCTTGAAAAAATTTTATTAAAGTAAATTATTCCCCATTACATTCTAAAGCATAGAATCATACTGTGTATTCCTTTTAAATTGCATATTAAAATTTATTTAATACCCAATTACATAAAAATTGTGTACTTTTAGTTTTCTTGAG
This sequence comes from Misgurnus anguillicaudatus, assembly GCF_027580225.2. NCBI lineage: Eukaryota > Metazoa > Chordata > Actinopteri > Cypriniformes > Cobitidae > Misgurnus > Misgurnus anguillicaudatus. The sequence goes on from NC_073339.2 coordinate 22,517,607, forward strand.
TAAAAGTACTTTTTACTTAAGTAAAAAAATACAAGATATTTTATGTACTTAAATATTAAATATAAACCAAAAACTTGAAATTATGAAATGTAGTGGAGTAAAAATTATGATAATATGCTTTGGAATGTATGTTTTCCTAAGAAAAACACTGATAAAATATGAATACTTAAAAATTTACTTTTATATAGAAAGTAAAAATACTTAAAGTATTGCTGGTAGGCAGTAACCGCACGACTAAAAAAATCGGGCTTAAGTCAGTGCTGCCAATTTACCAGTAAGAAAGGTTGTAAAATTACCAGTAATTTACTGGTAAGGGCTTTGTGTGAATGGAGAACAAGGATTACAGCATTAGCACGGAAAAAGTAAGAATGTGCTGACAGCTTCGGGCCAATCATAATGTTTTGATATTACAAATGTTATTATATTTCAAATGACGCATTTACCCCCACACTGTTTACAGATGTTTCTCACCACACAAATACTGCTTAAAGTCAAGCACACTTGAAGTTAACGTCCACATCTCTTCACCAAAGTGTTTTAAAACAGCTTAACATCTATTTGCCGAATTGCCTAAGTTTTTCGCAAATTCTATGTAAAGCCTATGCGTAAACATTACTGCAGTTCAAGACGAAAGTTGCAACTCTTCCCCAGTTCAGCTCCGTTTGAAGTCACCTTATGCAATGTTTGGTCACAAGCAACTGTGCAATTATCAGCGTTTGCCACAGATGTGAAAACAACAAAATACGGACTTTGAATATGAAGTCACCAGCCATTGTTTACAAATGTCCTTGACTAAAGGGCTCGTTATAGTTGTGCGTAGGTCCTATGGTGTAGCCGCAACGGCATAGGTCCTGCGTCAGTTTTTAGTTATACTTTGCGTCGTGGTCTGCGTCGATGTGTAAACACAAGCACAGACCGTGTAACCACAGTAGCAGCGCGACCGTCAATGAAAAAGCAGCTTGGCAAGTTAACCCACAAACAAAAAAGAAACAGCAACTTGTTGTGTATGATTTGAGAAGACCAGCAATGATGGAAGTAAATAAACAGCGACTTTCACTTTAACATGCATATTACATGCTTTGCCTCATATAGGGTTTGGGGGCTTTACTTTGCGTGAGAGTTTGTAATGCGTGCGGATTCCTTCTTGCACGCGTCTTGGACTCTTGCTTAGATCTGAATGCATGCTGCGCTGGAGTGGCTCTGACATTTCCTTGCACTAGACAGGTTGTTGGGGGCGCAGAGGGTTAAAACCAGCAAGTTTGTTGTTCCCACTCCCTGGCATGCAGGACATTTGAGAGCGCCTGGACTAAATGACGCGCATGGAATAATGGCATCAGTTTTAAGAAGGTTGCGGTTATGACAGTGTTGCCCTTGCTTCTTTTTTGTCCACCAATCAAGTGACTTGTCATAAATAAGTAAAAAATTAACAAATAATTAAATGAGTAAACTACTGCCCCGCCCCCGATACTATCGTGTATCGGCGATCTCACAGGCTGGGATAGGATGATCTCAAAATGTGGCATATCGCCCAACACTATTACACACGACTATAAATTGGGCTTTAAAGGGATACTCCATCGTTTTGTTATATGAAACTATGTTATTACCTTAACTAAGAAGAGTTGATTGATACATACCTCTATCATCTTAGTGCGTGCACTTAATCGCTGTGACACTTTGGTAGCACTTAGCTTAGCCCAATTCATTCAATGGTACCAAACAAAGAAGTTAGAAATGACCAAACACATCATGTTTTCCCTTTTTAAAATGAGTAGTTATACGCAGAATATGGTGGCACAAAATAAAATGTGGCGCTTTTCAAAGCGGGTTAAACATGGTAACTATAATGTATGGCGGAATAGCACTTTTGGGAGTACTTCGACTCTGTGCAGTAAAACTCTCCCTCTCCCTCTCATTATGAGAGGGAGAAGGGAGCGGATTTTTCAGGCGTGACTTTTTACTGCGCAGAGTCGAAGGTTATTTTGGTAATGTTATTCACCAAAGTTTTCTCACATTTTAATGAGACATGAATGGGCTTCTGGTCTGTGCGTGTTGATGCATTTTGGAGGAGGCTTTGGATGGCGATATGAACGGAGGGTGGGATCGTAACTTCAGTGCTAGTACAGTTAGCATTTTTCAAAATCATATACCTTGCCTTTATTTTAACTAAGCATATTCCTGGCTTTAATTTAGCCTGATAAAAACAAGCAAATTTACAAAAAAATGCAAATTTACAAGAAAAAGGACCCACTTAGAAGTTTTTGCATCCAAGCTCTTCAAATGCAAATAAAGGCATTATTTTTACTAACAATTTGAGAAATGTTGAAACAATTCTGCATACCAGAATTGATGTGTATATCTGCGAAAAACTGAAAATAATCTTGGAGGGGTCTCTTATTTTTTTTGCATCGCTGTATATTTTGGAGTATAAAACTTTTAACAACTAACTAATTAAAGTTATTAAAAATGATTCAAAAATGTGTCCCTTTGGTGCATTATTAATAGTGGATTATGTCAAGTATAAAAGTTTAATATTATCATCAATTACTGACTAACTTTGTTTTATGTTACAGTCCATTGAATTTTCAATGTATTAGCTTCAGTCTGTATTATGTCATTTGAAATCAGATTCTCTAGAAAGCAGACACATTACATTTTAGCAGCTGCTGGTTCTTACCTGAAGAACTTTCTGTAAAGACAGCCAGTCCACCAACAGTCTGTAGAGTGAATGGATGTTCTCTGGGAGCTCGCACCATAGAGGATTTCTCCCCCATACTGTCTATAGCAGTCAGCTCCTCATTGAGTGTAAAAGAAACCTGGTAAATAACACACAGGGAATTCAAACAATCAGAAATACACTGAATCAAATATAATACACTGTAGAGGAGTTCATGTTTAATGATATTTTTGTCATTACCTCTGGCTTGCCTTGATTCCTGTACAAACAGAAATAGTTTAAATATATTCATTTCAACCAAGTTATGCTTGTAAATACAGATTACATGAAACGTTAGATGATAATAAGAGGACAAGTTTGCTACATACTTGGTGATTCTGAGCTTTCCAACCTCTCCTTTTCCTGTTGCTTTTGCCCACTGTTGTGATAAATACTTTGGGACCTACAAATTAACATGAAATTAAGAAAATAATGTTCGTGAAGGCCACTTAATTCGCGCTAAACACCACAATACAACTATCTCCTATATTTTAATAACAAATCAAACTATTAATCTGGGATTGAACGTCAATTGTATGTGCTCTATCATTAATGCCATATGTACTAAAATACAACATAAAATAAATACTAAGATAATCAATATCTGGCAGCAGTCAGCCCTTGCTCTAGCTACGTTACGTTAGCTCTAAGATAGTGCACTTCATCGATGCATCTCCAGCACTTACTTTCACTAGCCATACACCAGTATTTTGTTTAACGCCAGTTAAATCCACCTCTCCTTTGTCTGACATCCTTGTTATAAGTTTAGATATTCAAATGCTGTTTATTTCACGTGGCTTGTATGCACCTCTATCACACAACACACCCGACAAGCTTGCGTACTACCAACAACAGACCAGGTTGTACGGTGACCCGTAAGGACTAAAAGCTTAGAAACTAAAACGCGTTGAGTGTCGGCGACAGTGCTGCTGTTACGCCCACAGAGTGGCAAAAGACAGAGCGGCCGCATTTGAGTACACCGTGACATCGGTGAAAACGCGTCGAAATGGAAAAAAAGCTGTTGTGCGATAGACTGTACTAACAGATTAACAAGAATTCGGAGCTATCGTTTTACAGACTGACAAAAAACACCGAAAGGAAAAGTAAATTGATGGTCCATTCCAACGTCCACAGACAGGTGGGTTGATAAGTTGCTAAAAGTATTTTTCAAGTATTTGTATTATATCCGTGTTTTTCTTTGGAAAACATACATTACAAAGCATATTATCATAATTTTTACTCTATTACATTTCATGAATAATATGTTTTTGTTTTACATTTAATGTTTAAGTACATTAACATACTTTTACTCAAGTAAAAGTACACAATTTTAATGTAATTATGTATTAAATACATTTTAATATGCAATATTAAAGAATACACAGTATGATTATATGCTTTAGAATGTAGTGAAGTATATTTTCCCCCAAACAAACATCCTAATAAAGCACAGATGCTTGGAAAATGTAACTAATGTAACTTAGTATTGTCGACCTGTGCTATCAAGTCTAACTAAATTTAAGCTGATAATAGTCAGTTTAATTGGCATTTTCGCAGCAGCCCCTATGAAAACCAGCCATTTTGTTGCACGTTTTGCCACTCAGCCGGGCGAGGTCTCGCGTGGTCACGTGGAAAAGTGACGTCAATGCATACCCTTTATTCCAGTCCTCGCCCCCCCCAGGATGTTTTAGATGTCTCCTTGTATGAAATGTTGATTAATAATGACTCAGAAAAATAGTTTATGCAAATACACACCGGCAAAAGTGTGTCACATTTACTTGGTTTTGAAAGACAAAGAAAACAACTTCTTCTACAGCTTTTATACACATACAGAAACATTGACAGAGCTCCACCTAGTGGATATCAGAAAAAGTGAATGAAAGTTTACAAAAGACAGTGTTTAACTTAATACACAAATTTAACATGATTATTTAGAAATAGTGTAAAAATAATAATAATATTTCTCAACACTCCTTCTCACTCGCAATCAAAATAATTAGCAAACTGGTTTCACTCCAGCCATTAATCTCAATTTTGTGATTTTTTTTTGTCCTTTTGTGAACATATCAGCAATCATGTCTTCAGTGCTGCAATACTTTAAGTCTATGACTCCACTTACAATTTGCTCCCGAAGTGGTACTTAAGGTCAGTGTGTTTTGCACGTCCATGAAATTTAGGATTCTTTGCCATGGAGATAGCAGACTGATTGTCCTCATACATCACCATTGATCCGGTTTGTTTGTCCTTTAGTTCTTTTAACAGTTGTCGCATCCAAACTGCTTCTTGAGCTGCGCTTGCCAATGCCATGTACTCAGCTTCAGCGGTAGAAAGAGCTACACATGTCTGTTTCTTACTTCTCCAACTCACAGCTGCTCTGCTCCGCTGATTTGAAACATGTATCCTGATACAGATTTGAGATCATCTTGGTCTCCAGCCCAATCTGCATCTGAATATCCAACGCAATCCTTTGGCTTGTCCTTGCTATACATCAGGCCGAGATTGAGAGTGCCATTTAGGTATCTCATGATTCGTTTGACAGCAGTCTAATGTTGTTTTGTGGGATAGCAGAAAACCTTGCAACATTGTTTACAGCATAAGCAATGTCTGGTCTTGTTCTGGTAGACAAATAAAGCAAACTACCAACAGCAGACTGAAATTGTGTCTGATCTACTCCTTCCTCTTCATCAGAATGTTTTAAGAATTTCATGTTCGTGTCTACTGGTGTGCTTATTGGTTTTGAATTTTCCATTCCAAATTTCTCCAACAGAACTTTTGCATATGTTGCTTGACCCATCCAGATTTCTTCAGTGTCTGGTTTTTGGACAATTTTCACTCCTAAAAAATGAGTTAATTCACCCATGTCCACAGTATCAAAGTGTTTCGCAAGCATTTTCTTCACCTCTATCATACGTTTATTGTTTTGTCCAGCCAGTAGAATGTCATCAACATAAACAGCAATAATGAACATCTCACCTGTTGCTGCAGTATAAATGCATGGATCAGCTGTAGTTTGTACAAAACCAATCTTCTTTAGCTGTTCATCTAGAACAATGTTCAAACACTTTGGTGATTGCTTTAGTCCATAGATGCTGCGATTTAGTTTGCACACTAAATGTTCTTTTCCTTTAATGACAAACTCTTCAGGTTGTTGCATGTACACTTCCTCCTTTAGATCTCCATTTAGAAAGGCTGTCTTGACATCCATTTGATGCAACTTTAGTCCATACTGTACAGCCTGAGCAATTATTGTTCTGATTGATTCAAATCGAACTACTGGACTAAATGTTTCATCATAGTCTGATCCAAATTTTTGTGAATAACCTTGTGCAACCAGGCGTGCCTTATATCTTTCAAACGATCCATCACTTTTTACTCATCAGGCTCCTTAATTAACACACAAACAAGAACTGAATCAGGTCTATAATATCAGGTGTTTCATATAAGGATACATCTAAAATTTTCTGGGAAGGGGGGGCCAAGGACTGGAATTGAGAACCACTGTTCTATACTCTTTGGTGAGGGAGACCTGAAACACATCTGATTGAAAAAAGCGAAAAGCACCAAGGTATATCCAGCTACAGCCCCGCACTCGTGCCCACATTTCAGGATACACAATCCAGGGGCACGTTCAAGTTCAAAACGGTGCGCAACGTTTTGCTACGGTTTTCGGGTTGAACTACATGTTTCCTGGAAATGGTGTGCAACAGGTTTTAGATGCGTTTTCTCTTGTGTGGTGGGTGTGTCAGAAATGTCGGCCCAAGATGTATATAAACCACGCGGTACTAAAGAGAGCTCGCTCAATGGGTTCCAGTTGGAATGTTGTCTTTCATTCTGGACGACAAGGTCAGTGACTGTAAAATTGAGGGTATTTTACAGTGTTAAACACAGATTTATAACGATTTCATCAGGCTTCAGAAACATTTAAAACGGAACATAATTAGCCTTCTCAGCTACCGTAGTTGCAACTCTTGCGTCATCACAACAGGGAGTTCAATCACCGTTTCTGTTTAATAAACGTTGTGCAACGTTTTGTCGGGGCTGAACGCAGCCCAGGCCACCTGTCTCAGACCGAAAGTGATGGCCATATACAGTTGAAAGAAAAAGTATGTGAACCCTTTGGGCTTACTTGGATTTCTTCATAAATTGGTCATCCCTACTGAAAAATCCAGCTAAAACCAGCATAAGCTGTTTTTTTTTGAGGTGGTTTGTGCTGGTCCTCCCAGCCTGACAAAGCTGGTCATGCTGGTGGGCCAGCTGGTATTCCAGCATGACCATCTAAGTCCAGCTAGACCAGCTTAAAATGTGACCAAAACACACCTAGACCAGCTTGCTACACCAGCAGAACCAGCTTCCTACACCAGCAAGACCAGCTAAAACCAAGCTGGGGACCAGCTTAAACCAGCTCACCAGCTTATGCTGGTCTTAGCTGGATTTTTCAGTAGGGATAAAATGTGTTCTGATCTTCATCTAAGAGAAAACAGGATACGCACATCCAAAAAAAGTCTTGACCAGGTGCAAGATCAAAGGATGAATGAAAAAACAGAAAAAGATCTGCACACTGTAAAAAGTCCCTTTAATTTCAAAAGTTTAAAAAGCAACGTTTCGGTCAAAGACCTTCATCAGGCAAACACACAAACACACAAGCAAGGATCATTGTTAAACAAGAATTCAAAGGTACAAACAGTTTCAATTAATGACACCTGATATCAATCAAGGTCAATCAGGTAAGCAACTAAAGTATAATCACATTAAAGCAACACCTCAAAACATCATATAACAACACCCAAACATTCTCTTTTCATCTTCCTTATACACTTTTCAAATCCTAAGATTGATCAATACCCAATCATATGAAAAACAATACACTTCAAATACAAAACAAGACCACTTGAATAAAACTCATAGTACAAAAGATATCAATTAGAAACATGAATTAAAATCAAGTTCTAAATTCAATCCCTTAGGAGAAAGAGCATTGAGTGTGTAAATGTAGTAAGCTTCTCTTTTTAATAAGAGATTGTTAACATCACCACCTCTCCTAGGCACTTGAACATGTTCAATACCAATATATCTATATGTTACCATTAGGGCAAATCATTAAGAAATATGGCTTAGGCTACCACTTTTATGCTGACGACACACAGATTTACGTCAGTACAAAATCTGATGCTGCAGTTACCTCTAATGTCCTTACAGCCTGTTTACAAGAAATAAAACTTTGGATGCGTCAGAACTTTTTAAGACTCAACAGCTCTAAGACCGAGATCCTCTAAACAGGTGGTCTCGGAGTGGCTGTCGCTGAACTGGTGCGACCCATCTGTGGTGTGAACACTGCTCGACCTCGGGCCAAACCAAATACAGGAAGTTCTCCACATGTTTGGGCCACTGGGCAACCATCGTGACATGAGCCGAGTGTTATGGTTAACAAAAACAGAGCAATCTTGGTCAGTTGCAGAGATTCGCTGTCTCTTGGACGTTTGAGCTGATGATTTTATAAATGCACAGCTGCCCTCTACACACACAAATAGTGACATTACGTGATTTTCAGCAAATGGCTCCATGAGAAGGGTTTTAATAGAACAGTTGCGCAATTTCGCGTTAAAGCAAAGACATTTTGCAAAGACGTACATCATTTATCTCCATATCTTGCTAGCTTCACTCTTCCTGTCAGGCTGTTTGCCGTGGAAATGTGGGGGGTGGCCATGGAGGTAAGAGCTGTCAGAGACCAATGACAGCACTGACAGTTGTCACATGGTGTACATTGGGGCGTTTTGAGTACGGTAAAAACATATGTGAACACGAACCGCACTAACTGAAAAATGATACAAATGTAATTTGGTGCGCTCCGAGGCTGCACCACTGTGCACACCAACATGTGTGAAAACACCCTAAGATACGCTTTAAAGCAAAAGGCACTGAAAACTTTGAAAATTTGTACTTTACTTAATATTTTATTGTAAATCCCCCCCCCCTACCATATTTTGTATTTCTTGTCTGTGTCTTTGCTCGGTGGATTCGCACAGGTAGAGATGTAGTCTTTACACTTGAACCTCTTCACACAAGGAGGGCTGACACTACTGCTATACCATTGCAAAAACAACAAATCTAATGGTGGCGTGGTGGCTTTTGAACAATACTGATATATATATATATATATATATATATATATATATTTATATATATAAACACCCTGCTATTTTGCAAGTTCTCCCACTTAGAAATCATGGAGGGGTCTGAAATTGTCATCGTAGGTGCATGTCCACTGTGAGACATAATCTAAAAAAAAATCCAGAAATCACAATGTATGATTTTTAACCATTTATTTGTATGATACAGCTGCAAATAAGTATTTGAATACCCGAAAAATTCAATGCTAATATTTGGTACAGTAGCTTTTGTTTGCAATTACAGAGGTCAAAAGTTTCCTGTAGTTTTTCACCAGGTTTGCATACACTGCAGGAGGGATTTTGGCCCACTCCTCACAGATCTTCTCTCAGTCAGGTTTCTGGCCTGTCTCTGAGAAACAGAGTTTCCCAGGTGAAAAAGTAGTACACTTCCATAGTGTACTTAAAGTGCTTTATTTTCGCACACTAATTTTGTACCTAATATACTAAAAAATCATCTTTAGTACTTTTCAAGATGTTCTTAAGATTATCTAAGTGTACTTCACTGTGCTATTTTGAGACCCCTGCTGAAAAAAACAGCATACCAGCAAGACGAGGATATGTTGTTTTGGTGCTGGTTTGCTAGTGAACACCACCTAAACCAGCACAAAACCAGCACCAGCATCAACACCAGCTAAACCAGCAACAAACCAGCACTAGCACCAGCATCCCAAGCTGGTCACACCAGCATCCCATGCTGGTCATGCACATATGTTGTGTTTTGGTGCTGGCATGCTGGTGACCACCAGCTTAACCAGCATAGACCAGCATTATTCCCATGCTGGTCCATGCTTGTTCTGATGCTGTTTTTTCAGCAGGGACACCATAAATATGAACTAAAATGTGCTAAAAATGTATTTAAAAAATATTTAGGTACTACTTGTAGTAAACTTGACCCCATCTTTGTATGAAAGTTGACATGTGCTGGTTTAAGCAGCGGAATCTTCCTCCAAACACGTTTAGTGGAATTATGACCAAAAAGTTACATTTTTGGTCTCATCTGACCACATGTCTCCTCTGGATCATCCAAATGGTCATTGGCAAACTTAAGACAAGCCTGGACATGTGCTGGTTTAAGCAGCGGAATCTTCTGTGTCATGCATGATTTCAAACCATGAGGTCTTAGTGTATTACCAACAGTAACCTTGGAAACGGTGGTCCCAGCTCTTTTCAGGTCATTGGCCAGCTCCTCCCGTGTAGTTCTGGGCTGATTTCTTACCTTTCTTAGGGTCACTGACCCCACGAGGTGAGATCTTGCATGGAGCCCCAGTCTGAGGGAGATTGACAGTCATGCTTAGCTTCTTCCATTTTCTAATGATTGCTCCAACAGTGGACCTTTTTTTCACCAAGCTGCTTGGCGATTTCCCCGTAGCCCTTTCCAGCCTTCTGGAGGTGTACAATTTTGTCTCAAGTGTCTTTGGACAGATCTTTGGTCTTGGCCATGTTAGTAGTTGAATTCTTACTGATTGTATGGGGTTGTCAGGGGGATTTATGCAGCTAACGACCTCAAACAGGTGCATCTAATTTAGGATAATAAAATGGAATGGAGGTGGACATTTTAAGAGATGTCCTGCATCCCAAACCGCCTACTTCCATACTATATAGTATGTAAAAGGCACTACTTTGCCTACTATATAGTATGGAAGTAGGCGGTTTGGGACGCAGGGATGGTCCTCACTGCAGAACAAGACATTCAGGGGGCGGGGTTGGATCTAGATCCGACTCCTCCCACTTTATATACTTTGTTCCGCCAAATGAACCAGTATATATGCGTTGTTGCAGCCCGCAATTATTGCATCCTGTGGTCACCAACATTTGCTCTTATCAGTTTAGGTGTACGTTTGATTAATAATATAGTGGAGAATGATTCATAATTTAGAAAGTAATGATCACAGTTAGTGTAAGGGGAGGTAAGGGAGACGTTCCCGACAGGGTGATATCACTGAAGGGATATATTTGAGACCGGCATGGCTGTACATGATCCCACTTTGTACACATAAAAACACAAATGTATTTGATATTTTTAATTAGCAAATATAAAAACCGTAAACCATGTTTAAGAAACCTGTTCCTAATGGCTGTAAGCAAAGATGTGTTAAAACAAGTTCAAAGTTTCTACAAGATAAACATTAAATTTATTAATTTCTAAATAACTTGCCATATATATGTTAATAATTATGCATATTTATACTGTACACATTCATAGGTATTAAACTGCATGTGGTAAGATTACTCGTAGTAACGTTACACGAAATGTTTTACTCCAAAACATTATAGCAAAAACACTTACATTTCACCCTAAAGTCACTACTTTTATTGTAGTCATAAGTAAAGTTTGTTTTTCTGTCAAAAGAATAACTTAATTTAGTTACGACTCAATACGGAAATGGTAACACAACAACACGTGTATGACATGTCTTGTGGTAAAACTGCCGACCAATCAAAATGCAGTGGGAAGAGATCTCTGGATCTAGCTCCGCCCCTGGATCTGAATCCAACCCCGCCCCCTGGATGTGTGTTCTGCAGTGAGGCATTTTAAAGGCAGACTAACATGTCTTTGAGGGTCAGAATTCTAGCTGATAGACAGGTGTTCAAATACTTATTTGCAGCTGTATCATACAAATAAATAGTTAAAAACCATATATTGTGATTTCTGGATTTTATTTAGATTATGTCTCTCACAGTGGACATGCACCTACGATGACTATTTCAGACCCCTCCATGATTTCTAAGTGGGAGACCTTGCAAAATAGCAGGGTGTTCAAATGCTTATTTTCCTCACTGTGTATACACATACATACACACACATGCACACGTTACAATTATTGAACTTTATAATTAGAAATTAGAAAAAAAAGATGCACCACAACCAAACACTATGACAGTGGTCACCAATACTGGTCCTGGATGGCCGGTGGCTCTGCAGAGTTTAGCTCCAACCCTAATCAAACACACCTCCTCACACCGGTACACAACGGTTTGCTACGGTTTCCGGGTTGAACGACATGTTTCCTGGAAACGGTGTGCAACAGGCTTTAGATGCGTTTTCTCTTGTTTGGTGGGTGTGTCAGAAATGTTGGCCCAATCAGCAGCAAGATGTATGTAAACCACACGGTACTAAAGAGACAGCTCACTCAAAGGGTTCAAGTTGGAATGTTGTCTTACATTCTGGACAGCAAGGTCAGTGACTGTAACATCGAGGGTATTTTACAGTATTAAACACACATTTATAACGATTTCATCAGGCTTCAGAAACATTCAAAAAAGAACACAAAGAATGGCCTCTCAGCTACCGTATTTACAACTCTTGCGTCATCACAACAGGGTGTTCAACACATCACCTTTTCTGTTTAATAAACGTTGTGCAACGTTTTGTCGGGGCTGAGCGCATCCCCGAAGCAGCTAATTAAGGTGCTTAAGGTGTGTTTGATTAGGGTTGGAGCTAAACTCTGCAGAGACACCGGCCCTCCAGGACCAGGATTGATGACCCCTGCACTATAACAACAATTAATGCATTACACCAGTGTTTCTCAATCCTGGGGGGTATTGCACAAAAGTAGAATTAAGAAAGACAGGATAACAGACAAGGCCCAGCTTGACCTAGTTTAATCAGCCCATCCTGGCTAAGTCTGTTGCACGATTGTTAAGCCAGGATGAGAAAGTGGAGCTATGTCAAGCCAGGTGTAGCTAGCTAGGATAAGTGCACGTTCACGGCATTCTTAAACAGACCACAGGATCGATCACAGAATCACTGATGCAAAAATGTATAAAACTCATAAAAATTCATAATGAAACTGCAAACACATAACTACTACTATGTGCATATACAATATTTGATGCAAAAAGGTGTGCCTTATCTTAAAAAGCTATTTATTTCCTATAACAATTTATATTTGATGGAACTAGACAGAAATCATTGAATTATTATAAGATTTTTGTACATTTGACCATATGAAGAATTTTTTTAGGAAAATATTAGAAAAATGCCACCTGCTAAGAAGCAAACATGTCGATTTAATCATCGACATGCCATAATACACTGAATAGTATATTCTGGATTGTTGGTAAATAGCCATCATGCTCAAACAAGGCTGGTTTGGACTGGAATATTGGGAAGTAAGATGGTAGGTCCCTTGAGGGGGGCCAGAAGGACATCTGGAAGATTTGTAGAGTACCTAAAAGATGGGGATAAAGAAATCATGTCTTCTGAAATTAATTTACTTAATACACTATAGCATGCTACAAAAAGCAACACTGTCTATTTTAATATGGGCATGAAATAAGAAAAAAATGTAGTTACAGTATGAATACTATCCTCTGACCTCAGCCTTGGGAGTCTATGGAGCATCATTACATGAAAGATCTGTGAGGTGGACAGCACTATAATTCATATTCAAACATCAACTCTGGGATGCATTACTAGCATCTTCAAGTGAAATAAAGACAGAAACTATAGACTTACAAGTTTAATGAATGGGAGAGTTAAAGTCATGTCAAAAATATGCTTATATATTATTATGTAACTTGTGTTAAATACATTATTTGATTTACAATGTTTTTTTATTATCTGTCCATGCAGCACATTTGACAGATCTGTTTTGTGGATCATTTTAACACAATGAATTTTGATAAAGTGCATTTTGCATAATAATTTGGAAAAGCATGATTTGCATATTTTTTTAAAGTAGCCTATTTAAAATATTAGAATAACATGCACACTGTCATATAACTATGAGATTAAAATACAATTTGTAAACGTATTTACTTTATTTTAAAAAACAAACAAAAATAGCATGTGCATAATAATTTGGACCATCCATCACTTTCAGAAAATCAAGATTAAGAACATTTTGCATGCTGGTGACTTGATTGCAGAAATAAATCTACACATAAGGTAGTGTCTGCTGACATATTGTGTCGTCTGTACTAATTTTAACATTAAAAAAGTCTCATATTCTGGCACAGGGGTGGGTGCAGTCCACTGCATCCAATGACAATAGGGAAAGCTGTAATACAAAAGAATGCCTGTTTTACTGTCCTAATGTAACACTTTATGGAGTAATCTGTTCCTGTTACTTGCAATCTTGTAGAAGTGATTTCAGTGCTAGACTGACATTTCTTACATCACCTGAGAATCTGTACCTCTGTGTCAGATATTTCTCATGCCTTAATGCTAGTCGACATATGTACTTAATTGAAACTGCCTTTCAACTTCATCAGCCATTAATTATCTCAACAACTGCATTAATAAATGTATTCATCAAACCCCTGACAGCAGTCTTCATAATAACACTAAAATAACAGTATGCATACTACTATATCTAGTATTTTAATGCAGGACCATGAAGTGACTAAAACACATGAATATCTAGTAGGAATGACAGAGGAACTAGTCGATTAATCTGAAATTGTATAGTCTGCTATACCATGCTGTGGATGTTTTATGAGTCTGTGGTGGCTAGCATAATTTTTTTATGCGGGGGTCTGTTGGGGAATTAGTATGAAGGTGGCAGAAATAAAATGGACAAATTAATAAGAGGGGCTGACTTTGTACTTGGTATGGAGCTGGACTTTGTAATATTGTCAAAACTAAATTAAATTCTGAACAATCCCTTTGGCCGACCAGAGAAGTACATTTAGTCAGAGGCTGATCACTGCTTAGTGTTTTACTGAGTGTTTTAGAAGATCCTTTATACCTGTGGCCTTTAGGCTGTATAACTCCTCTTTTGTAAGTGCTGGGACAATTCACTATTGAAGTAAATTACCCTTTTTATATGGGTATAGTTTATTATAATTTTTTATTTCTTATTTATAAATTTTTAAATAATATAATTATGGTTTTAATAATTTTTTCTTTCATTTCTTTCTTTTCTATAATTGTAACATTAAAGCAATTTCCCCATAGAATTAATAAAGTTTTCTGAATTGAATTAATCATTAGGATTAATCTTAGCCTGGTTGTTAGCCTGCTCTGGAGCAGGCTAGCTGCAAAGAGTAAATCTCCATAGTAACTTCATCTAGATTCATTTAGCCTCCCTTCAAGCAACCGAGTCAGGGCTAAATTCAGCCAGGATAACTGGAAAATCCAAGCTTAATCCCTTATCTTACTTTTGTGCAATACCCCTCCGGTCCTCAAAGACCCCCTTCTGATGTTTCCAGTTGGTACAGGTGTTTTAAATAAGGAGACATCTAAAACATTCTGGGAAGGCGTCCTCGAGGAGCAGGGTTGAGAAAAACACTCATTACACCCAGTCTTTCTCTATCATAGTACTACTGAGAAATGGAAAATTTTATTTTTAATGAAAACAAATGTCACATTCACAATGATCCTAAAAACAGCTTTATTTTCAAAAAGCAAAATATATCTTACTTCTTTCTTTTAATTTTGAGGTGAAAATTGACATGTTCTTTACCGATTTTGAGAACCACTCATTCAGTACTCATGAAGAAGTAACTAAGTTACATAATTTTGTCACTTACAATTAGACTTAAGGTATAAAAAGCAAGTTAATGAAGAATCATCAGTCTTACATATTCACACACAACTGTTAACAAAGTTGACAATGTTTTGATGATTTTTCCAGGTGATGCAATGTCTTTTGAAAAAAATCTTTAACAATCTTTAATCTTTGTCACAGGAACATGCGATCTTTGCTGTGAGAAAAGCGGGTATTCAGCTCTTGTGACTTTTTGAGCAAGGCTTTTTTCTGGGCCTCATCAAAGCGGTTGACCTGAAGGTCCATGTCTCTGTCGAAGGGTCTTCTCTCCACAGGCTTTTCAGCATCCTCCTGAGCTTTTTTCTTCATTTTCTTAGTGTGCATACTTATGAGAGATTCGCCACGCTTGGACTCCTAAACAGGGATGGGCATTTTAAGATTAAAATTCGTGTTTTTGCACTTCAGGCTGACTGTGTGTATTACACTTCAGGGAATTGCATGTATTAAACTGTGTGGTTTAAGGGTGCATGCATCTGATCTACATAATCCTAATTTAAATGTTAGGGTCTATATTTGAAAGAATTTGCAATATAATGTTAATGACCCAAAAACTGATTTTAATTTCATCCCTCTTATCATTTTAAACACATCCGATCATTTTAAACACACATCTTATATTGTTTTAAATGATTGGAATACATTTAAAAGTGGATTTACTTAACTATTCTTTTATAAGAAAACTGAGGTTAAAACACTTTCTAACGTATCTGATATTATGCTTTCAATAAAGTCATGATTACCTTGAATTTAGAACAATATTTTCAATAATTAGTGACTTTAGTGCAAATTTTTGTAATAATGTCATAGTTTTTGTCATACATAATTTCTTACATTATATTTTGAAACTTTTTCAGCCATCTCAAGCTCTTTCTGAGAAAGGCGAGGTCCCTCGTCCTTGAGCGATTCACCTTTTTCCTTAGCCTCCTGCCGTTCCTAAGAAAGACAAACAAGATGAAAATTTCCAAACGCCTCCCTCCATTCCATGTACACAAAGCTTTTGTCCTATAAATCTAAAAACTTTGCAGAAAGCACTAATCCAGAGATAATACCACAAGCAAAATAACTTCATTGGTAAATCTGCAATGTGTTCAGCATGCTAAGCACACATTTTAAATCTTAACTACATTATATTATTACCCACCCTGTCTTTTCTCTCACGGTCAGCAGGAGTGTCAGTCCAGATTGAACGGTCTTTGTTCTCTGGGCCTGATCTCTTCTTAAAGGTGCGTGCTTCCAGACCCACATGCTGCAACTCAGGAGGCAATTCAGTCATCCAGCTCTCTCTGGCAGGCACTGCTGGACCAGTCTAAAATGCAGTTTTTAAGACTGGTCAGTCTATATGCATTTCCATGTTGGAAAGTAGTTTTTGAGCTTACATGTTGCATTCTAGGTAGACCATAATAAAATAATTGTTGGAAGTTCATGATTAAGTATACATGACCAATGAAAAATAATAATTTTTAATTGCTATTATAAGAGTTAAAACTAACTGGAATAATAGGACAGTGCTTGATGAACCAAACTAAAGTGCAAATCTTTAGCTAAAAAAAACCCCGTTTACATCAACTCCTGTAAGTTTGTCTTTCATCCTTTGGGCTCTTCTTTCAAAGTCCAGTGCCACGGAGTCCGGTGCTGCCCCTTTTGCTGGCATGGGGCCAATGACATCATTATCTTCTTCATCACTGCTTGACAAATCTGGTTTATAACCTGGCGGTAGAGATGGTCCTAAAACTCCTCTTGCATCATAACTTTCCACGTCTTCTTCTTCATCTTGTATTCTAAAGCCTGGAGGAAGGGCAGGTCCTATTACAGATGGCCTGCAGTAGAAAGAAATACTATAATATTATAGAATATAATATAAATATTAAGTACATATGTATAAGTTTGATTAATTTTAACCTATTCCTTATGGCACATTTTGAAATACACAGTACATTATTTGGTAAATTTCAGTACCGTTCAGGTGTTATGTCTTGATTTTTATATCCCGGGGGAAGAGCTGGACCAAAGAAACAATCATCCCCTTCATAATCATCACGCTTGTCTGTTTGCTTTATACATGTTTTTTCTTTCACTAGGCCCCTGTTGGTGATAACCAGAAGAACTGATAGCAACTTATTTCCTTCACCATAATCAATACTAACAACATGCAGAAAACTATGATTAATAATTACAAAGTTTAAAAAGATCTGATACATAAAATAACACAAAAACATAAACGATCATACTTTGAGGAAGGCCGGTTCCTAGATGAGGAGTATTTAGCCCTCTTAAACACGACTTCCTCTTGGTCACTGTCATCACATGAATCGGAAGACTCTGTAACAGCTTTATACAGTGGAGGCAAAGCTGGACCTATAACTGGAAGGTTATTTACTTTTTTTTAACAAAGATTTGTATTCAAGTAAAATCTAACTGTTGGTGGAAAACCACATCTTTAACGATAAATCAGTCAAGCAAATACAGAATAAACTTAAAATAATTATTTTGCAGCTTAAAGAACTGCAATCAAAGCATTTTGTATGAACATAAATTACTTGCGCCTTCGTCATGTGAATGATCATTTTTGCTTTTTTCCATCATCGGTGGCAAAGCAGGTCCGATTATGTTTTGCCTCGACATTGAAAAATATTATGTATTTTTGTGTTAGAATAAAACGAAACAAACATTTATTCGGTAACAAAATGAGAAATACGCTACTACTTCCTGTATACATT
Organism: Misgurnus anguillicaudatus; assembly: GCF_027580225.2. Taxonomy (NCBI): domain Eukaryota; kingdom Metazoa; phylum Chordata; class Actinopteri; order Cypriniformes; family Cobitidae; genus Misgurnus; species Misgurnus anguillicaudatus. Next base: position 22,535,701 of record NC_073339.2, read on the forward strand.
CCAATATTTCCGGTCACAACAAATTTCAAAATAAAAGCACTACTAGTGATGGGAGAAACGAAGCTTTTCGAAGCTTCGAATCAATTGAACCAATTGCTTAGAAAAATTATTCACTCGATTGAACCTCTCAAAACACCTAAATATGACGTCATCTCATGGTGAACGTTGTAAAAGCAACAAGATCTCAGTCCAAACATTTTTACACTTTTTACACGATAAAAAAAATGTTTTAGGAAAATGTATTATTTAACCTAACTGTACGTAAAAGTGTATTTTGTGTTTTTAGTTTTATTTAGGGCAAACAGATCATTAACACTTTAACCCCCCTTTTAATTATGCACATGTTTGTAATTAAATCTGCCTATAAACAAAAAGTAGGCAAAATTGTAGTGTTATTAGTCAGAAGGATGAATGTTTTATGAACTTGTATAATAAAACTGACCCGAGTTAACCATCATTTGTGGTCAACTCCCCCTTGTGGTGAATCATAGGACTTTCGAAAATCACGTGACTTTTTGAAACACGCTTCGAACAAATGATTCGAAACAAAAGATTTGTAAATGTTTCCAGGGTTCATGAAGCATTGCTTCGAAGTCGCCCATCACTACCTAAAGGTGGCGCATTATTTTTTATCATACGCGTTTCAAAAACGAGACGCTCTTTAACGCAAACTTCACTTCACTTATTTGTTTTCATACGTTGTTGCCATTGGCGGCGGGACGCTTGAAAACAGTTGAATACATAACTATGTCCCCTTTTTATTATAAAATAGCTTTATAGGTAGTTTTGGGAATTTCAAGTTTAACCTTTTACATACATTACTACCCGTACGAACCTATATTAATAATTTTGACTACTAAATAAATGAATTAAGGTAAAATGAAACGCAATTCATCTTCCTGAATTGCTTTAGCCACCAGTAAAGGTAAGTCTGCCTTTTGATCCGTTAATTTCACTTTAATACCTATCGTTTTCTTGAGTTCTTGAGCTCTTGTCTTATTGCTTCACTCGCCATCTTTAACGTTACTCAATTTTATCAGTCCAGTCGCAACGGTTACTTTTGCCCTTGCGAAAATGAACCATGTTTTTTAACTAACTTAAGGTAAAACCATGGTCAGTTTTCGTAAGAGTGACTAGTGTTGTAATTTCACTATTTCTAAGTAGAATTGAGTGTCATCACCAAAACGACGTCGACTAACAGTTAGCTAGCAAACATGTAAGTTAAAAGGTTTTGTTCAATTTGAGAGATTCGTCGTAAAGGCATCAATTACGTTTGCACTGTGTGTTATCGTTTCTAAAAATAAAATACTAGCTTATGTCCATCATTTTAATTGTTAAAAACCCTATTTGATTGTGATGTGGATGTCTTTTTCTGTTTTACATTAGATAGTGATCTTACATGATAAAGTGTGGTAGGACACTTTGAGCGGTACTATATATCCGTCGAAATGCCACCTAAGAAGCAAAAGGACCCCATAGCAAACATCTCTAGCTCCATTGAGTCTGAGGACATCAGTCTGGAGACAACAGTCCCCACGGAGGAGATATCATCCTCAGATGAAAAAGATGGTGCACAGAAAGTCACAAAGCAGCTTCTGGAACGAAAAGAGCTGCTACATAACCTTCAAAAGCTTAAAATAGAAATGTCACAGAAAAATCTGCTAATAGACAACCTTAAAGTCGACCACCTTACCAAGGCAATGGTTGCATCACTATATAAAGAATTACTGTGCTGTCACAGTTTTATTTAAAGGCGGGGTGCATAATGTTTGAACACTTTGAAAAAGGGAGTCCAAAACACACACGGCAGTAAGAGGCATGTTTACTAACCGACATCCTTGCCTAGGTTGCGTATGTGTGGGAAGGGTCTATCAAAAGAAGGTCCAGATTCTATTGGGGTAGGGGTATGTTCAGAGATAATTCACCCCGCCTTTAATTGCATTCAAAAACGTTTAAAATGTATATAAGCCTTTTTAACCTGAAGTTAAAGTAATGATTGTTTTGGTCATTTGTATTTAGATAGAAGAGCTGGAAGAAAGGCTCAACGATGCTCTTCATCAAAAACAGGTGCTTGCTTTGCGCCTTGACAGCCAACTTAAACTACAGCAAGATGAAAACAGGTGAATTACACTATAATTGATGACAAATAACGTTTGTAATAATGATGACTTGTAAGGTATTTGATCAAACTCTCTTGTGAACCTACACTCATTGTAGACAACAAGAGTTTTGTTGCTTTTAGTCACACAAATCTCTAGCAAACGTGTCAACAAATGACAGAGGACTGCACTTCTTGAGCCATTTCATGCATCCTAAAATGTGTCTTTTGATTTGGTCTGTTATGGAGGAAGCAGCAGGCCCTGAGGAAACAAGAGATGGACACCATAATGCTCAGACAGAAGCAGCTGGAAGAGACGAACCGTCAGCTGTGTGAGCGAGCAGGGGACCTCCGCAGAAGCCTAAGAGACCTAGAGCTCTCTGACGAAAAGTACAATGAGCTGAAGGAACTTCCTGAGGACAAACTCTCCATTCCTGAATATGTGGCAGTAAGAACTGGTTTATGGACTTGATGGTCCATATTGATGCTGTTGTTTCATCTCACGAAAAGCTCTAACTTTGTTAGTGAACAGGGAGCTTAGTATTGAGAAGCATAGCTGTAATATGTGTGAGTTTGGTCATGCATGTTTTCTTTACATAGGTTCGGTTCTATGAGGTTGTGAACCCACTGAGGGCTCTTGTGACTGAGCTGCAGGTGAAAAAGACCAACCTGACTGAGGATCTGGAGAGTTATCGTAACCAAATAAAATCAATAATGGAGGTCTGAAGCTTTTTTCAGATTTTATAATTGTAATTCTGGAATCTCTTGCTTTATAGTTCTTATTTTTATATTTAGAAGGTCAATAAAAACAGCTATGAGTTTGTGAACTCTTTGGTATTAGTGAATATGTCATTCTGATTGTTAAGTAATTTGAAACCTAAAAAAAAATTATAATAATGTGAGATTGTCATTACCATTCAGCATTTTTACTAAACACAACTAGTAAATGTTTTTAAATGTGGGTTGAAAGTGGTGTAAAAAGCCCTTAAATTACTTTTACATATGTTTTGGTCTCAAATAGTATTCAAATTCACCATTATGTTTTCATCCAATAGAGATCACTAATTTTACAAACTTTTAATCAGTTTATATTATCATTCATATTAATTACCAAATGTCTTAGTACAGAGTACAACAGATTTAATTTATTTTGACATTCATTGCTTTATATCAATCAGAGTTATGAGGAGGAGAGAAGAGCGCGTTCTGAGCTGGAGATTCGCTGTCAGAAACTCACATTGGAATTTGCTGACACCAAACTACTTATTCAGGAAGGAGATTACAAACATGAGAACTACGACAAAATCAAACGGTAAGGTTACAGCCCCTGACCCCTGACTGCTGAATGCTAGATAAATGGTTAGTTTGCACAAAAATGTATTTCTTTAATTTATTCATCATTAGGGTAGACATTTTACTAATTATAAGCAGAGATGGGAAGTAACAAATACAAAGTACAAATAATTTTCTGGTATCAGTACTTTACTTCGCTATTTTTTCGCTCTTTACTTTTACTCCTTACATTTTTCCACATATATAAATTTTACTTCTTAGATTTTCAAAACAAGCTCATTACTTTACTTTTAATCTGTATTTTTTAATTTTTAATTTTACAGCCCTGCCAAAATTTTGCATTGTTTCTTTCGTCGTGTTTTACCCAAGTAAAGTCTGCTTCCAAGATGTTAAATAATATACATTAAGGAAAATATATTTCAGTGACAGAGGGTAAAGCACTGGCCCGATCAGGCAAGGGACAATACTTTTTACTGGCACCAACGTCTCTCACGCTTGCCCCGGGCCACCGGGCAGTCCTTTATGTTGAGCCCTGCTTCAGTCCCCTTTAAATTTAATTTGAAAACGGCTGCAGGGCAGACTTTGGCTCTTTCCCCTCTGCGACTTTCAGCACGATCAGCCCATCTATGCAATACAGTGGAATACTCCAATAAGGTGGCACGGAGCTAGAGGGATGTCTGGGGTGTCCAAATTTAATGATTTGATTTGATTTGATTTGATTTGATTTGATTATTTGCACATTTAAAATACAACTTTAATGAATCCATAAAAGGAAACAACAGAAAAAAAGCAAAAAAAAAAAAAAACTGTACGGGAGAGAGTGAGAAGACCCTAAGGTCTTATAAAACCACCTCCCTGAAATCTCATTAAATGAAACACAATATTACATGATCAAACAAGACAATATAATCAATACATAAATCATTTTAATATAACAAATTTACAAAATAAACTTATTTGTATATTAACATTTTTTTCAATTCTCTTTTAAAAGAGGGTAGAGTGATTGTAGTCTTTAATGCAGAATCTAAATGATTCCAGAGGGAAGGCCCTCTGTATTTTAGTGTAGATTGATTAGCTGTAGTTCTACAAAAAGGAAGATAAAAATCTTTGCAGCGCCTTGTGGAGTAGGCATGAACATCTGAAGAATACATGAAAAAGTTTTTAAAAGCTCTGGGCATAATTTTTATCATATTCACATACTTATACATAAAGATGTTTATGCAAAAGATGTTAACATTAAATATTGTCAAGATATTATATTTTATAAAAAGCGGAGCAGATGATGACAATCTATTTGAGTTACTCATTATTCTTAGGAATTTCTTTTGTATTAATAAAATCTTATTTAAATATGTTTGGCATGTTGCACCCCAAACTTACACTACTTACACTCCATCAATTCAACCAGACTTTGTACCAGAGTATTTTTAAACACAATTATCTGCACTTCTACTTAACTAAAGGATGTGTGTACTTTTCCCCATCTCTGATTATAAGTAACTTTGCAACTACTTATGATATACCAATATTTACAGTATTAGTAAACTGTCCGCTTAATATCTACTAATACTTTATTGTCATGAGCCCTCAACAGACGTTCAACTGTCTAATTATTCCACTAACCCTAACCGTTTTCCGAAAATACTAACCTTACAGTCTACTAATACTCTTATGACAGTTAGTTGACATATAGTTGCAATTGAATGAAAGTTAGTTAACATGTAGTTATTTATAGTTAGTAGTATAGTGTAGTACAGAGGTAGGCAACGTCGGTCCTGGAATGCCGAAGTGACATATCAGGGCCATTTTATGATTAATTGATATACATTTCTTACATACTGTTCCTTCAACTCATTTACTTTGAGACCTATATGACTTTCTTTCTTTTGTGATTGTTTTTGATTACGTTGATTTTGTGATTTAAAAATATCCTGGTCACACTTTGCAGTGAATAAGGATTAGCACTGTCAAGCTTTAAAATGACAAAATAAGAATGTAAAATTCAAGTCTCATTCAAGCCATATTTACTTTTATATGAAAATTATATGTATTATGGATTACAACTGTGTGGAGAGGTTTGGCAGCCAGGCAAGATTTCAAGGACCTGTAGCTAACATTGTATACATTAATTTTACACCACTGTTGTTAGGTTAGTGTAATAGTTGATACACGTATATGATATATAAAGACATGATATGATGGTAATTTACTTGTCATTTATTTCCCTTGTTATCAGAAATAAGCTACTGTAAAATAACTCCTGAATGCTGAAACCGTCTATATTTATGCATGTACTATATGCCTATGTTTAGTTCACTAAGGGGCCAGTCACACCAAAAGCGTTTATGGCAGTTGCAGGCGCCTTTTTTGAATGATATTCTATGGGCAGGGTGGGTTTGCGCGCTGCTTATGCGCGCCAAGCGCCTTGCGGTTTTTTGCCGCCTGCCGCGCACACGTTTTTGAAGGAGCACTGAGAGCAGAGAAGCGCCCGACGTCATTCGAGTCTTTCCATTGTCCAATCGAATGAGGGGAGAGGCGGGCCTTACGTTGTGGTGAGGGAAGTTTACAGTTGCTTTGAAGAACCGGACTCCACTCGCTCACTCTCTCCTGCGTGTTTGAGCACCTCTCACCCTCAAACAAGGTCAGAGCAAGCGCCCTCTTTTTAAAGTTTCTACTAATATGACAGTTAACAGCAAAAGAGCGCTCACGTTTCAATATTTGATTGACAAGACAGCTGACTCGGTGGTTGCTTAGCAATATGAAAAGCCGCGTCGCACTGCTCTTTTTTAAAAAAAGGCAGTGCGTCGAGCCTTGCGTTTGCAAGCGTTTAAAGCACTTTTGGTGTGACTGGCCCGTAATACTGCACTTCTGTGAGTATGTGTGTGTATAAAAATATGAGCTTCTAAATTGTGTTTATAGAGAGAGAGATGGGTATGAAACTGAGGTGAGAGAGTTGAGAAAGAAATTGGAAAAGTTGGACCTTATACACACTGCAGTGACCAAAGAGAGGGATGACCTAAATAAAGAGGTAATGTCAGACTAAATGTCAGTATATGGCTATAAATTGATCTTTCTCTAATTTCCTGCCTTACTTGCTCAATTTACCACCACTCTCCCTTCACTGCATTTGAAGGTGGTTACACTGCAGCAGTCAGTGACATTAATGCAGAAGGATAAGGAATATCTGAACAAACAGAACATGGAGCTTAATGTGCGCTGTGCTCATCAAGAAGACCGTTTGGACAGGCTGCACACCCAGCTCGAGGACACCAAGAAAGCAAGGGAAGATGCTTATGAAAAATATGTGGCATCTAGGTATGTGACAGACATCATATTCTATTTAACTTCAGTTGACAAATCTCTGTTTTTGTGAATAGTACAGCTTTGCCAAAGAGGTCTAACGGTGTTTTCACACCTAGTTCGTTTGAGCCCTCCAAATGCTCTTGGAGCAGTGTGTATATGTGAACAATCCAAATGATCTCAGACCCCCCTAAAAGGACAAAACAGCGAACCATACTCAAACCACATCCGGATTCGATTTCTTTTTGACATGTAAAAGAAAGGAGGTCTCGTTCCACTTCACATGTGGTTTTGACATGTATTAATATTAACTGCAGCACAGAAAGCTGGGGTCTGATTTCTTATGAAGTTGTGATGAGGAAAAGAAAAAAGAACTGGGTCCTCTTTTGAGTCCACTATATTGTGAACACAAAAAGGACTGAGGTCACATTCGCCTAATTCCTTTTCTGGTTCACTTTAAGCAAACTGGGTTTGGTGTTTTTAAAATTAACTATATGTGAAAAAACCTTAAATCTAACATCTGTAAAACTCTGTTATTATGTAACCATGTAAGAATCTATTTGCATTTCCAAGATCCAAGTGATCTAAGTTTTAATATTTGATTGAAGTTATTTTTATTGTGACATATCTTTGTAACGATTACATCTCTCCACCAGGGATCACTATAAGACAGAGTATGAAAACAAACTATTTGATGAACTAGAGCAAATTCGGCTGAAGACGAGTCATGAGATTGAGAGCCTGCAGAGGGCGTCCAAAGAGATGTTTGAGAGAGAGAACAGGTGAACAGTTAATTAACTTTACCCAGTAGACCCAGGCAACCTCTGTCATTTCCATCATGTAAAGGAAACACTCTTAATCTAAGGTCAAGATTTAAAAAAAATCCTTTCACAATTGTAATTTCCAGGCATAAGAAACTCATAGAAATTAATAAAATATAGAATCAATGAATTTACTTTTTCTAGTTTTTAATACTTGGGTCTGAAACATTCCATTGGATAGAAATTACTCTTGAATAGGGCTGCACGATTTTTCCCAAAATGTGAGTAACAATTTTTCTCCATGGGAAATTAAATCACGATTCTCTCACACGATTCAAATTTTTTCCACAAAAACATTTATTGCATTCAAGTAGAAAATGTGCTACACAGGACTTTTAGATATAATAAAGTGTCTTAAAAGTATATTTTCTTTATTTTAGGCCCTTAAGATGAGTAATTTAAAATTAGAATAAATAACAACTGTGCTTTTGTACACTCAAACTGGCCAACCTTAAAACTTTAAAGAGCCAGTAAGATGACAATTTAAAGCATCCTATCACTGTTTATAAGTCCCAGACAACAGGTTTAAATGCATGCAAGGTCAAAAAACAGTGTAATTTTCTCAAAATATAAATTTAAAATGACCCCATTTCTCAGAGATCCCCAAACGATTCGTGTGAAGCCGTTCAACGACTCAGTCTGCCTAAACCCCACCTTTCAGTATTCTACTCTGCTCTGATTGGTCAACTGACAGAGTGTCTTTGCACAAATCACAGATCAGTCGCACAGACCACAGATCAGTGGCACAGACCAACAATAGTGCAACATGTATTGACCTCGTGCTAACATGATTTAGTAAGAAGACATTGTCAACATCAAAACACATCATTCATCATTAATCCAAGCAATACAAACGACGATCGAAACTAACAATTTTACACTCATTTAAGCATTTATGTAAACTAACCGGGTCATAGCAAAACCCTTAGTGAGCATGAGTTACGTTAACCGCTTGCTATCGTGACTCTGACAGTATATAGAGTTTAAACAACGATATCATTCATCATTAATCCAAGCAAAAAAAACGACTATAGACATTTAACACTCATTTAAGCATTTATGTAAAATAACCGGGTCATAGCATAACCGAAAGTTCAGCATGCGTTAACCGCTTGCTAACGTGACTCTTTGACAACGACATCATTCATCACTCATTCATCATGACGATAGCCATTTTACACTCATTTAACTCTTTCCCCGCCATTGACGAGTTATCTCGTCAATCTGCAATACCGCTATTATCCACTTATATAACCCGGAAGTATTGCCCTAGGGCAAACAGCTGTATGTCCGTGTATGTTTTAAATATCGCTCTGTATCTGATCTCTAACAAAAGTCCTTCACAAAAATGGAATTATCTCAGCTTTTTGCTCAAAATTTGGTGTTTTTGATAAAACCTACACATTTGAGAGGTGATAAAAACAGAACACATGAAGGTAGGATAAAACAGATTTTTTTGTTTGAAATCAGAGGGTCTGTTCTTTTAATTCATATATTGTATGTTTATATAGCCTGGGTGCCAGCCGATCTTAGCCCTGCCCACAACATTTTGAGAACGGGAAGATCGGTCTGGGGTTTTTCCGTTGAGTAGCTTCTATGCAAGACCCAAAGCTGGTCGACCAATCAAATTGTCAGGGCGGGCTTTATACGATGATGGACAGATGATCAACAGTAACGTAATCAACCATGTCACCGAAGAGCGCGTGTGTTGAATCTATTTACAACGAAATGGCTGCCGCTGTAGAATTCAAATGTGTGGATTCTGACATTGAGTCTGTTCTAAAAGATATCGACAGAGCATTGATTTTAAAAGAGGAACAGAGAAACGCGATCAAGGCATTTGTTGATGGGAAAGATGCTTTTGCCGTCCTTCCTACGGGATGAGGCAAACGTTTAATTTATCAGCTAGCTCCGATGGTCGCTATGAAGATGGGTTGTGAAAACCCTATTGTCATTGTTGTTTCTCCTTTGGTCGCACTTATGGAGGTCCAAGTTAAAGAAGCAACTGAAATAGGGCTGTCAATCTTCCTCTATTATCCCATTCGAATTTCATTCATTATTTTTTTTTTTTATTCGATTTATAATCGATTATTTAATGCTCAAATTTGACTTATTAATATTTACTATAGCTATCTACACACGTTGTAAAAACGGGCTTATGCATTGTCAATGCCACTATGAGCTCGTATAGTTGACTTGTTTTAAATTATGTCCACTAGAAGACATTGCAGTATTACTAATATACATGTAACAGGTGATAGCTTTCTTGCTAATTAATGATTAAGCTTAGACACAAAATTAACAAAGTTGTCAACTTTAATGAAAAATTTCATTATCAACGCAGTTCTCTTTGTTCACGTATGAGGGCTGCGTAGATCGCATCATTAGTTATGCAATACTTACACACAGCACACACATCCCCTGGCCTCCAATTTCACTATTCTTTTTTCATTTAAACACACCTTAAAGGAAGTGTGATCTTGAACAAGTATTTTGTCACTGGTCGAAAAGACAAACTTATCCAAACAAATTAGCATTAAAGACATTCCCAAAACGGTCGTCCCGACTGAGAGCGGTTTTCTCCTGACACTGTCCTCTTCACCTTGGCTGCTCCGTTCTCGTCTTCCTCATAACCTTCCTCCGCAATCGCTATCAGCTCCGCTTTCTCTTTCTCACGTACCTCCTGCTGCTGGTCTTGTTTCAAATGAATTAGCCGATAGAAATGATGGAAATGCGGGTCGAGGTAGCTAGCGGTATTTAACAGCATAAATGCGTTAGATAGTGAACACATAAAAAATAATATTTTTAAATCTATTTTTTTTAAAATCCCATTTGAATAGTAGTTTTAACATTCGATTAGTATTATTTTTTTAATATTCGAATTATATTCGATTACTGAAATTAGTTTCAACAGCCCTAAACTGAAATGGGTATCACGTTGATGCAACTCGGCGTGCATGACGAGATGGATATAATTAGCGGTCGTTGCCAGCGTCTTTTCGGAAGCCCGGAATCGTGGCTGCTGAATAAGTGGAGGGACATGCTAGGCTCCGATATTGGGTATCGGCGTGGATGAAGTTCATCTAACGTACAAATGGTAAGAGATAGTCTTACTGTATGACTTAATGTTGTGATATAAATTAAATGTTGTAAACATAATAGGTGTTGATGTACATTAGCTAACTCAGACTTAGTATAATCACAATGTTAGTGTCATTGTAGCTAATTAACTAGCAGTTCGGTCAGGTTGCTAAAGACGCCATTTCAACATACGTCGCACACGCAAGGCAAGGCTGTAGGCGGAGATTAGTATCTCATGTGACGTGGATGCGTTCGTGTGACGTGGCAAATATCAGGAAGAAGGTTCACTCCCTATAACGACTCATTTCGGCGATTCAGAGTCGACTCCCTGCTTTAGAAGCCAATAACTTTATTAATCGTGCACTTTTTGGTTCAACTACTTTACACGTTGTTTATATTGATGGACAGCTACATGACACACTGCAATAAAGGTTAGTTTAGATTTTGGATCTGTGTGGCTCTTTAAAAACAAGAACCCTTTAAAACATTAAACGATCAACATTTTGAGGCATCAGGAAGAAAGAATTTGCTAAAAACCCTTTCTGATGGGGAACTTAGATATTAGAGGCCGTTTCTCAATCTGAAGGCTGCAGCCTCTGGAGGTCACATTTCTATGCTGCATACATCATCAAGACTGTCTTATTTCAGAATATTAACAATTAAAAGGTGACTATCATTCTTAGTTTATTGTAAATTTTTGTAGTATGTTTATGACTTGCGAATGTAATTCTCAGTTAACTTAAATAAACCAGGCTTGATGACTTATGTAGTCTGAATATGTGACCTGCAGGCTGCATCCTTCAGATTAAGAAACGGACATAGGTATTTCCTTTTTTTTTCTTCAGTTTTTTCTTTTATTTATGTGGAAATTCCCACTCCAAATCTACTATGTAAACCCACTGTATTTAGGTTTGCCGAATACGCGATCTACAATAATACTTTTACTTTTAAAAGCGCTTATAACACAACAAGACGAGAAGAGCAACGGTAAAGCTCTGCACTGCATGAGACACACAGGTAATGTAGCCAAAATCACCTCGTAATGTTATATCAGCTCTTAAATGTAAATATATGGTGATATTGTCAGAAGCGTTTAGCTATAAATCAGGATTTAAGCAGTAAGTAACGTGGTTGGATTAAACACGAGGGTCGTGTTATTGGGTCGTGTTTAGTCACTATTTTTTAGTCAGTAACCCTTTTTTTATACACAGGCTCTCAAGTCTCACGCATTGACCGTGAGACACACGCAATACAGTCAGTTCACACGCCACACCTTGTATTTCTCACGCTGAGAAGTAAAAAAATAAATTATCCTGCTATATTCAATAAATGGACGAGGCGCATGGCAGTTCTGTCGAGTTCAGCTGCTTCCTTCGAGTTTTTTAAGTGTGCTTTCAACTTTACGCAGCGCTACAAAACCGACACGCAGATGACATCGGGGTACCGCGAGAAATCTTGCGAAGGAGGCTGATTTCAAATCGCTCTCGCGTTACTCTGATGTCATCCACTTGTCGTTTTTTTGCAGCGCCTAATGAAGTCGTTCACACAATGCATTCTACCAGGCAATCAAAAATAAACGAGAAGTTGTTTCTGGTGATGTTATCCCGCTGCTAGCAAGTTCATTACTAACATGGATTTAACGGAGTGGAAGTTGGATGAGCAAGATCCGATGAATGCGGTAGATATAACCCGTTTTTTAATCATTTTGATTTTACAATTCCTGAACGAAACCATTGCCTTTGATCAAAAACAATGAAAGCTAATATTGGGGAATAAAGCCAAATTCGTGCTAAATTATTATTGATTCAGTCAAAAACTCCAACAGCTTTGCAACCAGAAGCTTTAGTTACCTGAAATTAAGAAAAGTACTAGAGGCTTCCTGAAATATATAAAATGTAATAGAGATGCATTTCATTATTATTGCCCTTTCATCATTAAATGTTCTGCAATACTGTATGTGTACAGTAAGCTCAAGTTAAAAGAGTACAATTCCATAATCCACTTGAAGTGCTCTATTTTCATGTACTAATGTTGTACTTAATATAGCCTACATTTTTTTGTTCTTTAGTACATTTATATGAAATATGCTAAAATGTAATTTAAAAATGTATTTAGGTACCACTTGAAAAACCTTTAATGAGCCCCATTCACTTCCATAGTAGGATAAAGTATAATATGAAATTCAATGGGGCCCATTAACGGTTTGTTTACTAAACATTAGGTAAAATTAAACAGTTAGCAAAAACTTGATCTCACTCCAAACTTTTGGTAAAACTTGAGAGCCCTGATATACATGTCTGACAACAAAACAGATAATATGTAAAAATATAATTAAGTTGTGTTTAAATACAATATAACTCAATTAACCTACTTAAGTCTGTGTCATTAATGTTAATCAAACAACCCAAGACAAAGAGAAAATCCCTTCTGTAGCTCTAAAAAAATAATCATATTTAATTTATACAAAGACTTTACCTAATGTGCAACTTTGTTCTTTTTTATAAATGTTTGTAATTTCTTAATTTGTTACTAAATTTTTGATACCCCTTTTTTGCTGATCTGAAAAATGATCAGATCTGTGCCTCAAAAACCGTAATGTGATCTGAACCATGAGTTTTGTGATCCGTCACACCCCTATTTTGTAATGTTCTGGGCTGTCCTCCATGTCTTTTTCAAAATGTTAAGAGGGGCCAGAATTTAGAAATTAACTGAAGTACCTTAAAGGCAGACTTTTACATACACAGTCAACCATGTCAGAATTGTTAGGCGATTTAGCACTTAGTATAAAAGTTGTTGTTTCCCTGTGATGTGTCTTGAGTGTGGCTCAGGCGAGCTGTGCCGTGCTATGCTTCAACACAAAATTCTGTGTCGTGTCGCGCTGAACATTTTCCTGTTTTTTATGATAAAGTCTTACATTTTTATTTTAGAGGACTTAAAAAGGTCTTAAAAGTCATTAAATTTGCTGTTAAAAAATGTGCAGATACCCTGACTTGTGACAGCGGAACACAGCAAATGATGAAGAGAGAGGAGAGAAATTATCAGGTCTGAGTTGTGAATGAATAGGGTTTTGTTTTTCACTGTGTGAGCATGTTTGACTGATAAAGCATCTTGGATTGTAATGTAAATACATGAACATGTGAAGGTAGCATCTGAATACAGGGAAATATATGCAAGTGAATCAGCGTCATTTAGAAAGAAGATCGCATTAATGTATGAATCGAGATTCTGTGAATTTTTTTTTGATTAATCGTGCAGCCCTACTCTTGAGTGAAACTGTTTAATCTTTTCCTTCGATGGTGAAAGGCTGGAAAAGTCATGAAGTCAAAAAGTGTTGGAAACGTCACCCTAATGTTTCTTATTCTAAAATTGTTTTTAATTTATGTCAATTTAGAAAAATCTGTTACCTTAGAATGTATGTCATCTTAAAATCTGCTATCCTCCTTTTGTGCTTTTCTAAACCATTTACTCTTTGCACAGCTGCAGTTTGCCTTCAAATACTGTATGCATTCAGTAAGCTTAAACTGGGCTACATGCATACTCTCATTACGGTAGAATAAGCATAGGTGGAGTTTGCCCTCCTGTAGTGCCGTTCTTTTTTTGTTTGCTTGTTTGCTTTATTATGTAATAATCACAGATCATAGATTGGGTGATTCTCACGAAACCATTGAAACACCACGGCACTAATGATTTTAGCTTTAAAATGTGTAATATAGTAACATTAAAAAGCATCAGAATTAACACAATACTGTGTTCTACCTTGCACAATGTGTGATTTCAACATAAGAATTTATAATTGTACATTTTATGTCATTTTCTGCTGAAATTCTCATTACCGCAATGTGTCCGGCTGTGTTTGAACATGCGTTATGTTGTAATTTAATCAAATTAACACAAAAATATTAAGAAAAAAAATAAGTGGATGTTTTGCTAGACTACTTTAGATGACAGAAAAAGTATTTCCTGAATATTCATGTATAATAATAATGAAGAAAAATTAGGAAAATGATGTGTCCATGCCTGATGTTCTCATCCTCCGCAACACTTTTTGAGAACAGTTTAAGCACACATACAGAATTTTAATAAAGTTTGATTTTGAGTGACCAAGCACAAGGACCAGTTACTTCAAGATGGCTACCAGCTAAGATCATTTTTTTACAGTTAATTTGAAATATTGTCTTGTCAGAATGCTTACACGACATTTTGATTATCATTACCGCAACAGATGCTTATTAAATGTTAATTTAATTAATAGAAGCATAATACTTTGATTTTAAATGCATGTGCAGAATCTCCAAATTATGTTCTTTCAGGTTTGTCATGTCATTTTGAAAATATGTCAGTGTTGATGTTTTCTGACTGTTGCGGTAATGAGATTTTTTAGGACAATTTTTTAAATTATGTTACAAAAAGTGTTAAATGATAAGTAAAAGTTTTTAAATTAATGTTCCCATTTACTCCAGACTTTGTTTTTCAATGTCTGGTGGGAAAAAAGTAAATTTAAGCAATTTTTACATTTTCATGCTTGACATTTTTAAAACCAAGTTTTCGTGAGAATCACCCGATTATCTGTATTAAATAGAATGAAATGACGATGCTGCAAAGCCCATTTACGCCGTATTTGTTTTTCTTTCAGAAACCTTCGTGAAACTCGGGATAATGCCGTCATTGAGAAAGAAAGAGCCTTGAATGCAGAAAGAGATGCCCAAGCCAAATATGATCAACTCTTAGATCAGTGAGTTCATGCAAATCTCTGACATATACATCACATTACACTGCCATGAGCTTTTGATTGCCATTCTTTCATTGTTCAAAAATATTTTGAGTAAATGCATGTGCATGATTTTTCAACAACAGTTATTGTTCAGAAGAAATGAAGCATGACAGCTGTATGCATGGGAATCATAGCTATTTCAACAACTAATAATTTAGTAAATGCCACTTCAGACCATCACCTTCTAGGAATTTTTAGAGTACAAAAGAAATTTTTATAAATGTCATTACCTTTTTTAAATTAGTGCTGCATACTATGTACAAAACACATCACAATACAAATGTCACCATTTAATGCATCACAATATCACTACTGTTTAACTTCAGTGAAATAAAACTAATTTGTGTGCTTTATATTATTAAGCACATTGTATATGAAATGTGGCCTCAACACTGTTCTAGTCTTTGCGTGCATTTCGCAAACCTGTAAAAATTACCTTTCTTTTCGGTCCTTTTTGATTGTTTTTCTTGGAGTCATACTTTTCAAGCTTGACTAGATTCCTTCAAGACATAATCAGCTAATCTTTGAGTAAACTGTTGACGGACATGGCCATATATTGTCACTGTAAATAAAAGTGGGTGAGGCATTGTTTGGGTGTTACTGTGATTTTCAGAAACAATAATAAGCACTTGATACAACATCAGAAGGAAATTTAAACCTCTGTTACCGCCTACAGAAAAAGGAAAGTGTTTCACTCTGTGAATATTAGTTCTTGTCTTAAACAAATGCATGCCAATGACAAATCAAACCAAAATATAATCAAAGTTAGTATTTCAAAGTATTGTATGCTGCTTGTTGTACTCCTAGTTACCTATAATTATTTTTGGAGCCTACTCCCTTGAGCAGGGAATTTGTTGTACAGCAAACGTTCCCACGGCTTTACAGTGTGTCATAGGTGTTGAACATGTTTTTGTTAATCACTCTATTGTGAAAAAAAACATGACAAATCCACGTGTTTGTACTGTGAACATCAGCTAGTTAAGTTGAAGGAGAGCTAATCACAATCTAGACACTGGGCTGTGGTAATCAGTGTAAATAAATAGAAACCTGTCGACTTGTCTAGAGCAGTGGTTTTCAATTCCAGTCGTCGGGCCCCCCCTCCCAGAATGTTTTAGATGTCTCCTTATATGAAACACCTGAGCTGTGTCTGAAACCGTTCCCTCGTTCACTCATTCACTATTCCCTATATGGGGAATGACAGTTGAGTCCACTATATGGGGAAGAAGCAAATGAAAATGAGTGAGCGATTTCGGACACTGACGCAAATATCATGCGTCAGAGAGCTGTCGCAGAGATTCATTAAAAACACATGTGTGGCTTTATTGATTGTGCTCTGAAATGGTAAAGTTTACTTTCTAACTGTTTTTACATTTGTCATGTTTATTGTATTAGTTGATAATAAAGAGAACAAAACAACTGCTTATAATATTTATTTACTGTTTATTTATTGTTTAATAAAAATGTGTATAAGATTTTAAATAAAAGATAACGCAATTATTTTTCATTTGTTTATTTTCAAAAAGTAGAAAATAACTGACAACAAGAAAATGTTTGGTGTTTACTGTCAGTATATCCTTCAGCTGATTCAAGTTACGCGTTCGTCTCCCGTTGCATCATGGGAAATATGAGTGAACGAGTGTACATCGAATGTACCCTCAAAATCAGAGTGCATTGTGGGTAAAAAGTAGTGAATAAATGTAGGGAATGAAGTTGTTCACTCAGGTTTCGGACACCACTACAAAATGGCCGACACCCGATATAGTGCACTATATAGTGGATAGGGAGCGGTTTCAGACACAGCTCTCATTTCACTCATCGGCTCCTTAATTAACACACTAACGAGCTGATGATCGGAATCAGGTGTTTTTATATATGGAGACATCTAAAATGTTCTGGGAGGGGGGGCCGAGGACTGGAATTGAAAACCACTGGTCTAGAGCAAATTAAAGTCATTTCTAGTCAAATACAAGTACACTTCAGCCCAGTGAATGTATATTTCTGACATGCTATGTGTAGCATCCAAGCTTTTGATTTTAACAGTACTGGCAAGCGCCGTTGATGAGAGAAAACTTGCTAAACTAGCTTGAACAGAATGAAACAGGTATTTTGGCATATTTTACTGATGCATGCCTGCCTGCCCATGTAGCCAAAACAGTAGCCTAGACAATTGAAAAAATAAAACAAATGCCTAAAATTTAGAAATTGAGTAGTCTAACCATGGCGACTATATGTGATAAAATAAATGCAATTTCAGTTGCTCAGATTTTTGAAGATCTAAAACATCTTATAAACTTTCTTTATTTCTTTCGTTCTTTCTTTTTTAAACTGTTGTTATTTTATTTATAAAAGATTTACAATAACAAAATTGTGGTACAGGTGTTTTATAGCAGTATATACAGTCATCCATTATACAATCTCTCATGCAATAGTAGTTCAGTGATCAAATAAAGGGTAATAGCAACAAATTAAACGGGAATAATAATAAAAAAGACAATCAGCCTACATTCTCAAGGGTCAAGGAATTTCCAAAGAGGGGACGAGACACACCGAAAATCATTCACAGGTTTAGTTTT
This sequence comes from Misgurnus anguillicaudatus, assembly GCF_027580225.2. Classification (NCBI taxonomy): domain Eukaryota; kingdom Metazoa; phylum Chordata; class Actinopteri; order Cypriniformes; family Cobitidae; genus Misgurnus; species Misgurnus anguillicaudatus. The sequence continues at coordinate 22,553,641 of NC_073339.2, forward strand.
TCTAAAGGTAGGGAAGAGGCAATTTGAGTCAACTACATATTGATAGAAGGGATCTAAATATAAATTTTTTGGCCAAAAAGGTACGGAGATGTAGCACACATTCTAAATCATGATTTAGGCGTAATTCAGCTTTACAGTTCTAGAGTTAGACCTTTCTTTCGTTCTTTCATTCGTTCTTTCATTCTTTCTTTCTTTCTTTCTTTCTTTCTTTTTTTCTTTTTTGTCATTCTTTTCCTCCTTTCTGTGCCTTTACCTTAGATATATATTTTTTAAGAAAATAGTTAAATAAATGTCTAGAAGTGCATATTGTTGGCTCTTCACTTCCATCTTGAATGGTCAACCCTTATTGGCCCATGTGAGAGGCTTATGGTATCACTGAGCTCCTGGCACATGCCTTGCATACTAGCAGATACTATGTGCACAGTTGTTGGGCATACCCCACGTTTTTTAGCCCTGGGATACAGATTGCTCACATTCAGAGAGAAGCTGGATTGAGGACAAAAATGACAGATGCTCCTTTACCCCTCGATCTTGAGAGGTCGGGTCTATGGTCAGTGGACATGTTGTCCAGCGGCTCTATTTTAGGCTGTCAAATTTATGAGGGGGAGGGGAGAACAGATATGAGAGTTGCCTTACATTGCATCATGTCAAGAAAGTTAATGAAGCAGAATGGGAATGTTTTTAAATTGTACCAAATGGATTTGTACTGTACCAGAAGACATATAGAATATTTTCAAGATAGTGTGCTTTTATAGTAAATTAATTGCAGCAATTATAAATATTTACTTGTGTTTAGTCTCAGATAACCACTCCTTACAACAAACTGTTCCAACGGCCTGTGTCCTCACCCATCATTTTTTCTGAATTTATGTAAACAAATAAACGTAATTTATTTTATACTAGTACATACCTAAAAAATATCCAATATCTCAGCCCATCATCTGTAATGTCTTTACAACACTGCTTGCATTTGGCTGCATATATTTGCTGCACAGCATAAACAAAAGTGAAATCTTGACCTGCCAGTTTAGCCCCTGCAAAGGTGTGGTGACAGTTTCTACCAAAACTCCTGGGGCACTCTCAATTTAAAGGAAAATTGTTTAATACTTCAGAAATCTGTAGGAGGATGCAAACAGATACTAAGGCTGTTTGGGCATGTTAAGATTTGGGCTTTCATGATCTTTCTGAATAACTTTCTGCCTTAGGAAATATACCTTGCACGTCAGAGGCAGCCACATCTAAGCTTGGCATCTACATAAATTTGGTAATCACTTAGTGAGCCAAGGTAGAGACTATTATACAATAAATTACATACAGGATATAATAAAGTTTGCATATTAAAATGTTGCTGTTTTACTCTGAAAACAATATGGGTAATTTTGGTTAAAGACATATAATACTCTAAATTGTATTTACACTTGTGTGTTGCAACATTATTCTCTGTTCCAGTATATTGGACACTGCATCATATTTTATTTGCAGCTTTTTAAAAGAGTGCATTCGACAGTGTCTACACATTCTGAAACTTCATTCATGCGTTCTTACGGCGCATTCACACGGGCCGTAAGCGTTAACGCTTAACGGTAGGCTTGTCTGAAGCGTGGCCAACAGCCAATCACAGTGGCCGCTACACATGCTCCGTTCCTCCATAAACGTAATTGGCTGGCTCTGTCTAGGAAATGTGCATAAGGCGATCTGATTGGCTGACGCACGCGTTGCCGCTTGAAAAGTTGAGAAATGTTCAACTTCTGTCGCAAGCAACGGCACTGACGCGGTGCCGACGGATCCACAATTCAGTTCGGCAACGCATGACGTCACCCACTAAAAGTGAATGGGAAGCGTTAATGCTGACGCCCCTTGTGAATACGCCCAATGCATATTAATGAACATACAATCGAAGTTGACATAAATACGCTGGATTTAGCACAAATTAATGCTAATTTCTATCTGTAGTCCCAGACATACAAAAATAAAAACAAAAAACTAACAAACAACATAACAATTAATAAATATATAAAGTTAAAAAAAACATTAAAAATACATATAAAATATTAATAGTCTATAGTTATACTTATTTAAGGTACGTAAATGTCTGTACATAGACATCCCATGCTTGTTATTATAAAAATAAAATAAATCTACCTATCAAAATCTACCTTTTTACCCAATGTTCAAATTTTTTATTATTATTCAGCCATATTTTAAGCTGTTTCTTAAATTACACAAAGGTAGGGCTACTTCTAATTTCCATTGGCATACTGTTTCAATCTGTGCAGCCTTTAATAGAGAGGACATTTTGTGCAAACGTAGACTTTCTAAAAAGTACTTCACCGTCCCCTCGAGTAATTGTACTAGTCTTGTTATTTCACTTTTTTATAAAGTCCCCCAGGAGTGGTGGGGCCATTCCATTCATTTGACCTATAGACCCTTTTACTGTTTGTACACAATGATGACGTGGCAGCATATGCGTGTGCATTTAGGCAACAGAAGTATGGCAAGAATCAGCAGTGAAGCAACACAGACAGAGAAAGTTATCTTTATCAACTTTTTCAACACAGCTACCAGATCTATGTACTATAGTGGAGTAGATAGAAGACGTTAGCAGATGGCCAAAAATAAAGTTGCCAGATACATATATACGTATATTAGTATATTATATTAGTGCAACCAAACTCAACAACCAGACATTTTGATGCTGGGAAACTGTTTTAATAAACTTTCTGAGTTGCTAACACGTTAGCACCAATGGGGAATAACACCACGTCTGTTCCCTAAATGCGCGCACAGGCTAATTGATCACGTGAGCTGTAAAAGGGTCTATAGATAAGACAGCTGCGTTTAAAAACATTAAGATTTTCAAAACTTAAAAACGTATTATTTTCTAGAATTGAACAATGGTGAAACAACTGTGGTTTCCTATCAAATACCTTAACTGCTTTTTATAAAGTTGATTAATGTGTTTTAATGCAGCGACACTAGCAAATGACCAAACTGTGAAGCAGTTTTCAATGTAAGAAGTGGAGATAGGATTTGGCAGCCTCTGTTGTAATGAAAGACCTAAGTCGTTTGTAATTTTGTCAGTTGTATAGCTTCAGTTACCTTTTTTATGTGCTTTGTGAAAGTGAGGTTTGAATCTAGTATAACCCCAAGATACTTAAACTGGTCTACCAATTCCTCAACTCCCATGAACACAGAAGATCTACTTCTTGTTGGTAGTTTTTCAGTGGGCATCTTGCAATCAAATTCTAGTTTTTGGTTTCACAGGTTTTTTGTAAACATCATCACAACAGTCTTTTTGTTATTAAGAATGAAACAAATTTGATTCAACCAGTTTTGAACTTTGGTTAGTGCATTTGTACACTGTAAAAATTCTGTAGAAATTACAATGTAATTGCAGCTGGGTTGCTGGTAATTTACCGTAGATTTAAATTTAAGTTATTTACTGGCAAGAGTTTGTTCAAAGTTAAATACATTTTAAATATTAACAAGTCTTTATCTTTACAGAATAAAACTACAATAACAGTCTCATGCAAAGCATTCTGGGAACCAGAAATCATCATCAACCTTTTTCTGTTTTTTGCTTCAGATTTTGTTTCCCAGAATGTTTTGCTTGATGCTGTTTTTTTAGTTTTACTCTGTAAAGACAAAGACTTGTAAATGTTTAATGTTCATTTAACTTTGAAGAAAATGTTGCCAGTAAATAACATAAATTTAAATCTATGGTAAGTTACCGTCAACCCAGCTGCAATTTCTACGGAATCTTTTTACAGTGTAAGATTTGTAGCTATTATCTTTGCATCTTTACCATATATGAAGATCACATCGTCATCCGCATACATCTGTACATTAAGGTCCAGACAGGCAGTTGGAAGATCATTAATGTACAAAGAGAATAATAGAGGCCCAAGAATTGAGCCCTGCGGAACTCCAACATGATTAATAAAGGAAGAGGATTTTACACCATCTATACTTACACATTGTGTTCTATTTGATAAATAAGATTGGAACCATAATACAGTATAGCATCTGTAGAAAATTTTAAGTTTGTCAGTTTAGTCAGCAGTACTTGATGGCTCACCGTGTCAAATGTCTTTTTAAGGTCTAAAAAGAATAATAATAATAATTTGTTACATTTTATATAGCGCTCAAAGCGCTTTACATATGAATGGGGGAATCTTCTCAACCACTGCCAATGTGCAACATCCACCTGGATGATGCGACGGCAGCCATATTCTGCCAGAACACCCACACCAGCTTATTAGTGGAGAGGAGACAGAGTGATGTAGCCAATTAGTATATATGGGGATGATTAGTAGGCCAATGGGCAAGTTTGGTCAAGATGCCGGGGCTCACCCCTACTCTTTTTCGAATGACATCCTGGGATTTTTAATGACCACAGAGAGTCAGGATCTCGGTTTAACGTCTCATCTGAAGGACAGTGTTTTTTTTAACAGTATAGTGTCCCCATCCACTATACACGGGTGTTAGGACCCACACAGACCACAGGGTGAGCCCCCCCTGCTGGTCTCACTAACACCTCTACCAGCAGCAACCAGCTTTTACCAGAAGGTCTCCCATTCATGTACTGACTAGGCCCAACTCTACTTAGCTTTAGTGGGCAAGCTGTCTTGGGCTACAGGGTGATATGGCTGCTGGGGTGGGGCTGGTAGGTGGGGCAGGAGTGTTAGTGATGTAGAAGTAGTCATTGATCTTCTGCAGGGGTGGTCTTTCATTGCTTTATGACGTCATACTAAGACAAAATCTGACATAAAGCTTTTTGACAGATTGGATTTCACTCTTAATATCAAAGGGGTCATATGATGCAATTTTATGTTTTCCTTTGTCTTTGGAGTGTTAAAAGCTGTTTGTGCATATAGAAGATCCATTAAGTTGCAAAGATTAAAGTCTTAAACCCAAAGAGATGAAGAGTTTGGTTCCAAAACGCAATAAATCCATTTTGACAATTTTTGTTTTCGTTTTCTATACAAAAGTGACAAAATAAAAACCACTATTTTCTGTTACAAACTTTCACATAGCATCTTTAGATTATAAAAACATAAAAAATTCAAATCCATAACTTGATTTTCAAAGATTTATTATAAAAACGAATTATTTTTTCCTCAAAATGCTATAAATCTATTGGATCAATATATAAATGTGCATTCATCTTTGCCATGTTATATTCATTTAGTTGACTAGTGGTATACACTGATTAAAAAAAAACATTAATGGCATTAATCTAAACACTTACTTTGTCATATTAAGAACACTGTTTTTGCTGCGGTTATACGGTTATATGTCGTTGCATAACGTTTTTCACAGCGATCAGCTGTGAAATGTTTTGGTCCTGCTCGATTTTCGTTGACTGAGTAAAATTATGGAAAGTTTTTCATAAGATCCTCTGGGGTCAATGTGTTAGCATGAGAGAAACTTGATGCTGTTGGGAGAACAAGCAACCGGCTTCCGCGTGCCTCTCGCGTGAATTATTAGATGTTGATGGCTTACGTTTCTTTCCCGTCACACAAAACCACCACAGGTTTATCAATACCATTAAAGTATTATTTTGTTTTTGTTTGTTTGTTGATCACAAAGTACAAAGTAGATGAGGAAAACTAGGATTCCTTGTACATGCTACCATTGTTTGTTTACAATGCGTGGAATGGTGCGTTGTACTGTAATTTGTGGAGTGGATTTATTGCATTCTGCAGAAAAGGAGAAGTGGCGTTTATTGCGTTTTGGGAAAAAAAGGAGAAAAGATGACAGAATAACACAGCGGATATTGTATTTTGCGTAAAATTAGGAAATACTGACCTGATATAATACTGATTTTGGCAGTAATCATATATTTTTTAAATGGCGTTTATCGCGTTTTGGAACCAAACTCTTCAGATATTTTTTCTAAAAGTGAAGGCTCATTCACACCTTCCTAAAATGCTTCATTCAAATAGGCACCCACACATCTACACTGTGTGGAAGGGCTTGCAAAACACTGCCCAAATGAAATGTATATGCAAAGGAAAAAAGCATAAACATTTTCTTGCTGTAGTGTTGTTGCCATTGCCGCCATGTCGTGGAGACACTGTGCTTTGGGAGCTGATATTTTAAAAAAATGATAAGAAGCATATAATTTCCATCACACGCAGGAGGTAATAGGCCAATCACAATGCACTGGACAGCTGGCCAACAGAGCACACAGGGCTTTTCAGACTGAAGAACCTTGTAAAAATCCACACGTTTCAGAAAAGTGGGGAATAGAGTAGCAACAATAATGTAAGGTTTTTAAAAAATAATGTTTTTTTACCTTAAACCATGAGAACAGACTGGATTACACAAAATAAACGAAATAATGTTCTTTTTTAGCAACGTCAAATGACCCCTTCAAGTATGTATTGCTTAGTTCATCACCGCATTAAATCATTTGTTGGAAATCGAACTCCAAGTTGTGGACTACTACTTATGTCTATTTAATATTTCTATGTTATGATTCTTACCAGGATGATTGTTATTTGTTTTAATGGATGAACCAGTAAATAAATGGCAAATACTGTTTGATTATAGGTGCTCTTACATATTTCCTTTTGATGCCTTTTTCCAGGTTCAGGCAGGTACAGCTGGGTTCAGACAGCAGGGTGGCAGAACTTGTTAACCAGGTGAAGCTTAAAACGTTTGAGTTGGAGCGTGCCCAGATGGTCCAGGAGGAGACAGCCAGGAACCTCAGCCTGTGTCAAATTGAGTGTGAAAAACACCAGAAAAAAATGGAGGCAAGTCACTAGAAATAAATAAACATCTTGACCAAATACATATAGGAAACACCATCAATATGACACACCTAAATAGTGTTCTTTAATTTGACTTTACTAAAAGATGAATGTAAGAGTTAAAGAAAGATTTTGCCTGTAGTGTAAGGTTTTAATTGCATAATAATTATCTATATTATTATATTCTAACAAATTATATTTCAATTTTAAAATGGACAGTTCAATCAGGGTTTCCAGAGGGTCTTAAAAAGTCTTTTCTTTTTGACTGAATCAATTAAAATAAAACTTTTGAGAATTTCTAAGATCATTCGAATAGTAATATGTCATTTGTTAAAAAGTTCTTAAATTTAACTTACTGAAACCTGCAAGAACCCTGTTCAATAGACATGTCTACTATACTAACAATTTTAAAAAGTTTATTTATACTAGGTTTATATTAGTTTTATGGTGCATGTATATAAGGTACATGATGCACACATTTTCAACAAACATTTGATTGTTTCAAAGAGCATAAAAGGAGTTTTATTTATTAAAATTCTTATTAAGTCAAAGATGTGTCTTAAAAACATATACGCTTTGCCATAACAGTGCTTCTTTTAAAATCCATATTTGTAAAGATCTATATTTATAAAGTCACTGCTGCTCAGTTATGCATCAGATCTGTAACATTTTGAAGGTTATGTTCATAACACATCACTATATTGTTACGGATTTAAAAAACCTTAAATAAAAACATACATCTATGCTGTGTATGTTAAATAAATGCTGTCCTTTTTTATTTTCATTTATAACAATTTCTTAATATCAAGTCATATGGATATTATATAGAGGATTTACATACCTTTATTTACCATGAGGTCTCAGACACATGTGATATGCTTTGATCTGTGGAGTGATTACAGCTTACTGCAATTACTGCCACCAAAATAGTCCGTAAATTTTAATATTAATATATTATGTCATTATTTCAATTTTGTTTGTACTTTGTGAGACAGTAAAAGTAGAGTACTTTCAGACATTGCAATCTTTTATGATTTAGCAGTGGTGCACGACCATATCATTGCAGCAGACTGTAACCAAGAACTGTTGCGTCCGGTTTTTCCTTGTTGTGAAAGTGACAATGAAAAAAAATATTTTTAGTATACTTGACACTTATATATGCTGTGGCTTTTATGGTTTGTGCACTGCATATTTCAGTTTATAAAGTTTCTACAAAGTGTATTGTAAGTCCATTACTATTTCTTAATATAAATTAATGTATCTCTCCAGAGGTTTGTGAATATTCTGGAAGATTTCTGGATATTCTGAAAATGTTACTTTCTCCGAGAAGTTTCTTACATGCCCATATGTAATTCGTTTATATATGACATTACTCAGTCATATATAGCTACCATCCGGTCTCCAAACACATGATAAGGGTTGATACCTATCCCATCCCCATTAAATAAAGATTGTACTTACAGTACGTATTTGTGACCATCATAAATCCTTTGAACAGGATGTTATGACACCACCCATGGTACTCAGTGTGTTTTTGTGACTTTGTCTTTTACTTGATTTACAGGTTCTAACAAAAGAGTTTTATGGGCTACAGAAATCATCAGAGAAATGCCTCACTGAACTGCAGGCTCAGAATTCTGAACAGCAGGCAAGACTGAAGACATATGAGCAAATGGAAAATGACCTGGATGATGTTACCATGCAGGCTGCAGAAAGTAAGACTGATCCAAAGTCAGATTTTATCTATACTGGATTTGTTGTTACTGAAGACCAAATATTAGAGTGTGCACTGTGTCTGCAAACAGTTTTAATCAGATCTTACAGAGACTTCAGTTAAGCTTATATGTTTACATACCCCTTGCAGAGTCTGCACAATGGTAGTATTTAAGAAAAACAAGAAGTTTGCAGGATTTTGCATGTTTGAAATGCCATACTAAACATGACATTGCCAAAGTGCTTTGACAAAACACCCTTAAGGCTCTGTCCTTACATAACCTTCTTGAAAACGTCACTGAATATGTTGGCACTGAGCTGAGTTAATGTGAAATGCCAATAAAGACAACTTTTCAAATACATTAAGTTAACAACAGGTTTTTTGCCTCACTAGCTTGAATACAGATCAAGAAAAACTCAAATACGTTTCAATCTGCCTAAAACAGAATGCCAGGTAAAAGAAAGAAATAGTGTTGGCTTAATTTAAAATTTTTGGCCTTGGTACAATTCATCGGTTTCACGTGACTTCCCACAGTGGTGCAAGCGCCATTTATAGGACTGAATTGCAACATGTTTCTATGACTGTGTTAACAGCAAATCACAAAGAAATGGATTCGCTTTTTACACTATCTCCCAAACCCCTGAGCATTATGAATTGCTGCTATCAAGGATATATCTGGCTGTATTTACATTAGTTACCTTAGTTATATAGCTGAATTATGTTACTGTATGTAGCTTCAGTAGCATAAGAATTCTAATCTACTTTAAAATTCCATATTTAAATTTTCCATTATTTAAGACCTAAAAAGCAAAACCAACACTAATTTGCGCTGCACTTGGTAGATTGTGTTCCTCATTGGATTTTTGTTCCTGTTCTTTACCCTGAACCTCATCGGTAAATCACTTTATTGCGCTTTATTGAAATTGCATGCTCATGCTAATTTGCTCTGTTTAGTGGATCTGGCCCTAAAAATAATAATAAATATGTAACAGTCTTCATTTACATTCGCTTTCCTGTGAGGTGACATGATGCGCTCAGTCTGGCGTAATATATCTTGTATTGTCTGATGTGCCATCTAATCCAACCCAGTCTCACCCCATGGCGTCGGTATTTGACGACACTTGACCATGCGTCAGTGCGTTGACGCGGAGGGTATGCCCTTCGCGTCATTTTTCGGCGACCTGGGGACTTCAATACTATTAAGTCCGTTGCATTCTCTTTCCTATTTTCTTACCATTTTCTACCATTTTCGCGTCGGTTTAGGGTTAGATTTACATAATGACATCCTTACCCAAACCTTTCCCTAACCCCAATGCCAGGCGACAACTGTTTAATTTCGCGTACCTGGTAGTATTGAAGTCCCCAGTTCGTCAAAAAATGACGCGAAAGGTATACCCTCCGCGTCAACATATTGACGCATGGTCAAGTGTCGTCAAATATTGACGCCATGGGTGTGAGACCGTGTTATCTAATCTTGTAGTGTAAGCATGTGCAAGATTTAAGGAAAGAAAATCTGTCAATATTCTCCTTATGTGTGTGCTTCAACCAGATTTCATAATCGGCCATGGATTTTAAAAAACCTGTAGCGTGAGCCTGGCCTAAGACCTTTGCACAATACTGTACGTGTGTTATATACAGTGTTGGGTAAGTTACTCAAAAAAAGTAATTAATTACTAGTTACTAATTACATCTTCAATCATGTAATTATATTACTTTACAAATTACTCTCTTCAAAAAGTATTTAATTACTTATTACTAATTACTTTCTAAATCCTATTAGTACATGATACAAGGATAGGCTTGAAATGGCTCGAAGAAATAATAAATGAAAGTATATCAATTATTCTGGTCCCACTTTAGGGTCCAATTTTCTCTATTAACTAACTATTAACTACTTTTGCCTCAATATACTCCAACTACTGCTTATTAATACTAAAGAAGTTGTTAATTTTAAGTATTGGTAGAAAGGGGAGGGTTAAGGATGTAGAATAAGGTTTTGCAGAATCAGGCATTAATATGTGCTATTAAGTATTAATAAACAGCCAACATCTCATTAATATGAATCAACCAGTTAATAGTGAGAATTGTAAACTAAAACCATGTTAAATCCACTATTGTATTTTAGAGTACATAATTGTTTTACAGTCCATACACAGTATTAAGTTACATCAGAAGTAACTGTAATTAGATTACAATAAAAATAAGAGTAATCCCTTACTTTACTTTTTCAAGGGAAAAGTAATTAAATTACAGTAACTAATTACTTAGTAAATAGTTACACCCAACACTGGTTATATATAAAGAAACCAAAGAGAGATAGATTTCTAAACAGTGCTTACAGACATTTTGTATTTGTCAAACTACATCCAAATGGACAAACAATAAAATGACTCTACTTAATGCAAATCTACAATAGTTAGATAATAAAGAACACTTATTACAAAAAGTATAATGATTGTTTTATTAATGTTTGAACATTCATAATAGCCTTAACGGAAATCACATTTGACCATAACATTTAAATGACTTTATTGTTGTCAACAATCTCACATGGAATAGATTGATAGATTAATGACCGAATTATATTCAGAGTTACATTCATGCATTTGGCAGACATGTTTATCCAACAAGACTTTCACTTTTAGTGGATGTTATACATTTGATCAGCATGTGAATTTTGATGAACTTGTTCAAACATGTGTAGTGAATCTCACATGTCAACACATTAACTTTTTCACCTCACATCACACTAATCAAACTGTCAAACAGTACTGAATAACCATGTTGTCTCCCGGATCAGGTACTAAAATTTGCAATGTAAGAAATATTGTTCTACTGTAAATATTTGCACTTACTGTATGTAATAGTGGTATACTGATAGACTTCGCAACCCTATAAAGAAAGTCTTTATTACAGTGGTGTTCAGTGCTACCTGGGTTGTCTAGATAAGCTTTTATCTAATAGTTTTTTCACTTTTCTTTAGTGGAGAATGAAGATGAGGCAGAGAGGGTTCTGTTTTCATACGGTTATGGAGCAAACATTCCTACAACTGCTAAAAGAAGACTAAAGCAAAGGTGAAGTCTGAAGCTCTCACGTGTCTTTGAAAACCAGAAGCTGATTGTTGCGTTTTTGTCAATGATGTTTTATGTCTGCAAGACTCTAATCATAGGTTTCTGACGTGCATGTATGTAGCATTCACTTGGCACGCAGGGTTTTGCAGCTGGAGAAACAGAACACACTGCTCAGGAGAGACCTGGAGCGGCAGACAGCTCACAGCAGTCAGATCTCTGAAGAGGTGCTGCATTTCACACAAGAATGCATACATATACTGTGTATAATACACATATAGACACGTGTAGTTGCAGAGGAAATTTATCTGAGCACTTAAAAAGCATGTACATATGTGATTTCATAATAAAATAATGCTTATTATTTATGATAAAATAATGGCCTCTGGCCACGTTTTGTGTACCACAAACCTACAGCATTTGTACCTCAGATTATGCCTTTGACATACATTATGTAAAAATAGCTTTGGAAACCATACTGATCTCGGAGTATAATAGGATTTTGACAGCAGTTTTTGAATAGTTTTAAAATATGCCCTGCGGGAGGTTAAGAGCATGTTATTTTCTACATTATAGAGAGTAACATTAGAAGTGTCCTCTTATACCTATTAGTTATGATTTGACCCTGTTGGTTGGTTCAAACACATGTTTTAAGTGTTTTAATAAGGTTGACACTTTTAAACAAGATTTTCACTGGTCATTGATCTGAGTTACAGTATGGCAGACCTGGTTAAAGGTGGAAAAGAGGATGTTTGTTTAATACATTTTTGCAATGTTACCTGAAACTGTCTTTACTAAATGATAAAAGACTATTTATTAGGCGCACTGAAAGTAATAAAATTAATATATGTCATCTGTGCATAAGGTAGGGCCTTATAAACATCAGCCAATCGTTGATGCAATCATCGCAATCGTCATTGGCCCTCTGGCTTGTCAATCACTGCCATTACGTTTCTTGGGAGAGACGTGCGCGCTCCAGTAACGTTACACGAGTGACGCATGCGCATAGCGCATGAAACTCCGTCTTAAGTTTCGGTTTGTTTTCATTTTCGCTCCTGCTTTCCTCCTCGAATCTGCACCATGGAAGAGAAGAAACCCGAAGGAGGACGCAAAAGAAAGAGTTTTTAAGTCGCTGAGAAGAGGAGAAAATTGTCAGAAGAATGTTATCTAACCAGAGTCGTTATTTGAGAAAAAATTAAACACAGGAGAGCAATGAAGGAACAGAGAGGTGTAAGACGCGCAGGTCGCAAAAATTCTCTTTGACAGGTAACAGTGATTATTCTTTCTTTGTGGAATAATTATTGTTGTACTGTTATTCAGGTATATCGACGTTGTTCTTGTACTGTAGTTGTAAGTGACCAGGCTGCTACACGCAAGTTGAAATGGGAGTAGCGTCGACTGATCTAACTTTACGTCTTATGTGTTTATTATCATATCTTTTCACATAATGAATCCACTGACGCGACACAGCATATGCCAGTGGTAAACAAACACTCGTGTTCAAATACTCGTGCACGAGTTATGGAAGGCGTTTCCTAGATATGAGCTATGAAGGATGGAGGCTGTTCTTGCGCATGCGCTTATTTAAAAAACTCAGTAACGGTCTTTGGATTCTCAGTCGGCGGAAACATCCTCTTTTGCGCCTTTAATAAGCAACATTTAATCTTGTGTTCTGTAAACCTGTCCGAAGAAGTTGATCTCATCGTCCATTCGAAGAACTGACTAAACACACCTACCGGTAAATGCAACAGCAACTAAAGCAAAATTGGTAACACTTTAGTATGTGGACCAGTTCTCACTTTAAACCAGTTGCCTATTAGCTTGCATATTGCTAGCATATTAGCTGTTAATTAGTAGCCCACTTATAAAGCACATGCTAATGGCTCATTCTGCATGACAATATTCAACATCCCCTTAATGCTATTCCAAACGTACACTGAAACTCTACAACAACTACTAAAATATTGATATGCATTAAATTTGGGAGTTTATTGAGGCAAAATTTGTAGTTAATACTAATAGTGAACAGGTGTTCCCTATACTAAAGTGTTACCACAAAATCTAAAGCTAGTACTTTCTGGTCAAAAGAGGTTTTTAAAGTGAACATAGCATTGGTACGCACTGTAGTGTTATCAGTTTTCAGTTTTACATAAGATTTATTTTATTTGCCTTTGTCTTTATTGTAAGCTCAGGGTCTAAACAAAGCCACAATTAACCGTCTTAGCTTTACAAAATCTCCCTAGAGTTTTTTTAAACTTTTGAACCATTTAACAATGGACAGAACACAATGTTTACATTTCAGTTGGCACAGTTTACAGTTAAATATTGATTTTGAACCACTTTGATTTATTAATTTGGTTTTACCTCTATACAATACCATTGTGATATGCTAAGGACATTCATAGCCAGCTGCTGAGTAAACAATTAGCAAAATGTTTACTCTCCACTCAAATGTTCTTGTTGACATTTTAAATGATTACTTTATGTATGTCACTGTGAATAGCAAGGAGAATCACACACCAAAAGAAATTAAAAGACAGTGAAGCGTTACTTACACAAGCCAGGAAAATAGAGTGCAGTAGTTTCCAGATATCAACCAGTATCAGTATCAATCTATTCTTGCCACTGGCAAACTTCTGAAATATTCATCTCCTGAATATGTCTAAACAAAATGTCCAGGTTTTCACTTTACTGAATATGTATACAGTACACGTCTATAAAAAGTGCCTTTAAAAAGTTTTCACCCCCTGGACTTGTTCATATTTTGTTGTTTTATAGTAGTTATACACAGAGAACCAGTTTGTCTTTTTTGCAACAGAGAAATAGTTAATGCCAAAGTGAAAACAAATAACATTTTAAAAAAGTCATTGATTTTTTTAAAGTATTTACCCCCTTTAATATGACATACCTAAATTCATGACTGCCTGCTTCCACTGACTACAGGAAATGGATACAAGAGGTCATTGAATATTTATTGGAATACAGTTAAATCCTTGTGTTTGGGATCATTGTCTTGCTGAAATGTCCAACCTCTTTTCATTTTCAGCTTTCTGGTAGATGGCAGCAGACTTTTATCTAGAATGTCCCGGTACATTTCTCCATTCATCCTGCCTTCAATAATATAAAGTCTCCCAGTACCCCTTGCTGAAAAGCAGGCCCAAACCATGATGCTTCCACCCCCAAACTTAACTGTTGTATGGTGTTCTTGGGGGTTGTGGGCAGTGCAATTTCTTCTCCAAACATGGTGTGTAGAATGACTGCCAAAATGTTTAATTTTGCTTTTATCTGACCATACTATAGTCTCCCAATAATCCACAGGCTTCTCCAAATGCTCTTTCGTAAACTTTAACCGAGCCTCAACATGCTTTTTGTTCAGCAATAGCGTCTTGCGTGGTGAGCATGCATGGATGCCTTGGTGTTTCAGTGCATTGCGGTTCAGTTTTCTTTGAAGTACCTGATGCTAGGTCTTCCTAAAGTTCTGCCCGAGTGGTTCATGGCTCTTGGAGAACTCTTCTGATCATTCTTTGGACTCCTCGGACAGGGATCTTACGTGAAGCACCTGATCATGGACGGTTTATGGTGAACATTCAGCATTCTGGAAATGCGCCTATAACCATTCTCTTCAAAATGCTTTTCAACGATAAGATTACAAAGATCTTGAGAGAGTTCCTTGCTTTTACATATCATGAAGTCTTTCATGTGTGCCTCCTGTGTAATGAGAAGCCTTTATAGGCCATCAATTAGGACTAAAGCAGCTGATCTCAATTAGTACTGATAGGTGGCAGTGTTTCTCTCTCAACACTGACAGATTTCAGGTGATCATCTGGCTTTCTATACCATTTTGCACCTTGTTCTCTTCATGTGTTCAATACTTATTCCCTGTCATTTCACTTTATTTATTATGACTCAACTTGTATGCTTAAATGTTCTGGTTTCTTTGTATGAATTCAATATTTGGCTTGATGGCTACATCTGGTGGAAATTTTGTGTCAGTAGCTCACTTAGAAATCCTCTTACTTATTACTTATTATAAAAATGCTGATGTGTCAAATACATATTTTCCCCGCTGTAAGAGGTGATGCTTAGTTTTAGCCTAAATAATTGCTTATTGCTTTAATGTAGCAAGTTCCTCTTCAGCCACTTCAGCCATTATGTTTATGATAGGTCATTGTTCAGAGTTCATATCACATACTGGCGATCTTATAGTCCATTTGAAAATGTTTCTATTTGTCAGAAAAACACCAAATAACTTATCTTTACCTGTCGCTGTTCTCTTTGTGTGTGTGTGTGGTGCGTGTTCCCTCACACGCATCCTCTGTTTATGGCAAAAAGGGTGGCCGGATAAAGTTTTAAAAATTAGTATGATGTTGATTTTTAAAAGTGTGCGCATGTCCTCCGCTAGCGACACAGAAATCACAAAAAAGTTTTAAAAATTAATATGACGTTGATTTTAAAGTCATAAGCATGCTGCAAATGTGCTGCTACATTATACTCTGATTGCGCATTCAAATAAAATTTTGGTGCACTGAAGGCTGGTTTTCAAAAAAACATAGATTGAAATTAAGAGTCTAATTATATGAAAGGAAATTAATTTTAAAGAAGCAAACAAAATTTTAATTAAACCCGAAAATTATGTCTGACCCATTCCAATTCTCACAATACTGGTCTTCAATACCTTACAACACCCTATATGGCGTTTAAAATTACAGTCTTATTTTGTAATAAGCTAATTAAATTGAAACAAAACATAAACAACATTACAACAATATTCAAACCCAACAATACTTAAACATAAATTTAAAACAGACATTCTCTATTAGGATACATGTTAAAAACTGATATTGCTTTTTTATTAGGTGGTTGCAGTAAGTTTACTATTTTGGGCAAAACCTCCATTGCAAACCTCCATTTACCTGAATATAAATCACTTTTTACTTTGAAAATTATGCTCTGTCACATTGCTGTTAGTTTACATAAGACTTTGTCTACATTAATTTACACTGCAGCGCAACTCTGGAGTTCCTAAACTAAAACAGGGTCTGCAGCATTTACGAACGACTCCAACGTTTATGAGGGTTGAAAACAGTGGAGTAGTCTAAATGAACTGCGTAAATGTGGCAAAAGTAATGTGTTTTAAAATGTAAAGGCATTAATGTAAACATGGCCTAAGTGAATTAAAGCGAAAATATTTGATGAACATATAATATGTGCAGAGAGCATTTGTTTAGTGGCTTTTACATCTGAGCTCCTCAATTGCTTCCAATGTTGAGTATACAAAATACTTGAAGTGCTGAATGCTTAGGCAAACAAATTCATTGTGTATATGTGTAATGAACAATTGTTTTAATAGAAAAGGTTTTTACATTATCGATTTTGTTTTTGTTTTATCTTTACAATACATCAAATGATTACAATGGTTCATGTGTAGTTTAATGTAAAACTAATACTTCAGAGGGTGAATAAAGTTTATAGTCACAATAAGTTAAAAAGTTTAACCATAAGTACAGCCAATTTAAGTTTCTATAATGTACAGAAGCTGTTGGACAGTCTAACCTTTGCACTATGAAGCTGTTAGTCATCAGTTAGAACGTATAATTGCTTTCAGTGGGTGATTAATAGCACATTAGCTGTCACATAGATAGGAGGATATTGCCTAATAAAGTAAGACACTGATTGTTAGTAAACACAATATACAAACTGTATATCACTTATGATAACATGCATACTGTTATTTGTACTGGAACATAAGTTAATTAGAGACTCGCCACAAGATCACAATTATATCCTCTGTGTCAGACTAACCCAAACCGATTAGATAGCTGTCAACAAGAACTCAATTTTTAAACATAGCAACAGGTTTTGGGAAGTTGATGAACCTTATAGACCAGGGGTCCCCAACCTTTTTTCACCACGGACCGGTTTCAGCTTTAAAAAAATTTCGCGGACCGGGGGGTTGGGTTTTAAAGGGAAGTAAAGATAACAACCATGCATTAGGAAAATTAATAATTGCTTTATTTAGGCTATAGTATATTTTCTATTGTTTTTTACTTTCATTGTTTTTACTAGTTTGCCTGCCCATTTAGTCTTAATTAATGGAACCTAAACGAACTTGGCTTGCTGTTCTCGAAGGCAGCTCGAATCTTGGTCGGGCTCGAGACCCAATTCCAAGTAACAGAAGAGAAGAAAAATGCAGTGAAGGTGGAGAGATACCAGAAAAATTGCGGCTGGGCGCAGAGGCACGGAGACTCACGTTTACCATGATTAATGATGATTGACAAGTTTAGGTTCCTTTCAAACCTACGTTAAAAGTGTAGCCGTTAAAATATTATTAGCATAATAGTTTATTTTGATCATGGTGCTATGATCGATGGATAATTCTGAAGTTGTTTTAAAGAAGAATAAAATAATTACTTTTCAGTAATTTGCGCTGTCACACAGTTGAACGTCTCCGCATATGTACATCATTGCGACGTACATTTGCAAATGATTCATAAAGTCATACCTCCGCAATTCTTTGATCGATTGTGTTTTAGAAGTACTGTATGCTCAAACTCTAATGACAGCAATGTGATTGCTGATGCGCTGGTAGAGAGAGAGAGGCTCTTTACAAAAGTGGAAATGATTGATGTTATTTGAAGTCGGCTCTTAAAGTACAAAATACCCGATTAAGCTATTACGTGGCTATTATAAAAAAATTTTCGGGACGTTCTTGCGACCCGGTGGCAACTTGTCCACGACCCAGTACTGGGTCGCGACCCGGTGGTTGGGGACCTCTGTTATAGACTCTGTAGAGCCTCTTTACTATGTTGATGCATTCTGAGCTTGTAATGTTTTCTTTTCTAGATAAATATCTTGATTTCATTTAATATAACTGTGTGTCCCATTTCAGCACTGTGTTTTTTGTCAAAAGTTGTGACGTTTCTGTCTTTTTAGCGTAGTTGTACTTGGAGTTGGTAAAGTTATTCAAAAGGAAGATATTTGGGTCAGTTGGAATGGCAGGTCAATAAATCTCAGATGTTGTTTACCTCTAGTCAAAATCCTTATTTTGTCCAATGTAAATAGTGTTAACAATAAAGCTGAAACCCAACTATAACGGATTTTAAATAGATGTAACACTTCTTTTTGTTTGGCTCTGCCACAGTGTCATAAGAGCTTTATACATTTTAGAGATTTTTTTACAGTGGCCAGTCCAAATAACAGAATTGCTCTATATGTGTCATACAGGGTACCATGCAATGGGTTTTGGGTTTCATCCTAAGAAAGTTTCACCCTAATAGTTATGTTAGGTTAAGTTGGTAGAGGTTCTAGAAATGGCCATCCACTTGTAAACCTAAGTATTTAAAATCCATAGGTGAACAAGTTTATACTCCATTACAAAAAATTATTAAATTGACCAGAGAAAGTGCTTTTAATTGTAGTAAATCATATAAATAAGAATATGTCTGTGCTTGTTTCTCTCTGTCCTCCTACACCACATTTTTTAACCTGGTACATGCTGTTCTCTGCTTAATGTAAAATGATTCATGAATAAATAAACAGAATATCCACTATTTTTAAAAGAAGTAATGATACATGGTTGGTCACCAACTGCAATTATTGTAGTCTTTAAAGGAAGGTACTGTAAAAACAATAGTGTTGAATGGTTTGGTTGCGTGATCAGTTGTTTTGGCACACCATGCTAATAGGGAATGGCCACAGGGAAGTAAACTTAATTGCATCTTTAAAACTACCCTAGAAACAAGTTACTTTTCCTCTTGTTTAAATACTGTTGCCTTCTCTTCAGACATAACATTTGAGTTGCAAGGGTTTTCATTTTAAGGGTTAAAAACGCTTATAAACAGATTATAAAATAACATAACTGTCATGCTTGATGCTCTCACAAAGACCCTGAATTATCTATGTGTTGATGTATTATATTTGGCTGGTGCTCCTGTACTGTGTTTATACACATCACGTTTCCCAGACACGTGTTTCATCTCTTTCACGTTCTCACAGCACAAAATAGAGAAGCAGGACTAAAGTGATCGTCCTTGTTTTTTTGCCCTATCAGACGCTATCGGGCTTAGCCTCAGCCAATTGGAGCAGCTGTTGAGCAATGGTAATGAGTTTACTGTGAAGGTGGCCTCCACTGTTAGCAAACAGACCTTTCCTATGTCAGACATGATAGATTGGCACTTTGTATGTCTTTGTAAATTCACTGAGAAAGAAAACCAAGTTTTCTTTACAGAAATTCCTCAGATTGCTCACTTAGCCACCCACACAGCAGCGGCCTCTCGTTGCATGCAGACTTTAACAGCCCCACCCTGTCATTGCGGCCCAGACATTTGCTTACAAAGATGGTAAGATCTTACCTGTGGACATGTCATCATCTGTTTTTTGGACTGTATCTTATCACCTCTGACAGTCACTGACTGATGTCTTGAATTTTATTTTGTTTTATGAATGGCAGGTGTTTTTTAGTGTATAACAAGTTAAGGTGTTTTACAATGCTATAGCAACAACAGAACACTTTGTTTGAATGCCTTTCACCATTTTGCATTGTAACAAGACAACTTTACAATGAATACATACTGTAAAAGTACAGGCACATTAAAAAGGCTAAGAAAAATATAAAATACATGGTATTAAAAGCATAATCATTTAACTTAAATGGATAGTTCAACCAAAAAAGAACATTGTCATCATTTACTCACTCTCATGTTACAAACCTGTATACATTTTATTGTTCTAATTAAAACAGGAAGATATTTAAAGTAAAGTTTGTAACCAAACCAATCGGAAGCACAATTGACTTTCATTGTAGGAAAAAAGAATACTATGGAAGTCAGTGGGGCTTCTGATTGGTTTGGTTGGAAATATTCCTCAAAATATTTTCCTTTTATACAGGTTTGTAACAACATGAGAGTAAATTATTTTTGAGAGAATTTTCATTTTTGGGTGAAGTATCCCTTTCATAAAATAAAAAGTGCAAGAAATTTCAGTTTTGAACTTGTTGTGTTGTCATTTTGTCTTTCAGTTGGTGGCGGCCAACCAGCTACTTCAGCAGGCCCAGCAGCCGCACAGCTACCTGATAGAGACTGTGAGACAGAGAGATGGTCAAATTCACATGTTGAAAGAGCGTGTCGCGCGGTTAGATGAGGAAGTGAGGTAAGGGTGGAAACAGATCATCATAACACACATATTGTAACCGCTTGATCCCATCATTAAAAGATTTTATTTTGAAAGGATGTAGGGTGGAGTCTTTAAAGAAGCAGTACCATTGTGTTGTAACAATGGTTGCAACGGTTCCTGAATACATTTATGTCTTTGCTCAGATGTTTTTTTTAAATTAAACAAGGATGTATGTATAGCATTTGTATAGCACAAGTATATGTATATTAGAGAAGGAAGGTAGCATCGGACTCTATAGACAAGGGGTCTCCAAGTGGTGTGAGGTGCCCGCCAAAGCAGATTCTATTAATAGTCTCAATTGTAATATTTATTTCTTACATATTTTTTATAGCTTTGCTTTGTTTACATATGTTAACATTTTAAACAATACCAAAACATATCAACAAGTAAAATAAAATAAAATCAACAAGTAAAACAAAAAAGTTTTTAATAAACTATATCAAATTAGCCCTCCAGTTTTTTTTATCCATTGTGGTAGCCCTTGCTCACAAAAAGGTTGGAGACCCCAGCTATAGACACTTGAAGCTGTGGATGCATTTGATCATATGGACATTTCAAATGTAAAATTCCTTTACAACTCTTTTTAACTCATTTAGTTAGTCTTCTAACAATGTCAGTAGGTATACATGCGTCTCAGGAGAATACTGTTACTGTAGTTTTGTCCCTCAATCATCATAAATCATTAAGACTATCATGTTTTTTTCAGCATACGTTAAATCCTTAGTGGTATTTACCTTGCCTTATCTGTTTTCTCAAGCATAAAAAAACTGGCTTTTGAAAATCGTCTGTGAAAGAAAATTGTGGTAAAAGTGACACTGAGGGTAAATGTGGAAATTCTTCACACAGTAAGAATTTATAAAGAGGTTTTTTTTACCTTAAAATAACGTTTCCAAAAAAGTTTCAGTCGTTCATCCACTCGAAACAGGGTGAACGGCACTTTCACATTCGCTTTGCAGGCCTCTATCGGCCAAAACCGCACTAAGTAGTTTCCAACCGTTGGGTCGCGGTCCTGTAGTTCAAGTGAAAACTTTCTTTACGGCAGACCTACAATCCAATCAGAGCCAGCTTTGCTGCAGTATTTACGACAGTGGTAATGGACAATTACGCTTCTAACCTGTAGGGGGAGCAAAGAGCAAAAACTCTTTAGTGTTGCTTTAAATAAGGGTAAAAAAAGAAAGCCTATGCGTAAAAGCATTTAATGAAGGCAATGTAAAGTTTAATCGTGACCTTGATATAAAAAAAAGAAAAATAATTAAATTAATTAAATAAATGTAATAAAACACATGGTACACAAAACATCCTGTTGGTGAGGAATGATGGAATGCAACATCTGAAATATCTAAAAGGTAATGTCATCTCACTAGATTAGAAAGAGTAATTAAATAAAGGTCAGAAGTCACATCTGTAGGCTTCTTAAAGTGCGTGTGTCTGTGCGTGCATGCATGGCTGGCTTGAGGCTTTTCTTTTTTCAGCTTTTGTTGGCTAAATCACACCAGTGACGTGTATAATCTTTTGTCTCCCTACAGCCCCCTCTCCCTTAAACTCTTTATATGCAAACTACACAGACAGGTTTTCTGCATCTCTGTTATATCAACTATTATTGAGAATTATTTCCGAACTTTGTTTTGTTTTGCCATTCAGCTTTGCCGGTTATAATGCTCCTTTATGACCAGTTTCCTCGGTTGCAATCCAGCTTAAAGTGCATATCTCTGGTTAAAACACCCAGCGACTCAAAGTATAGAAGAATTATGTAGATCTTTTTATACTTAGAAATATACTATTTACTTATAAGTAGGCTTTTGGAGAACTTTTTTGTAAGAAAGTTTTACTTCCGCATCAAACCGGCAAACTGGAAGTGACGTGACGAGAAGGAGAGTGGTCATTTTAAACAGTAGGAACATGATTAAAATCAACAAATCGTAGAGAGAGACAAGAAAAATATTTTGGTATAAGATAAAAAGAAATAATAGAAAACGGGAAAATTATGAATGTGACCCTGCCTGTGAAATCCTGGCTAAAGTAGATTTAGAGATTTGAAAGCCTTCAATATACAATACTTAAACTTGTATTTATAACATGAAAAATTATTTATTTTATTGACCCTTCACTTCATTATTATGCGCAAAAATGAACTTGTCTTACTAAATTTTCTATCATTAGAAAGTGAAAACAGACAATAATATTAAATCGCACAAGCGAGAATCAAGCAAAGCATAAATATTGCAACTTTAGTCCGGTTCTTGTTTTGCTGCAGATAGGCTATTTTGTGTCATCCCCAAAATTCCAGGAACAGCTGATCTGTTTTGTAGCTCAGCCTCTGACAAGATAACCACCCTATTTTAAAAGCAGCTACATGTTGAAAAAATGTTTATGCTGATGCGTGATGATCTCTGAGTCTGAATATGACACTTAGCACCTGAAGCAACATAGCATGCAACCTTGTACAATGATTTCAATGTTTCTCTGCTTTTTGGACAAGCACATCATATAAACAAACCTGTTTTACAAGACTTTAAGACTTGTTCCTATGCATTTGTCATATATTACTGAAAAAGAGAGAATCTCAGTCTTTACATTCACATGAGCAAATTGGTTCAATTGTGTTGCAGCATTAAATGCAAACTTGTGATGTCCTGACAGGCTGGAGTTTGTGCAACCTCCACAAACACAATAATTTACCATGCCGATGATAAATCAAAATATAAAAACTACAGAAAGGACACTGACTCATGACTGCTCCTACTTAATACCAACCTACTCTGCACTGAGCCAACTCAGAGGAGCCTGGCAATCAACTTATTCTCTTGACGTGAAGTGTTTTTTGAGAACTAAATTTGTGCCCTTGATGTCTTGTAATACATTTAAATCCTGGATTAACTTTTCATATGTATTTTTACACAAGGTTATATATTTATCTCCAATGCAATCTAAATGTAATCTGAAATATGTTCTTTAAAGGTGCCAAAGAATGCATTGAAATAGTATGTTAAATTGTTCTTCGATATTTACATAGAAGGTATGCAGTGTTGTGCCAGAACGAGTTCATTGAACGAAAGTTCATGAACTTGTTCATTTTGGGCGAATGTGAACTCAACGTACTGTATTACTGACTGATGAACGTTACTGTGAACTCGTTCATTTTGGTGCCTGTGAACGGCACGCTCTCTCAGTTTAACGTCGTTCAATAGGGTGCCAGATTTCTATAGTCTTTCAGGCGAAAACCCGGCTAAAACACTGTAAACAAGCCTTAATGTGTAGCGGAAAAAACACCCAATCTGGCAACACCGCCACCAGTCAGTGTTTCACGCTGCATGTGTCATCAAAACAACACTGACTCTGGACTCTGCTGAAATCCCTGCCGCGCCACTCACATAGTTTAACATTAAATAACATCATATTTGTCCTAAATCGTTAACGATTAACATAGGCTGCTAATGCATATTCTGGATCTTGAAATAGACTCTGACTAACATCGCGCTATTTAACGTGCACGTTAACGACAAATTAGTTCATTTTTGGAACTGTGAACTAGTTCAAAATTTTGAAATATGAACTGAACTAGTTCATTTTAAAATTTGTGAACTGTGAACTGAACTAGTTCGTGTAGAAAGTGAACTTTCCCAACACTAAAGGTATGTAACTTTATTAAGTGCAAAAATTATCCAGAAACGTTTTTACATGTCCATTGTCCTTTGAATGAAATGGTCTATTTTTGCCCTATTTGAAAGGGTCATGAATAATAATGTTGAGCTCTGCTCTATTGCTCTGCGCTGAGGCTCATGCAAGCAGCACACATTAATAAACATTTTAACAACTTTGTAATTAATTTAATGTGTAATTTCATGTTGGGGGCGTACATCTCGACTGTGGCATCACATTGGTGTTATGTTGAGATTGGCCTGTTTTCCAGCAGTCTTTTGCATGCACGAAGTTTACATAAAAATGAAGAAACAAATGCATTTGAGGCTTACAGTATGATATCTCATTACCATGTACAGATCTCTTATTATTTATCTTTGCCTAGGTAAATACAGTTTTTTTATTCTATGGCACTTTTAAGTAGTGTCAAAAGGAAAATGGAACTGCAGCCCAGATCAGAATAGCAGGTTCAGCACTAAGAGGTTGTTTACACTTGGCATCGATCGGATCACAGGTGGACAACGTTAATGCCAGGTTCAAACGGTGTTCAAAACGTTTTGAGCTTGTCCACTTTCGACCACTTTCAACCACATTTAGAGGTAGTTGAAATCCCTTTCGATCGGATTGCTTTTGTAGTGTAAACGCACATGTGGTTGAATGTGTTAGAACAGCCACATGCGATTGCCTTCTCTCCGCCCATTTATCTAATCTATGGTACTGAGCACAATGTTTTACGTCTTTTCTGACTTCTGGCGCGAACACGCGGTGAACAGCGCTATTTTTAGCCTTTCATTGATAAAACTAAAACGGCTGATGTCCGCAGTTTCATTTTGCAAGCGTGACAAGTTGCGTGATCCTATTTCATCAATTGCACTGAAAATTCAGAGAAAGTTCTAACATATACATGTACAAAACACTATGCAGCATGTTTACTTACTACACAAGCAGCAGACTCCGACATAATATTAGTTTGTGTCCATATAAACTCATCATTACTCCCGCTCGCGTTTGACAGCGGAGAGACTCACCCACCATCTCGACAGACCACCCCCTCACAGTATTCAGGACAGGGCTTTTTAACTCGGTGTTTGCTTAACTGCTTCTGTCAAACGTTCTGGTTGTGGGTCTGTAACAGTTTAATGGTGTTTTTATAAAAATTTTAGCAAAATGGACTTATTTTGTGTACATTTCTGTATGCATAATCAGTGTCTGATGTGTTACGTTGCAACTGTGCCCTGATGTTATCAACTATCCAAATGGCCCATACAGTTACCCCATAAGTCATTATTAGGTCACATTCTCGTAGGTTCTCCGTGGGTGTGATTGTCACCTCAAAGAAAGTCTCCATGGGGTGCCATTGTATTGTTTGTGTAAGATGTATAAAGGTCTGCTCACACAGGCAGAACTTTGGGTTAAGAATGTAGAAGGTTGACACGACAACATCGCTCCTTGAAGAACTATGCTACATTAGAACCTTCATTAATTTTTTTTCCCCACATGCACTTGGTCCTGCTTATATTTTACGTATTAGATGCATTCTAATACGTTGTCGAGCCATGAAAGACTGAGCAGCCAAATTCAAGAAAATCTAACAGAATGCAATTTTTGTTGTATGAATGTTTTACATTTACTAGGGTGCAGGTGACTACCAGCTGACCACTTCACATCTTTATGCTGGTGGATTACAAAGTCATTTTTCAAAATTTTCATTAATATCTAATTGATTCGCTGTAACTATTTTAAAATGAATTATTTTAAGAATAATCACAGACTTTAAAGACAATTTGTTTTAATTTTACAGTGCACTACGGAAAGAGAAGATTGCACTGCTGCAAGTGAAAAACAACATGGCAGCTGATCTGGAGAGACTTCTGAACCACAGAGAGGTAGGTGCTGTGTCAGAAGATGAAAAATAGCCCAATGCCTTAATTTTCTCTTTCCACTGGCATTGTATGCTTCACAAAAAAATACACTGACCTGTTTAATTTTTTGTGTTCCAAAATACAAGTTTTTATTGTTTTTATTGTTTAATAAGTCTCAGGCCATCAAGCCACCATTAGATTTGTTGTTTGTTCAGATGTATATCGGCCATATATATTTTCTCTCTTTATTAGAATACAGCCAGAAAATGCAGGAAATGTGTATGCAGTATAAATTAATAAAATTATTAGCTGAAGTATCAAGTATTTAGTGTGGCCTACCCTTACACTTGAGCAATAGCAGGACCCTGCAGGCTCTCTTAAACCTAAATGAAATTAAACACTATTTTCTTATTGTAATCTAATGTTTAATAATGATCCTCAATAGAATTCAAGATGTGTTTAATACCAGGAGAGGTCACACTAAATACTGACTTTTGCCTGAAGAAGCAATTTTGGTCAACAAAATTTTTTACATTTTGTGTACATATTTCCTGTATTTTCTGTCAGGATTAAGGATTAAGAATTCTTTATTGTCATGGTGATGGTACATGAGCTGGAACAAAATTAGTTACTGAGGTACGGTTAAAACCATTCACAATAAATAACTAAACTACACATCAATCAATAAAACAATAACTATAAATAGACCCCTTCAAGGTTTGTAAACATTGAATGAATATCGGGTCGAGCGCAGCATGGGGTCAAACTGTTCATACTGTCCAGGCTTTACAATTTAATATAACAGGGCTGAAAAATGATGACTTACCTGAAATGAAGTGAGCACTACAAACACAAGCCTGTTTGATATTTGCATTGTCCCAGTCTGCACGTTAATTGCTTGCAGCCGCAGATGTTGTATTTTTTTTGTTTTTGAGATGCTGCATGAATCACGAAAACTTAACGGAAGACCTGGTGCGATTTTCACAGCCCACGACGTAAGTAGGCATTTTTGACGATACTGAATAATACTCAACTCAATCTGCTCTAATGGCTTTTCTGACCCTGACATGCGCAGTGGGAACCATGAAGGGGTCTGTAAATACAATGCAATTAGGACAGCAAGTTCAATTTGTCAGTTCTGGAATTGGCAGTGTTAAAAAGTCTCACGGCTTCTGGATAAAAGCTGTTTTTAACCTTGATGTTCTGGTTCTGATGCTACGCAACCTCCTTCCCGAAGAAAGAGGGTTAAATAGTCTATTAGCAGGGTGGGAGAAATCTTTCATGATGCTTGCGGCCCTAATCTTGCATGTTTTGATGTATATGTCTCCAATTGCTGTTTGTATTCTAAAAAACAGATTAGAAAATAAATATGAATGGTCATTAAAACTTTGCTAAAAATTCTTTATAAAAACATCCCACCCCTAATTTGACTTCTTTTTCATCTTTATTGTAAATTGTTACCAACCTAACATTTAGATTTGGGTGTGTTGTGTATTGTTCGTTTAGATCAAGATCACACAGTGACGTAAATACAGTTACATTTTGTCTTGGGTGGAGACAGTAATACACATGAATAAAAGGGATAGTTCACCCAAAAACGAAAACTCTGTCATCATTTATGCACCCATATGTTGTTTTAAATCTGTACACATTTCTTTCTTGATAAGCACAAAAGAAGATTTTTTCATGAATAATGGTAAGCACACAATGGTACCCATTGACTTTCATACCGAATATATGGATGTCAGTGGGTACTGTAAATTAAAAAACCCTTCTTTTCCAGAAAATACTTTACATAGATAGATATTGACTGCATTTCTACTCTTCTATCTTTTATGTAAAAAAATTAACTCTCTTTCTCACTCAACAGGTATTGTTTCGGAATAGGTAAAACTTGTATTTTGGTATAAGCACTTTTGTACTATTGTCTCACTAAGACACATCTCTTTATGGTTTCCTAAACTTTGAGTCGCTTTGGATAAAAAAAGCTCTGCTAAAAACTAAATGTAATGTAATGTTACTGTGTGCTTACTATCATTTATTAAAATATCTTTGTGTTCATCAAGAAAGAACCTTGTACAGGTTTGAAACAATATGAGGGTGCCATGATGGTTAATGAATGCCTTCATTATAATGCTTCATTTTTTGGTGTTAATACTTTTAAAGGTGCAGTGTGTAAATTTTAGCGGCATCTAGTAGTGAGACCAACGGCTTGTCTATGGCTCACCCCTCGCTTTTGAAACACACAGAGAAGCTACGATAGCTGCCACAGGACAAACATATCATCATCGGAGACAACTTATCAAACAAAGGTTGTCCGTTAAGGGCTTCTGCAATAACATGACGGCACAAAATGTAAGGGGACCCGCAGTGTATGTAGATAAAAATGTGTTATTCTAAGGTAATAAAACATAATGGTTCGTTATGTAAGGTCTTTATACACCCTTGATAATATAGTTATGTATATTATATTGCATTTCTGTCAAGAGATTTTTCTTAAAGGTACACACTGCACCTTTAAACTGCTATATTAGGGTCATTCACCAAATATTGAGCTTCTCTTGTATTTGTTTAATCATTTGTTTGGTATGTGTTCACATTAATGACCACACATTAATCTGTCATTCTACAATGTGTGGTGCCATTTAGATTTTAGACTTTTTAGATGTTTAACATCCCGTGCGACTGTATGTAGGACTTTTAAAAATACATTTAATTGGCCTTGACTGATATGTGACTTTAGAACCAGTAACACTACTGAAGAAGTTCATAATAAATAACCCAATAAATTGATTGAGATGCTCTATGTAATGTATTGCCAAAGACCAGTAGTAATATGTCTTTTTTCTGTAATGTGACATGGCATTACAACTGGGAAACAAAGGTTACTGCAACCAGTAATCCAATGACAAATGTTTAAATGATTTTTAGGATGAAAGCAGGAATTATGGAACTAGTCCTGGTAAGTATATAAATATGAAGATTAATGCTATAATAAGTACTTCAGTAAACAACCAAAATAACACCACTGACAACAAAAAACCCTGATAAGGAGATTGAAATATATATACATATATACACAATATGTGTATATATAAAATGTGTAATTAATTCTGAATAATAATCTAAATCTTGTAGTTTTAGTTTAAAGTGCTTTGGTGTTCACTGTAGCTTTACTTTATGCCCTTTAAAGGTGAGTGATGGCCAACAATAAACAGATAGAATAACATCAGCAGGGATTACAGGCAAATATTTATTTATTTATTTTTGGAAAAACATTATTATACAATGTCCATTAAAGTTGTCCAAACAATTGTGATGAGAGGCACACACACTGGCTAGGTGTGTCCTTTTTCGTTTTTTTTTAGTCACAGGCCTTCTGTTCCAAACAGCAGTTCCAAGTACAGTATTTGCAATTTATTGTCCAAGCAAGTCATCACCTTATTGAAAAGCCTCCTGGACAAATTAGGAAGCTGTGACTCTAGTAACTGATCAATGGGATAAGCTTTGTATGTTTAGGATGCCTTTACATTTCAGCACAGCTTATTCATTTGTTGCAAACTTTCTTAGAAGTGTCTGAGGTACAATCACTAACTAGAAAATCCTGTCTCTCAGGTCAACTGTTTCCCATGCTCAAGCTGTTGTATTAGTAATAACCTTGTTTAGGTTGCCTGTGGTTTTCATGCTGACAGGCAGCTAGTAGATGGCCTCATTGTGGGGAACTGATGTGTGAAGCCAAATGTACTTGACCCATTTGTTTTGAATATAGTGTTTTAAAAGGCAGGTATGAATAACCTAATCAGCCTTCAGTGGGTAATATTGCTTTTGTGTTGAAAAGGTTCGCTGAATTTACTTGAGTTGGAATTACTGATATTTTTATACTTCCGTCGAGCTGCATCTTTATCTGCTGTATAGACCCCTTCAAGGTTTGTAAACATTGAATGATTATCGGGTGCGCGCGCAGCACGGGGTCGAACTGTTCATACCATTTAGGCTTTATAATTTAATCTAACAGTGCTGAAAAATGATGACTTACCTCAAATGAAGTGAGCACTACAAACACAAGCCTCTTTGATCTTTGCATTGTCCCAGTCTGCACGTTAATTGCTTGCAGACGCAGATGTTGTATTTTTTTGTTTTTGAGATTCTGCATGAATCGCGAAAACTTAACGGAAGACCTGGTGCGATTTTCACAGCCCACGACGTAAGTAGGCATTTTTGACGATACCGAATAATACGCAACTCAATCAGCTGTAATGACTTTTCTGACCCCGACATGCGCAGTGGAAACAGCCTGTGACGTGAACCGTGAAGGGGTCTATTGTAAGGCAGACTGAAGGTACACTACACCTCTTGTGACATGCTAAACTCTTAGGATATTAAGGGCAGGGTGTAACTGATTAAGCACTGGTGAAATCTGGAGCTATTTTCAACCAAATACTGCTGGCACACACTGTGCCGACTTCACAATTCCACAGTGGCATGTTGGCAGAAAGCATGCAATCCTCACAGACAGCTGCTCTTCTCTGGCACTTTTTAGCATACCAGTGCATATGGTCGTGCAGTGATAAATAGAAATATTGAATGACTCTTAAGCACTGGGCTGATCTATACTGACCAATGCAGTGGGCTGCAATCTGCTAGCAGGAGATGTTTTAGATTGCTTTTCTGTAAACTTAAAAAATAACCATTCAATACATTGAATAACAGTTCACAATTGAATTAACTAAATCTTTTTATATTGTTTTATGTTTGAGTTTGCTTTCCTGAAAATGTAAGAAATAACCGGTCACAAATAAAGAATTTTTTGCTATGATTATCATGTTTGGGAAGGAGAATATTTTAAGATTTCTGATCCATATTATGGGATGTTTGTATCCTTCTGAAATGATTTATTTTAAGAGAAAAAATGTATCTTGCTTTTTTGTACTAAAGACTTTTCAATGTCTGTGGTTTTAGCAGCATATTGTAAGAAGAAATTTTACTTTTTTTCTGTGATCTTACATCAAACAATAAAAAAAATTCCCAGTGTAATTTAATCTCTTCATACAATCAGGTAAAAACTTGAAGGTAATATTTTTTTAAGCAACCACAAATTGCTAACAAGTTGTAGTTAAGACAAGACTGTGGTTGAACACAAAGACCATGAACATACATTAACTTGTTAATACAGAGTTGTCAGCAAGTATTTAAATTGTTTATCACTTTACAGTAAAAAACTAGATATCATTATCTGTAGCAGATTTTTTTTAAGAAGAATTGAATTATTTTTCTTTTTTTTTCAGTGTAGGCCACTTTACATCTTCTGTGCAATAATGTTACAAAGACAGCTTAAACAATTATACGATATTGAACATTTTTCATTTAACTTTTATCTGATCTCAGAACTGAATTACACAAATGATTTTAGAGAAGTGAAAAAAGTTATGTTGTTTGAGGGCGTTTCCTTAAGTTGATTCAGAAGTATTTACAGAAGTGTACAGGTACTTTCAGGGCATTGATTTAAAAAGAGTCTGCTAAATGACAAGGTACTAATTACAATTTAAACACAAATTAGTATACACAAGGGACCTCCTTCAAACACACACAATAATAAAAACATTGAATTTACTTCTTTTGAATTTGAACTACTTTAAGTAAACCTTATAAAACCTTATTAATAGCAATACCAAAAATACCAATAACCAAAATTCAGATAAGCAGAAAAACACCACATTGTATGATCTGTCTTTGTCTACTTTTGCGTTTTAGTGTTAATTGCTCTGCTTAGGGCCATGACATTGCTTGCACAACGAGACTGCAAACAAAGCACTTCTGGCTCTTTCTTACTATCTGTTGTTAATGGAAAGTCAACTGACAATATTTAGGGGTAAATGTCAGATCTTTAGCCATTAGGCTGCCACTAATTTGTTTTTATCCTGTTTTAGGAACTGTCTGTGATGAAGCAAGTCCTGATCAGCATGCGCTCACAACACCAAGTTGGGACTGTATCTCTGTCTGAGCTTGAGACAGGTGGTACTGGTACAGCGGTTCACAGACAGAGACCAGTTAAAAACACAGATGAGGAGCAATACAACCATGGCCCTAAACCCACAGTGTTTGTAAGTTTTGCCTGCTTTTCCATGAAGACAGCTTTTAAAATTGTGCATCTAGACACCTATAGATTAGTTTATATATTAAAAATAAATGTCAGAATATAGCTTGTCATTTAGATATAATTCCAAATTACAAGCTATATTCTGACATTTATTTTTAATACATTTAAAAGCCACAACTTTTTCCACATGTTTTTATAAAACGTACTTGATGCAGATATTTAACACGTTTTTTTTTTTTTTTTTTTTACAGACTAATAAAGAAGTTCCAGATTGGTGTAGAAAATCACAACGGAAAACCAAATGATAGAGACTTGTTTAACTCGTTTAAGAGTGCTGGGATACATGTCATGCAATCACTGATGAAAGTATGTTTAAGCTACTAGATTAGATATATTACATAACTAGTTACGCAGGTTTGTGTGTTTATGTGGCCATCAAGTATGTAGCTAAACCCAAAAGAAATTTTTTAAAGATTTTTTTTCAATGTTCGTATTAAATCACTTATGCTGTAAATGTGTGATTTTTTGTTGTTGTTTTTACTTTGGTAAATGCAAAAAAGTTTTCACTGGTTACCCTATAAAAAGCTCCTTTTCTAAACGTGCCATTTGTTTGGAATAAGACCTGCATCCTTCCGTTTTGATTAGTAAGACGCGAGAGAGACATGCTGGTGATAAAAATAGAGGAGCGCGCGCATACCTAATCGTAGTGCGCGCCACAGTCTCGAATGTCCAGCTAGAACAGCAGCAGCCAATAGCTTTATAATTTTGATTCATTTAATTGATTTAGTCTGCTAGAATTGGGTTCTTTTTATTTATGTGTTATTTTTACTTTTAGCTGCATTAAATGAATTTAATTTATGATAAACATGTATTTTCTGTTTTTCAGAATGCGAGTAATAGTAACTCTATAATATAATATTGACTCTGTTTCTTTGCTGGGATACATTGCTAAAGTTAGGCTATTTTAACCAACATACTTTACTTTTTCTTTTTTTACAAAAACAAGGTAAGCGCTACTGTCTTTATGTTTTTTAAGTGCTAAGAGGGAACCAATTCTTGACAGATTTAACTCGCTTTGTTTTGACGGGGTTGTTCAGCTGTTACAGTAAAGGCAGTGGTAGTAAAGGTGTAGTCGTATCGCTCCCTGACAGCCACTCCTGAAGCCCCGCCTCTTCAGCGCACTTACATATATGACGGAGCTTTAGGAACGTAGAAAAGCAAAACGAGACGATACCACTGAAAGCACGCGCGCATCCACACAAAGGTGTCATTCAATGCACCACACTGTATACGCACCTTCTCATACTCAACATCTTTCAAAACGCATTTTGCGGACGCACCCTCCATCACATCTACGGGTTTATGGCCGCGACGCTTCTTACGATGAGCTCCACGCTCGCACCGGGACAAGATGACTTTCTCTCTTTTTTTAAACCCTCACTGTCCGACGGCTTTCAAGAGGATTCTCTGTTTTCCTTTGAAGTCAAGAATCCTGACACGGAAAGGGACGTATCGAGCGACTATTCTCAGGTAATTGTTGTATTTGACTGCATCTTTGGATGAATTAAAGATGATATGCGTAGCGCATAAAAAACAGGCCGTTGTAAATTATGCTGTGTTTCACGCCTGCACCGTGACGCATTTGTGCAATGTGTAAAGCGTTTAGGTTTTGTTTTTTTACGCGAAGTTGGTTATCGTTTTTGGGGATTTTCTCGTGGCTGTAACGGAGGGGAGAGGATGGGCTGGGTCGGACAGACTCGTGTCAGTTGCTTGCAGTTGGTCTCTTGGCTACAGAAGAGTCAACAACTGACTCCCATGTCTCGCGCTCCGCATAAAACTTCCCAGCAACGCCAACCCTCAATTTGAAAACTTGTGAAAGAGATACATGTCCGACGAACAGCTGGAAGATCTAAATCCAGAAATAGCTACGCGTAAAGAGCACTTAAACAGCTTTGGCATCTCGAGTCTGTGTATGTGTGCGAGTTATTATTTTTTCTCCACAAGACTCTGCGCGTTACTGGCATTAGAGGTTAATGAATGAGCATTATATCATGAATTGGTATATTATTTTCTGTTGATTACGGATTCATGATAATTGAATGGCAGTCATTTGGAATGGCTGAGCAATCTCTCCAGCATGTTTTCTTTTCACCTGTCAGCAAAGTCTGTTTTGAGCTTGTGGTATGAGCGCTGTTTTACAGTTTAAAGCGGAATCTAGCAGATATGTATTGAAGAGGACTTGATAAATGTTTAACCTCTGACTGTTCTATACAGTTTTATACAGCAGCACACACGCACGCTCCATTCTGTTTCTGTCATAATTTATGCGTAACCACAGATCATGTCTTAAAACTTATTGGATTTTATGGTTTATAGCTTGACTTTTTTTACTTGACCAGATATTGATAGTAACAATTTCATAATTAATTTTTTTACACATTCTAGCTTTTTTCTTTGTGTCCTGGATGTTTTATAAACCATCTAATATTATGTCATCTATTTAGTTTTACCTTCTCCAACATTTTTGTCTGTTTGGAAATGCAATGCTTAATAATAAAGCTAAAATATCCCTAATGTGATTAAGTAATTCCCAAGTGATTATACTATGCATAATGTATTTATTTTGTAAACTGATTTATGCCTGTAATGCTTTCAATAGCCAGTATTTATTAACATGATGGCTTATAGCTGAGTAAGCATGGAGGTTGGCTATTGTTGCAACAATAAGTGAATACAGTGTACATTAGTGCAAGCTTTTCTGAAAAAAAAAAATGATGTCATGTTTGTGCTCAGCCAACACAAGTGGTCCCAGGAGATCCTGTCAGCTTTGCTGACAGAAGAAAATTATGCAATATTTCAACAGTTGCATAATTTTTATTCTAAAATCTGTTTATCACATATTTACCTTTAATGGCATTAACAAATGAAACACATCTCATGATTCTTTCGTTTTGCTCTCAGGCTAAATTAGAGATGGATAAATATCTTTCTCCACAACCTGTGGCTCTCTCAGAGCCGAAGAAGTCACAACGAGACAGTGCTTCTGTAGTGGACCAGTTTTTTGGGAATGACCATGGTTCCCCCTACAGCATCAATATGAATGTTTACCTGCCTGATATTGCGTATTTAAGAACCGGGCTGTGCCGATCAACACGGCCTTCAGTCCCCAACCAGATCAAAACTGAACCTGTGGCAGCGCCTTTTTCTCACACAGAGTGCCCAGTAAGCACAAATGGCCCAGCTCCGCCCGCATTACCAGAATTTACCAGCATCTTTAATTCAAATTCCACTCAAGGTTCCGGAATCAACACAGTGGATGACAGTAACGGGGTCTTTATCAAGCAAGAGATGCAAGGTTTTGACATCCCACAGGATGGGCCTCTCTTTCAGCTACTTAATTCAGACCTGGATGTCTCCCATCAGGCAGTCACAAACTCTCATTCCCACCCTCAAGCTCACTCTATGCCCTCACAGATGCCTGCTTTTCATGACCTGCACTTAGCAACCCAACAGACTGCTGCCAAGCCATACTGCGGCATGCCCACCGCCGGGTACCCTCTCGGCCCAAGTCACTTTGTTCACCCTCACCGTCAGCCTCACTCGCATCTCAAAATGCCGTACCTTCCCCCCTCGCCTCCCACTTCAGAACCTGGTAGTCCTGACAGACAGAAGGATCTGCTTCACAATCTGACACCACCGCCATCTTACGCTGCCACTATTGCCTCCAAAATGGCCGTCAGTGCACCCAGTCATCCGACTCCCACCTCAACACGAGCTCCTGCAACCGCTGGGTCCATGCCTGTTCGGTACAACCGAAGGACGAACCCAGACCTGGAAAAGAGAAGAATACACCACTGTGATTTTCCAGGTATTAAGAACCTTACAATAGCTTCATATAGTATGACCAGGTTCTGTATTATTTCAGAAATTAATCTGTAAACATCACACAAGTCTAAAAAGGCACATTTACTCCACATTTATCACCAAAATTCTACAGAATAGCCACGTTATCAGGAGGTTGCACCTTTTTGACTGTGCTTTTTTACTCACACACTCAAATCCACTGTTAAATAATTCAGAGACGGCCAAAGCCTTTTAACCAGTGCTCAAAATGAATGCCAAAGAGTTGACGTCAGGCTGATTGCTATTGAATCTTGTTGCATCAAATTGACTGGGCAAATTGTAAAACAGACAAGCCTCACAGTGCCATTAATAGTGCATTTACGCTAAGAAGCTGCATGTCTGAAGAGATGCGCTCTGCAATTTAGAACCCATCACTGCTTTGCTACACTGAGTGGGGTTTTATAGCTAACGAGTTGAGATGGGCTTTGGATTCCTAATTGGCAAAGAAAGCAGCCTGAAACCAAAGAACAGGATGTTCTCATTTATGACTGTGGTGATGAGCGAATCAACTGATTCTGCGACGTTTTAGAGATTAATAAAAAATTGCGCTCGTCAAACATAGTGGTTACATTTCCTTTTTGTGCATTTAAACCTTATAACGTTTTTGTCAGATGCTAAAATGCTTAATGTTTTTAAATAACAAAACATTTCTTTCAATTTTAGGTTGTAAGAAAGTTTACACCAAGTCGTCCCATCTAAAGGCTCACTTGAGGACACACACTGGTAAGAGTTCTCCAATTAAAAATGGTTTTATTTATGCTCGATAAAGCTGGATACGGCTCCTATTTTGGCACTTTACTGTCATGTTGCTGGGCAGAAGTGCGTTGTTGGCATGCACATGCGTTCATTCTTGCACGCCGCCTAAAAGCTATCCTACGTTGTCTCTTAATATAAGGTTGCACCAAAGCCGTGTCCATACAACATTTTTACTTTTATGTCAAATTAGAACATCCAGCATTTTAATGATCTTCTACACTAGATATTTAGGCTTATGTAAATAAATATAGATAGAAAAAGCTTTTCGTTGTTCAGGTTTGCTCTGTCTGTCTATATCTGGGGTAACAGAATTTGTATCAGTATGGAAATGAGCAGAAGAGCACACCTCATTTGACCCAGAGTCTTTTCTGTGAGTAAATATCATACATTTCAGAAGATGGCCTTTGGTATGTCATTGGGATAATCAAGCACTTAATCACTACTTGTCAGGCAATCCCCATTTTCGATTTTTCCAGGTATAGATTCATGTCACAGTCAACAGCCTAATTACTAAAACACTGGTTTTAAAGTACTATTGTGATAAGATAACACCCTCTCTTTCCCATTGGACTGCCGCATGTGACTAAACTGTGAGATATGGATGAAGCAGTTTTAACGTGGGCATGACAATTAGACTTCTAGTGCTAGTAATATTATGACATTTAATCAATCACCGTTGGTATTGTAATTGTTGATTACTGATATCTATAAAGCAGGCTAACCAAATTAACATAAATTACAACTTTTAAGAATAGTTAAAATGTTTAAGGATAGTAAAAACAAATGATTTATATAATGCTTCCTCAAAATGTACTAAAATATTTAAAATGGGAAATACATGTTAACAAAAATAGTAGGTTAATTTTGAGTACTGTACACTTCTGTTATTCAGCTAATTGAGCACAATTATTATCCAGTGTTGGTTTTTGGGTCTGGAACATTCCAGTCTACAAATAATGACCTTGACCCCTAAATAACAGGTGGCAAAAACATGGCAATATGATTTTTCTGTTCCCTCGCCACGTAACTTAATTTACCCACATTTTTCAAATGTTTATTGCCACTGTATATATTTAGATGCTATTTCTTATTTAGTAATATGAAAAAACTCTGGTTCTGTGACAGACACGTACCACTATGTCGTTATTCAAACAGACATAATGAATAAATAGGGTAGAATCCTCACCATGATACCCAACGGAATTAAACCTAATCCAACTGGTGTATGGAGAAAAGACCGGAGCCTAAGGCAGACAGCGTATGAGCTATTCAAACAAGTCATTACAGGATTCTTGATCGGAGTTTTCGTCACACATGTTAAAGCCCCAAGACAGGCACATGTTCTGACGTTTAGTTAATTGTTTTTGGAGGGCCGCACCTAGTGTTTGAGGTTGAAACAGCTGAACAGTGTTATGCTTTGTAATCCATCGGCTTCCGTAATTAAAGAAAACAGCCAAGATAAATGATACGTGTTATGTTTTTTGTTATGTATCTGTTCTTTGCTACTTCGTATCTGAATTCCAAGTTTTGGGCTTTAGTGGCATTGTGGTTTTATTGCATGCGTTTTTAAGGGCAAGAAAATTAATTCTAAGGAAGAATTAATTCATTAAGTCTTATCTTGGGAAAAAATACTAAAAACGTTTAAATCCAAGTTCTCTACTGGCAAACATGGTTCAGGACTACTGGCTGACAAGGGGTTTAGTCTTGTCAACCTGCACGAACATAACAAAACTCTTAAATATTTTAATCTTAGAGATAGATTAAGTGAATTTTATGTGTTAGATCCACACCTCTACTAACAATATGTTTGTGTGGTAACTATAGCAATGACAAGGAGAGAAACTATGCTAATACACTAATGGATCATTAAGTATTACTAATGTATTAGTAAGGTGGAAACAGGTTGAAAACCTGTTTTAACTGTGAATAGAAATAGTTTCTGTCCTATTCTATTCACTACTGCATTTACCTAACCAAACTTGGTACCCATTGTGTTCTTCAGGTGAGAAGCCATACAGGTGCACATGGGAGGGCTGTGACTGGCGATTTGCGCGTTCCGATGAGCTGACGCGTCACTTCAGGAAACACACAGGAGCCAAACCCTTTCAGTGTGCCGTGTGCAGCCGAAGCTTCTCTCGCTCCGATCATCTCGCTCTGCATATGAAGAGGCACCAGAATTAAACACAAAAGCCCACACACCTACTTATTATTATGCACTTGAAGCGATAAAAGAACATAACTTTTTCTCTATGCCATGACGAACCTTATCATGTTTAAGGTTAAAGTTCTGATCCCTCTAATTTTTTAAGACAAGCTGTCGACTATAAAATGCTGAACAAAAAAAGTTTGATACTGTATGAGCATGAAATTCAAAATATCATGTGAAATACTGATTCACAACACTTCATCCATACAGGATGTTTGATCAAATCCTCTGTCTTGACTGTTTTGTCATTTTTAAACCCTTTGCAATGCAAATAAGCTGTCTTGTAAGTGAAACTGCCTTGATGCATCATCCTAAGCCTCTGCTTAAAAAAATTGACTTCCATGGA
This sequence comes from Misgurnus anguillicaudatus, assembly GCF_027580225.2. Classification (NCBI taxonomy): domain Eukaryota; kingdom Metazoa; phylum Chordata; class Actinopteri; order Cypriniformes; family Cobitidae; genus Misgurnus; species Misgurnus anguillicaudatus. The sequence continues at coordinate 22,593,161 of NC_073339.2, forward strand.
AGATAAAGATGTGCAGTTAAATAGTTTTAAACGTATTAAACATGACTACAACGTATACAGGATTTGTGAAATCTTGTACATCTGCAAAGCACTAAGCCAACTCCCTTTTACTTTGCACTTGAATTTGAGTATACAGTATATACATACATACATCACTGGAATAGTTATTGCTCGAAAAGGACTTTTAGCTACGATTCACTCTTCGGGCTGCCTTTGTTGTTGAAGTATTTATAGCTTTGGATGATAATGTGCTGCTACTAAACAGCAATTATTTCATGAATTATTAAACAATGGTATAGAAAAGCAATGAGAAGTAGAAAGGGCTTTGGACAGCTGTGTGATTTGTACAGTCTACTTTCTACACACAGAAGCATGCCGACCATTTGTTTTCCTATTGTCATTGACGTATAAGCTCATATGAATGTACAAGACCACAGTGACTGTTCTTTTGAAGTAAAGCCTTTGGAACACATTTCATCTTAAAGTGCCTTTTGATGTTTGTTTTGATCAGCAGTACACTGTTTTTAGAGACAGATCATTCAGCTGGATTCCATTATTTCACTTTTACAACAATTCAGTTGCCTTTCATAAAAGTAAGAGAGGGTTTAATTTTTACCCGTTTTTTTTTTTTTTTTTTTTTTGTAAAATCAATGTATTTATTGCATTGGCTTTGTAAATTGGAATTTGAAAAGTTTTGTGTAATTGAAATGCCTTAATGTAAATACTATGACATTTTATTGTAAATATTATTTTGATTTATTTTGTTGCTCTGTTCCTTTTTTTTCTTTTTGGATCCTGGCCGTGTGACTATTTTGATGTTTTTGATTTTTTTTATATTTTCACTTAAACTTATTTTGTAGATTTCCAGATTATATTTCTAAATTGGTTGTCTTTGTGACTATTTTTTGCCTACTGATTTAAATGAAATTTAATAAAATAAACTTTTTACAAACTGATCTTACCTTGTATGTGTGTGCTACCTTTTTGTTTAATGATTTAATGTGATTATAATGATGTATGACATAAAGAAAATAGTACTGTTAGCAGTAGAAGTGTAATGGTTGAGGGAACAGAATGTACACAATAATTATTAAACACTTTTAGTTCATTTCAATTTGCATTGATGTATGTCCAAGGGTGCCTTTACACTCTTGGTGGCCCTATAAAGTATCTTGTTGTTTCTAAGGTCCAAAAAGAAAAAAATATATTAAGAGATCAAACTGTTCAAACACAGAATTGTTTCTCAAGATCACTTGGGTCTGTACAGCATTTGAAATTGTCTTTAGAAACAATTTTCACAACTCAAGCTGAAACTCCAAGCTCCAACTAGGAAAACTAATGAAAAATCCTATCAAAGTATACACTACCTGACAAAAGTCTTGTCGCTTGTGTACAAATTGACCTGAAGTGCTGATAAAATATATTTCTAATCAAGATTGTTTTCAAGAAATGGCTCATTTATATCCCAACTGCTTTGAAAATAATGTTTCAGTGCAAAATGAAACTGTCAAGAAGTATTCTAATATTCACAGCTTGGCAAAGCCCATTGAGTAAATTTTTGCAAAGACATAAATGATGTCGCCTTGTCATATGAGCTTCATCTGTGACTAATAATGGATCAATTAGGTCTCAGGTGTGTATAAAAAGAACCACAGTACACTAGACCTTCAAATCAACTGCAACTAGACCTCTGCAAACATGCCTAAGATTCACCCTGAGACTAAAGTTTTGATTATTAAGAGTCTGAAGACCAGATCCACTGCTGATGTGGCAGAAACCTTCAATGTGTCTCAGCATCAAGTACAGAGGATATAAAAAAGATTTGAAGAGACTGGCGACGTTTTTGACATCCCAGGTCAGGCAGACCCCGCAAAACAACTGCTCGAGAGGACCGTTTATTGGCTCGAAAATCCAAAGCCAGCCCATTTTCCACTGCAGCAGAGCTCCACGAGACCTGGTCACCTGAAGTCCCTTTGTCAACCAGAACAGTTTGTAGGATTCTGTCTCTATATGGCCTCCATGGTCGAAATCAGTGCCCACAAGCCAGTACTTAACAAAAGACAATTGAAAAACTGTGTGGCATTTGCCAAGGCCCACAACCTGCTAAAAGGATGGACACTGGAAAAGCAGAAGGTTGATTTTTTAGATGAATCTTCTGTTGAATTACACCACAGTCACCTCAAATATTGCAGGAGACCTACTGGAGCCCGCATGGATTTGAGATTCCCCCAAAAAACAGTGAAGTTTGGTGGTGGAAGAATCTGCAGGGTGTAAGGCAACATCAATAGTCTAAAATACCAAGAAATCTTAGCTACCTCTTATATTCCCAACCATTGAAAAGGCCAAATTCTGCAACAGGATGGAGCTCCATCGCATTTTTTCATCTCCACATCAAAGTTCCTCAAGGTGAAGAAGATTAAGATGCTTCAAGATAAGCCTGCAGTCATCAGACATGGATGCGGTCCTTCAAGCTCATGGAAGTCATACAAGATATTAAATTTGGATTTCACAGCACCATTACTTAATTTGCTGACATATTTTTGTATTTGCAGTAAATTTGTTAAATTTCTGTATAGGCGACAAAACTTTTGTCTTGCCAAAAATTTATCTTTCTGTCTTGATTAAATTATAAATCTTTTGTCAGTGAAACTAATTTCTTTCAGTGCATTAAACATCATTTGGGAGGGTTTTAGCTTTTCATATGAGCTATTTCTAACACCAATTGATCAATTAAAAGTCAGGTTAATCGCAGGTGTTTCTACAAAATAGATAAGCAACAAGACTTTTGTCAGGGAGTGGAGGATTGAAAGACATTAGCCAGTGAAACAATGACAAAAGTTTGCAATACCTCCGTTTTTATTGTCCAGTGTAACCCATAGAATTTTATGAGGTTTCATATGTCTTGCCCAATAAAACATCATGTAAAGTACTTTTTATATTGCTGCTATAGAAAAACATAGATGCCATTAGTAACCAATAAAAATACAATTTTGAAATGTATTTGACCCTCACATATTTTAATAGATGCAATCTGGGACCTTATTTATAAAGCGTACGCACAGATTTGATCGTAAAGTGTGCACAAAAATCCACGGCCAATCCATATTTATAAAAACTCTCTTTGACATGGGAAAAATGCTTGTATTTCCAAAAAACCTGCAGCAATCAGACAAGCAAAAGTGCGTACGTCTGCTCAGAACCTGACGTGGCGCATACGCACGCACTTTTGCTTGTCTGATTGCTGCAGGTTTTTGGAAATATATGCATTCTTGCTGCTCGAAAAGGGTTTAAACATTGACAAGCTCTCTTTTATATGTCTATGACAGTGTTTCTCAAACTTTGTCAGCCCAAGGACCACTTCCAATTTTTTTCTGAGGACCACCTAACAAAATCTCACTCTAAAACGCTCCCCAAAAACAACATAATAGGAAGGATATACTAAATTAAAGTTTAATATGCAACTGTTTTAAGTCAAAAACTAATTTTTTAAACACAAATGCAATGCCATGTTCAGAAATTATAATATTAATTTTATTTCATTTGAAAAAGTAAATGTGAAATGAGTTGCAGCTTAATATGAACAACAAACTGCACATGTGAAAAACCCTGCAATTAAACATACTGTAACAGCCTAGGTTTCACTTAATGTCATTCATTAAAACTGAGGTGGTGGGTATATGAAGTCTATGGTTCTAATTATGGTAACAATAAAATGCTGAAAAAACTTTTCCCCTTAATGTCCAAAATTACTGAAATTACAAGAATTTTACACATGAAACAAAAACTAGTACATTGCAAAACTAATAAATATGTGGATTTTAGCTGCTTTCAGGTGACGCTTGATCTTTTATTTTGACTCTTAAACCTCTTTGGTTTAGCCACCGATCCATTTTTACTTTATTAAAACAGAATGGCAAGAACTGATATCACAGTTTCACAAGTGCATTAAAAATCTACCTAAATAAGTGACGATTGTATTAACACTTACCTAGTTTAGGTCATCTTTTGGGCCACACTTTGAGAATTACTGGTCTATGACATTAATGAATATCACAGTTTCACAAGTGCATTAAAAATCTACCTAAATAAGTGACGATTGTATTAACACTTACCTAGTTTAGGTCATCTTTTGGGCCACACTTTGAGAATTACTGGTCTATGACATTAATGAAAAGGCAAAGATCTGAAAATGTTTGCACACAAGTTCAAGATCATTGGTGATTTATAGATTTCACATATGAAAGAAAGCGGTATGCACGTTTTCTGCACGTACGTTCGATTTATGAATTACTTATGCATTTTTGATAACGTAAGATCAAATGTAGGATGTATTCTACGCAGCATTTTATAAATGAGGTCCCTGGTCTTGAAATTCATTTTCAACTTGTATTTGTAGATTTAAATGTCTGTGTACACTATGTACAGACAGTATATGTTCACAAAGGGTCCTACAAACTTAATTTTACATAATTTTCATAATTAATTGTACCATTAAAATCTTAATAATATATCTTAATAGATTTCTCAGATCATAGACTCACAGGCCATTACCATGATGTTGGAGCATTGATACCACATCTTTTCGCATTCATTGTTCCTAACAAATTCAAATATACAATTAAAACAACTTACCTTCATATACCTTGTTTCATCTAATTCTCATTTGGTGTATGCTTAGAAAATGAGAGTCAGAGGTTCTGAAAAGTCTGAGGTTCAACCACACTGAGGGCAGAGGTTCTACCCTCAGTGTGGATGGACACAGTTGGTGAATGAGCTGCTTTAAGCAGCATCAGTGGTTTCTCAGGGTGCAACCGAATTACAAGCTGCCAAAACGTTGGGGACCCCTGTGAGCAAAGAAACAATAAAGCTTTTGATATGAGATCAGGAAACACTGCAAAGGAAAACAAATGCTTTCATTTTTTTTTAAAGAGAAGGGGAATTTCTCCCCCTCTTCTACATATGTTTTTAGTTTGATTCTTCGGACAAACCTCAGCCTCTGGACATAATGAACTTCAGATGTCAAAGACAAAGGCAAACAATAGAAGCTCCACTGGACCCAATCAGGAGGTTCTTCAAGGTTCCTCCCGAGAATTGTTACTCCTACAAGTGCTCTTCTCCCCCCTCTTCTTCACTCTGTTCTTCCTCTCCTGCCTCCTACCCCTTTCCGTAGCCTACATGGATGTTTTAAACCCCCAGAGTAAACATTATTGCTCTAATGCATTGGGCCCCCATTTTTTTTTCTTGACTTTCAGACCTCAAAACACCACAAGCTGCACTTTCTCATAACCTGTCTCAGTCAGATCAATACAAGTGAGTCTGTCTTTGTTGTAAACAAAATCAAAAGGCTGACACGATGATGTGAATATCAGAAAGGGGCAACATATAATGGTTGATGAACCAAACATTATTATTTTTCGGTAAACCTCCTTTAACCGGGTAAAAACACAGTGCACTTAAAGGACTTCGTTGAAAATCTAGCGTTTTTGCGGATTCTGCCAACAAACCAATATTTCTGAATGGCCAGATTTGAAGCGAAAATATTTGATTAATGTATAATACTTGCCAAGAGCATTCAGTCCATATTATCATCTCATTTTTGACAGAGGTGGCATTTATTGGCATTTGTATCTGAGCTCTTATTGCCGCGTTTATGCGCCTGGCTCAAAGTTAACTTCTGGTTTTTGCTTGTTTATCAGTCTGGCTAGCGACTAAACTGACCTCTGGAACATACAAAAATAAATAAATAAAAATGCTTTGGTTTCCAAAAGACGAGAGGAGTTGTTGAGCATGGATCTCTGTGTGGATTTGGAAGCCAGGCAAGAATTTAAGGATCTATAGCTATTATTGTATACATTAATTTTGCACAGTAACGTTAGCTCAGTGTAATGGCTGATACACTTATGGTTAGTAGGTAGTTTACTGATTATTTATTTAGCTTAATATCAGAAATAAACTACTCCAGAAGGACCACGATGTATTGATTCTTTGTGGAAGTCTACCGAAAGTTAAGTTTGGGCCACAAAAGCTGTTTGTTTATGTTGTTGTTGCTGAAACGTCTATAAGTGAAGTAGTAAAGTTCAAGCTGTCATGGTCTCAGTTTTTTGGCAAAAACAGCAGCCTGATTTACTGCACTCCACATATCACCCAATATCTTTACTTTTACCTCTTCCCTCAAGTGCTAATCATAGGATGGTGGGGTTAACTGTTTAAAAACAAGGCTAGAGCCTCTTAAATTCTCAGAGGGAGCTCATTGGACAGAGAATAAACTCAGCTAAATGACTGTTAAAGTTCATTCTGAATTTAAATGCATTTGCAATAGCAGGAATCCAGGCTTGGGTAAATAGATTCAGAAAAGCATAACTTTAAAGCAGTCCTTGATAGCAGTCGAAGCCAACTGTCTATTAAAATTACTAGGGAAACATTACATTTCCTGTTCGTCTTTATGGAACATACTGTACACATGCTGCTATAATGTTTGATATTCAAGTGCACCTTAAATTTACTTAGTGTGAAAGGAACTACTGTCTCATAGAGGAGATTAAAAACAATTAATGTCACATCTGGGCTTTGGCTGCAGGCCGATACAACATGCTGCTTTTGGTGCAATTTTTCCAGGGTAGCTTTACAGACCACCCACACAGAAAGGAGGACCTGTTCCCAACACACTGTGGAAACATAATAAGCATTGAATGAACACATGGGAGCTTAAACTTATGGTTCTAATCATGTTCTTAATACCTTAATGGACAGTGGTTTCAAATGGGTACTTTCCCCTCTTAAACATCAACAGGGGAAGGGGGGGTTTCGTGGGCGTGAGTCGATCATGACATTTGTTTGCCAAAGCTGAAGACAAACTTAGGACAAGACGGCTTGGACGCTGGTACGCATCTACGTGTTAAGCAGAGGGTGATTCACTGGTCTGCTTCCGTTATTTAACCACTTGGTACTGTCACACCTCAACGCGAGGAAACAAAATGGCAGACGGCGAACCATAAAGGGCTGCAAATTTCTCCTGGCAATTGAGAGACAATCTCATGACTTAATGTACTAAAGTAGTAAGCATGGGAACATTTCATAACCTCAGCTGTTTGATTGTGTCATTGTGAAATCACATCCACATGTGGTAACAACCGTGTTAATCCTGATTCTTGTTTATCAGATACACTTAAATCAGTGTTCATTGTGGAAATAATCTCAATCAAGAGCCTTAAAATCTTGGTTTCGGTCTGAAGTCTCGGGGATGTTTTAAAACTGTTTTCGCGTGAATGAATGAAGGCTACAAATTAAGTGCATTGAGTCTAGCTGAGGATTATCAATGAATACAATGTAGTGAATATAGTGAGAACAGCAATCTGTAACAATTCAGTATCACACAAGATTGACCATTGTTAATCTGAAATCTGAAGATCTGAAAATCTTACAGTATGTACTCATAAAGCAACATGTGTTATAGGAGAGCCTTTCCCATGTATAGTTGTCACAAAGGCTCAGTATGATAACGTCTCGGTTACATATGTAACCCTCGTTCCCTGAAGGAAGGGAACGGAGACGTCACGTCGTGACCGACGAATTGGGAACCGCTTCGCGGGTGACCTATCTGCTTCGAGAAACCTTTAAAACGGCAATGAACTTGGCATGCAGATAATTGCATCTGCCGGCGCCGCCCCCGCCGCACAGGTATTTAATGAGCGGCAGGTGCAGTTATCAAATCAGCTATTTTTTGCTGAGAAAGCTGGACCGAAGGAAAGGGTCCGGCCGGTATCAGCAGTGGAACAGCAAACTGTGGCAATGGGATGTGACGTCTCCGTTCCCTTCCTTCAGGGAACGAGGGTTACATATGTAATCGAGACGTTCCCTTTCAGTCGGTCACTACGATGTCACGTCGTGACCGACGAATTGGGAATCCCTACCAAAGCGCCACTGAAGCTGACCCTTCCAGTGCCTGCGTAAACCCCCCGACGCTCCTCTTTAAGGGAGACGGAAATGGGGTTGAAGCAGAGGCCGGTCACTACTTGTTCCTTAACCCACGATAGAGACTTGGCGAACTGGGAAGGGAACTCGTCAGGCGGGACTAAGATCGCTGTGGAAGAAAAACCCTCTAGGGGTCTACCACTAAGGTGATGGTTGAAAAGACTCGAGGTCTAACAAATACACTCTCTTAGTAACACTAGAGAGGCGCGGAACAAGCTCCGCTAAGGGAAACGTGGTAAACCAGAAACTTTCCACGGAAAATACTCACAAAGAAACCACTAGGGGGCGCAATGTGGGCGCTAGCCTCAACCAGGTTCTGAAGGATACATCTAGTGAGAGGCTGGCAGCCGATGCTCCGCAACATCGGCCACCAAGCGGTGGAGGAGCCAAAAAATTTTTTTATAATGTTTTTGCCTTAACGGCCTTCCATAATGGTGTGGTTGTGCAGCACCAAAAAGAAAGGCTCCAAGCCGACACAGGAGCCGTTCCTCTATGTTCTCACTGATCTGACGAGAGAACTCGAGAGGATACCGGCTCAACACGAACACTATAGAATCTAGTGAACGTATTAGGTGTCGCCGAGCCAGCAGCTCTACAAATATCTGAAAGCGAGGAACCACAAGCCAAAGCCCAAGATGAAGCCACGCTTCTGGTTGAATGGGCTCTCAAACCAAAAGGGCAAGGAATGCCCTGTTTCTCATAAGCCAGGGCGATTGTGTCTACAATCCAATGAGACATCCTCTGTTTAGTGACAGCTTTCCCTTTCTGCTGACCACCTTAACAGACAAAGAGCTGTTCTGAGGTCCGAAAGCTTTGAGTCCGATCCACATACACATGTAGTGCACGTACAGGACACAACAAAGCCATGGCTGAGTCTACCTCCTCCGAAAGCAGCACTTGTAAGTTCACCACCTGATCTCTGAAGGGAGTGGTGGGAACTTTAGGCACGTAGCCCGGCCGGGGTCTCAGTGTAACGCTGGATTCAGCCGGCCCGAACTGAAGGCACGAATCATTGACCGAAAATGCATGAAGATCCCCTATCCTCTTAATGGAAGCCAATGCGAGGAGCGTCAAAGTTTTCATAGTGAGAAACTTGACGCTCACCGTCCGCAGAGGCTCGAAAGGGGCGTCCTGCAGGGCTTTCAGCACCATGGACAGATCCCAAGGAGGAATAGAGGGAGGGCGCGAAGGTTTCAGCCTTCGTGCGCCTCTCAAAAACCTAATGACCAGATCGTGCTGACCCACAGATCTACCGTCTATGGGTGCGTGATGTGCGGATATCGCCGCGATATCTACTTTAATGGTAGATGGTGACAGCCTCTTCTCCAAGCGGTGCTGGAGATATGAAAGCACAACACTGATCAAGCATTCCCAGGGGTCCTCTCGTTGAGAGGTACACCATACAACAAACAGGTTCCATTTTAGCGTATACGCCTGTCTCGTAGACGGTGCTCGTGCTGCAGCGATGGTGTTAGATACCGCCTGGGGTAAATCACCTAAAACCTCCGCGACCCGTCCAGAGACCACACATGGAGGTTCCACAGATAGGGGAGGGGGTGCCATAATGTGCCCCCTTCTTGAGACAGAAGGTCCCTCCTCAGGGGAATCCTCCAGGGAAGGGCTGTCACGAGGAGAGTGAGTTCTGGAAACCAACTCCTGGTGGCCCAATATGGAGCAACTAAAAGAATTTTCTCCTCGTCCTCCCTGACTTTGCACAACGTCTGTGCAATGAGGCTCACTGGGGGAAATACGTATTTGCGAAGACCTCTCGGCCAGCTGTGTGCCAATGCATCCACACCGAGTGTTCCCTCATTCAGTGAATAAAATAGGCGACAGTGGGTTGTTTCTGGATATGCAAACAGATCTGTCTGCTCTCTGCCGAAATGTTTCCAAATCAGCTGGACCGACGGAGTCGCCATTCGCCGGGGCGCGCTGCTCGTTAAAGCGCGTCTGCCGCTGTGTTGAGCGACCCCGGGATGTGAATGGCACGAAGAGACCTCAGATTCTTCTGACTCCAAACGAGGAGATGGCGGGCGAGATGCGACATGTGACGAGAGCGCACTCCGCCTTGGCGATTGATATACGCGACAGTCGCAATGTTGTCTGTGCGAACTAATACATCTTTGCCTCTCAACTCGCTGCTGAAGCGGATGAGCGCTAGATATACAGCCCACAGTTCTCGGCAATTTATGTGCCAATGCAGCTGAGGTGATGTCCACACTCCTGAAGCTGCAAGCTCACCGTACGTGGCTCCCCACCCCATGTCAGAGACATCTGTGCATACTATTGCATGTCTGGAGACCTGTCTCAGTGGCACCCCCGCCCTGAGAAACGCTGGGTCTGACCACGGGGTGAAAGTGAGATGGCATTTCGGTGTGATCGTAACACGGTGAAAGTCGGTGAGCCATGCTCTCCTCGGGACTCGGTCGTGAAGCCAATGCTGAAGCGGTCTCATATGCAGCAAACCGAGCGGTGTCACAGCTGCGGCTGCTGCCATATGCCCCAGGAGTTTCTGGAATTGTTTCAGAGGGACCGCAGCGGAATCCCGCATGTCCGCAAGGCACAGCCAGAGGTGGCGCTCCTGGACCACCAAGGTGGACATAGCACGACCGACGGCCTGTGCGGTGGTCTTGGTCGCACGTAGCGCCAGACGTGTAGCTGCACGCAGGTCTTTAAAGGCCGCTGAATCGTGACCTCCCTCGTGCGGGTCCTTCAGGGCCTTAGCCTGATGAACCTGCAACAAAGCCATGGCATGTAAGGCTGAGGCCACCTCCCCACAAGCCCAGTACGCAGACTCCGTCAGGGCTGACGAATGTCTGCAGGCTTGCGAGGGAAGGGTAGGACGGTCCTTCCAGTAGGAGACACCAGCAGGACACAACTGCATCGCTACAGAACGCTCCACTGTTGGGATACCCGCATACCCTTTAGCGGCCCCACCATCGAGGGAGGTGAGGGGTGATGGCTGATGCGGACGGTTCCGGAAGGGAAAACGGGGTTTTCCACGTCCGAGTCAGCTCATCATGCACCTCGGGAAAGAAAGGTACCGGTGGGGAAAACTGTGAAGCCCGTGCAGCCCCAAAGTACCAATCATCTAGGCGGGACGGTACGGGAGGGGGAGGAGCTCGCCACTCCAACCCGACCGCCTCCACAGCCTGAGCGAGCATGGCCCTCATCTCCGGGTCGAGATCAGGAACCGCAACCCTTCCAGAAGGAGGGAGAGGATCCGGATCAAGGTCCGAAAATGTCGGCCCCCCTCCGATGTTACGACCGATACCGAATCCTCGGGAGGCCCGACAGAGGTAGAAAGCGACGCAGAACGCGTGCTCTCCGTCTCCATCGGAACCTCAGATGGTTGCGGATCCGGTAGCTGAGAGCCGCTGGACGAACCAGCTTGCCGATTCAGCACCGTGAGGCGGAGGTCGTCTCTCCGTAGCTTCACAGCCGACTTCTTAGGGGCGATCAGCAAAGGAGGGTCGCATTCCCGGAAAAACGCCATACGACCCTGCAGATCCGCAAGAGTCAGGCTCTCGCAAGCGGAGCATGTCCCTCCCACGAAAGCCGCCTCAGCGTAACACGAAAGACATCTTTAAAAAGACGCTTAACGCCCGTGAGCACCGAACGGCTGTCTTTAAAAAGAAGCAAGTTCAACTACAGCTCTTTTAGGGGAAATCACTCTTTCAGCTGTGTAGTTGATGAAGCACACAGGGAGGAGAACGCACACACTCAACTAAAAGAGAGTGAAAAAAAGGCGATCACGCAGATCAAAGGGTGGAAACACTCGCGAGCCTCGCTGTGGTGCCTTCGCCCAACCAACTGACACGCAGAGATCTATTCCAAGTTAAAGAGCAGCTTCTCGTGAGCAGTTTTTCAGTCTGCCAGCTTTCAAAGCTAAAAAGCTGATTTGATAACTGCACCTGCCGCTCATTAAATACCTGTGCGGCGCCGGCAGATGCCATTATCTGCATGCCAAGTTCATTGGCGTTTTAAAGGTTTCTCGACACAGATAGGTCACCCGCGAAGCGGTTCCCAATTCGTCGGTCACGACCTGACATCGTAGTGACCGACTGAAAGAGAACCATAAAGTTCTGAAAAAAATTAATTGTACAAATGTTGGTTTTCATGTGCTTGTACAATAAGACACAAAAAAGGAAACTTAATAAAAACACAAAACAATATAATTAAGAAAGTTTAAATTGTCCTTTGAGTACGATAGTATTTTTTTTATAAATGTTGAGGACTTTAAAATGTGTGGCTATAATACTGAAAATGTTCAATGTGTAGCAAAATTTGTTTGCTAAAACTTTGTTTTTCGCAAAAATAAATGTTTAATGGACTATCCAAAAAGGTTTTAAGTTACATTTCTTGCCCCAGTATCCCCTATATCATTTTTTTAAAACACAACAATAAATTGATTTACTGAACTTTACTGAAATAGCATGCACTGTAAAAAAAATTCTGTACAGTATTAATGGGTATTACTGACAACTAGCTGCCAGTAACTTACTGTAGATTTTACATTTACAGTATTGTTCAAAATAATAGCAGTACAATGTGACTAACCAGAATAATCAAGGTTTTTAGTATATTTTTATTGCTACGTGGCAAACAAGTTACCAGTAGGTTCAGTAGATTCTCAGAAAACAAACAAGACCCAGCATTCATGATATGCACGCTCTTAAGGCTGTGCAATTGGGCAATTAGTTGAAAGGGGTGTGTTCAAAAAAATAGCAGTGTCTACCTTTGACTGTACAAACTCAAAACTTTTTTGTACAAACATTTTTTTTTCTGGGATTTAGCAATCCTGTGAATCACTAAACTAATATTTAGTTGTATGACCACAGTTTTTTAAAACTGCTTGACATCTGTGTGGCATGGAGTCAACCAACTTGTGGCACCTCTCAGCTGTTATTTCACTCCATGATTCTTTAACAACATTCCACAATTCATTCACATTTCTTGGTTTTGCTTCAGAAACAGCATTTTTGATATCACCCCACAAGTTCTCAATTGGATTAAGGTCTGGAGATTGGGCTGGCCACTCCATAACATTAATTTTGTTGGTTTGGAACCAAGACTTTGCCCGTTTACTAGTGTGTTTTGGGTCATTGTCTTGTTGAAACAACCATTTCAAGGACATGTCCTCTTCAGAATAGGGCAACGTGACCTCTTCAAGTATTTTAACATATGCAAACTGATCCATGATCCCTGGTATGCGATAAATAGGCCCAACACCATAGTAGGAGAAACATGCCCATATCATGATGCTTGCACCTCCATGCTTCACTGTCTTCACTGTGTACTGTGGCTTGAATTCAGAGTTTGGGGGTCGTCTCACAAACTGCCTGTGGCCCTTGGACCCAAAAAGAACAATTTTACTCTCATCAGTCCACAAAATGTTCCTCCATTTCTCTTTAGGCCAGTTGATGTGTTCTTTGGCAAATTGTAACCTCTTCTGCACATGCCTTTTTTTTAACAGAGGGACTTTGCGGGGGATTCTTGAAAATAGATTAGGTTCACACAGACATCTTCTAACTGTCACAGTACTTACAGGTAACTCCAGACTGTCTTTGATCATCCTGGAGGTGATCATTGGCTGAGCCTTTGCCATTCTGGTTATTCTTCTATCCATTTTGATGGTTGTCTTCCGTTTTCTTCCACATCTCTCTGGTTTTGCTTTCCATTTTAAGGCATTGGAGATCATTTTAGCTGAACAGCCTATCATTTTTTGCACCTCTTTATAGGTTTTCCCCTCTCCAATCAACTTTTTAATCAAAGTACGCTGTTCTTCTGAACAATGTCTTGAACGACCCATTTTCCTCAGCTTTCAAATGCATGTTCAACAAGTGTTGGCTTCATCCTTAAATAGGGGCCACCTGATTCACACCTGTTTCTTCACAAAATTGATGACCTCAGTGATTGAATGCCACACTGCTATTTTTTTGAACACACCCCCTTCAACTAATTCAACTAATTGCCCAATTGCACAGCCTTAAGAGCGTGCATATCATGAATGCTGGGTCTCATTTGTTTTCTGAGAATCTACTGAACCTACTGGTAACTTGTTTGCCACGTAGCAATAAAAAAATATACTAAAAACCTTGATTATTCTGGTTAGTCACATTGTACTGCTATTATTTTGAACAATACTGTATGTTATTTACTGGCAACATTTTTGTTAGCCTGGCTCCACCCTCCTACGTGCTTCCGCTTAATTTTAATTTCGCTTTAGTACTACGTCTGGGACTGCTCTGTAGAGTTTCGTTTTCTCCTGCAAAAATCTGCAGGACCAATCAGCGAACAGATGGGGGTGGCTAAGAACGATGACGTTGAGGTCATTTTAAGTTGTAGTTCAGTAATGGCAGCGGAGAAAAACGTGAGAAAAGCTATTCGGTTCATTGTTGCAAAACTGCCGTATGTACAGAAGTTAAAGCCGGAGCAAGAACAATGTTTGCCAAGTTTTGTTTGTCTGATTATTCTTACTTGTTGTTTCCGGCCGGTTTCGGTTGATGATACACGTCACGACTACACGTTAGCGATTGGCTATGGCAGATTCAGAGTGACTCTGGGCAGATCCAATAGTTTTAAACTTCAACAGAGGACCCTCCTTAACGGAAGTAACGCTTTGCAATGGAGTGTGGCCAGACTCTCTGTACAAATGAAATGAATGTATGAGAGTCTGGTTGGACCAGGCTAACATTTTGTTCAAATTTAAATGAACATGAAACATTTTATCTTCTACAGTAAGTTACTGGCAACCAGATGCAAAATTACAGCAATTTTTTTACAGTGTGGAATACAATAAACAATACAAACTGTTTTATTTTTTCGAGTACTTTTATTTACATTAAATTTTTTTATGTATTATGATGAACAACATGAATTAACAATGAACGGTAGAAAATTTTAAAATTAACATTAACCTAGTGTCAATTGTAAAACCTAATGGATTCAATAATTTAATATTCCTAATTTTTGAAGTTTATTTTGCATACAGCAGGCTTGTGCACAATTCAGAATTTCAGAATTGGCCTCCATTCAATTCATGAATTGGAATTTGAATTGACTCCGCCCTACAGGAAGTTGAATTTAAATTGGAATTCGAATGACAGGAAGTGGAATTAAATTCATGGCAATTCAAAGAAATTCCACAGTCACACAACAGAAAGAATCTCACATACAGTGTTAGGAAAGTTACTTTGGCAATCATTTTAAATACTTGGTTAAAGTAAAGCATTCTGGGAAATGAAGTCATGTTCCATCGTATTCCACAAAATTACATATCTGACATATACTGAAAGCTTCATTTTTAACACTTCACCTACTGTATAATATGTATATGAATTTCTTTGAATTTCTATTAAATTGCAATTCTGCTTTCTTTAATTCAAATTCGAATTGTAATTTTAGATCCTGTTTTTGACATCAATTCAAATTCAATTCAAATTCAAGAATTGAATTGTAATTAAGGAGTCATTCTCAATTCAATTCTGAATTGTGCACAAGCCTGACATACAGCAGTATAAAAAACAAACAAATAATATCCCTTAGATTTTGCTGTTTGCATCACATTTTTTGTATGAGAAGCTCTATTAATAATTATTCAGCCATCATTCTATATCGATTTCGATGGGGTTTTGCTCAAAGTGCACAAGTAATAAGTTACCATTTTATCTGTTAATATTTCTGTAAATATAAAACTAAGGTTAAGACCCTTTTTAAGTGTTCTTATGCAAAACCCCATTGCCCCCAAGCAGTCCTCTTCATAGCTAGAAAAACCAAGACATGAATGATGTATTGATTTACTATCTGTTGTCTGTCTCTCTCAAACACAAACACACCATAAACCTGACAGATATATTTATTGGCCACTTATCAAATGAAGAACAAGCCACCTCCTTCTGTAAACAGATCACTTACCTGTTCTTGCCTGCAGTCCAAATAAATTATTGATTCACATTTTAAATGAGTTTATGGTAAAGGAAAAAAAAGGAAAAAAACTCCCGCACACTATCATATACTTGCAATTTAAAAAATTATTTATTCACAACGTTTCGGTCTCACGACCTTCATCAGGTATACAAAAAACTTCACATTCGTCTCATTTAAAAAATATCACATGACTAATCAACAGAATCACATCTGCGCTCACTCAAGCTCATTAGGGATACCTAGACACCTCTCATTAACAATTACAGGTTGAAATATAACAGAGAAAACACACTCCTATTTTTTAATTAATTACAGTCATTAAAAGCACAATCCACATGTAATCAAACAGTCTCAAGTAATAATTCTAAACAGTTACAGTGGTCGACAAAACTCAATAATCAATAATCACCAAAACTCATAAGGAAGAGTAGTATATAAGCACATTGTTTCAAACAGTTCCTACAAAAGATATTATAAAAGACACATAGTTCCAAACCGTTATTATAACATCACATTGAATAATGCCTCATCATTCATACCCATAGGTGATAAAGTCTGAAGGGTATAAATCCAGAAAAGTTCACGTCTCTGTAAGAGCAATTCAAGGTCACCCCCTCTATGTGGCAAATTTACTTTCTCAATTCCACAAAACCGTAAAGAGGTAACATCATGATTAAAAGACAAAAAGTATGCTGCAACTGGATAATTTAAATCTTTTCTTCTTATAGAACTCTTACCCCTCGTTCAGACAGCCAGCGACATTATCGCTGTGTGTCGCTTGTCTCTTTTAATGAGGCGTTTCTAAATCATGCGCGTTTTCAGAGTGAGAATCCTCGCGTTTCTCAGAGTCTACTTAGCCCTATACAAAATGGCAATTATCGTTGTGGGAACTGTGCTCAATGTAACAATACGTGTAAAACATCATTTTTTTGTCACCCAAGAACTGGTAAAAAATATCAAATTAAATCTGTAATTACTTGTGTTTCTACTCATGTTGTATATTTGATCCGATGTCCTTGTGGTTTAGGATATGTGGGGAAGACGTCACGCCAATTGAAACAGAGAATTAGTGAACATAAGAGTTCTATAAGAAGAAAAGATTTAAATTATCCAGTTGCAGCACACTTTTTGTCTTTTAATCATGATGTTACCTCTTTACGGTTTTGTGGAATTGAGAAAGTAAATTTGCCACCTAGAGGGGGTGACCTTGAATTGCTCTTACAGAGACGTGAACTTTTCTGGATTTATACCCTTCAGACTTTATCACCTATGGGTATGAATGATGAGGCATTATTCAATGTGATGTTATAATAACGGTTTGGAACTATGTGTCTTTTATAATATCTTTTGTAGGAACTGTTTGAAACAATGTGCTTCATATACTACTCTTTCTTTATGAGTTTTGGTGATTATTGATTATTGAGTTTTGTCGACCACTGTAACTGTTTAGAATTATTACTTGAGACTGTTTGATTACATGTGGATTGTGCTTTTAATGACTGTAATTAATTAAAAAACAGGAGTGTGTTTTCTCTGTTATATTTCAACCTGTAATTGTTAATGAGAGGTGTCTAGGTATGCCTAATGAGCTTGAGTGAGCGCAGATGTGATTCTGTTGATTAGTCATGTGATATTTTTTAAATGAGACGAATGTGAAGTTTTTTGTATACCTGATGAAGGTCGTGAGACCGAAACGTTGTGAATAAATAATTTTTTAAATTGCAAGTATATGATAGTGTGCGGGAGTTTTTTTCCTTTCTGATACGACCTAATTGTTGGTCTTTTTTCCTACGCACCTATTTACTACAGTTGTGCGATGGAGTTTGTTCATTAAATAAAATTGGTAAAAGTGTAGTTTATGCCAAAATTAAGGGCAGTTTATGCCATAACTATGATAGTCTTTTAATAACTCTTAATGGGATTTAACATAATGTTTTGTTCCTTATAAACTGCATTGTATTTAAGAATTCATTACATTATTTCCTACAACCCACATATATTTATGTTTCTGGTTGAGGTAACATACATTTTTCAGTTTGTTTAAATATTTTGCAGCTTTCATTTCCATACTTATAAAAAATACATGTTTTGCTTTATGAATCTTTATCAAGTTTTAAATGAATAAAAACTTTCATTTAAAAAGTTTTTTTTAAACTTAAAAAAAGCTTTTAACCTGTTAAAAGTCATAACCTGTAAAAAAGTAGCAAAATGTTTACCTTTTGATTTGTCACTGGGGCAGTACCAGGGGCAGTAATTGGGGCCCACTCAATTATTATACAAATATGTTATTTGTTTAATTATTCTTATTTCATTGCTTTCATCAATTACAAAGATGACTATAGCCTATCATCTAAAATGTTGAAATAAAAATAAATGTGGTTTTAAATGACCCTGGGACTACATTTTTAATCAACAATCAGATTTTAGAAATAAGTTTACAGTTTGTTTCAAGTTTAAGCTTACAACCACGATAAGCTGCTTCTAGACCATTGAAATTATCATTTCCCTCTGATTTTAGGGTTCAGTTATGGTTAGGCTTGGGGTTTGGGGTGTGTTTAAGTTTTACAAAAATTTTGTCCTTGGGTTAACACAATATGTTGCCCCGAGAACATTTCTCATTTGGCAAAATCAGGTAAAACACCGCAGGTAAAATTTGATTGAAATGATCATGATTACGGTTTCCTATGTTCCAAAACCTGGTAAACATCAGCAAAAAATATTGCTGTTCATTTCACCAGGTCATGTTTTTCTACAAGACCAGATTCATGTCTGAACAATAAAGTACAGTAAAGAACCATTAAGTAATCATAGGGGAGATGCTGTGTGCATGAGCACTCGAAAAAAAATATGGGAACTTATTTTTTAGGTATTAAGTCAGAAGAGTGTTGTGACAGAAGAGCGAAAGCATGTGAGTGATATAAGAGTTTAAACTGCATAATGCACAATAAACAAGCAAATTTAACACAAATTTCTTTTGAAATGTCATACTTGACCAGACTCATGAAAGTGTAGAGTTAGTTCATGAGTTTATAATTTCTTGTAAAAATAAATATAAAGTTTTTTTGTCTTGAATAGCCATGTTTTATTAGTGGGTGATTTCTTACCTGCATGCTTGATATTTATAGCTGAAGCATAGGCGAGTGCAGATCAATCTGCAACAATTTATATGAAGCATAAAGGTGTAAATGACGTGTACATTTACCTTACCTTTATATTGTTAAAAAATTGTCAAAATGTGTACCTCAGCTGTCACTGTGACAGTGCCCTTTAAAAAGTCCTGATATGCATACATTTGGTACCAAATGTACGTTTGACATACCAATACCTCTGAGGTACTAATATGAACTCTTTGTGCAAGCTTGGGCAGTTGTTTGCGGCCCAGACGCATCCCATGGCCAACGTCATCACAGCCACCGCAACAACCTCGGCATTCAGTTCTGGGGGTGCTGGACTAAGTTGAGCCTGGCCTGAGTTCAGGGTAGACAGCGGGCGCTGGGCTGTGTTCAGGGACGCCAGCGGATGCTGGGCTGAGTTCAGGGATGCCAGCAGACCCTGGGCTGGGTTCAGGGACACCAGCGGGTGCTTCGTAAGGGCAGTTAATGGAGGTGTGTGGGGTTCAGACACACCCTAATGCCAGCACCATCATGGCCAACACAACTACACTGCAAAAAATGACTTTCTTACTTAGTATTTTTGTCTTGTTTTCAGTAGAAATATCTAAAAATTAAGATGCTTTTTCTTGATGAGCAAAATGACCTCAGTAAATAAGTCTAGTTTTAAGACAAATAATATACAATTTAAGTGAAATTGTCCTTAAAAGAAGCAAAATTAACTGCCAATGGGGTGAGAAAATATTTTTTTTTTCTTAAACACTTAATTCAAGTAAAATTTTCTCACCCCATTGGCAGATAATTTAGCTTGTTTTAAGCAAAAATTCACTTAAATTGTATATTTTTTGTCTAAAAACTAGTATTATTTTCATAGGTCATTTTGCTCATTAAGAAAATACATCTTGATTTAAGAATTTTTAGATATTTCTACTGAAAACAAGACAAAAATACTAAGCAAGAAAGTCATTTTTTGCAGTGTACATCTGCTACCAGCTCTTAGCAGAGTTCAGAAGGATGTTGACTTCGCTGGAGTCAGGAGTATGAGCCCTCACCTCGCAAAGACTGGGAGAGTGAGCGTAACCCTACTGAAAAATTCAGCTAAGACCAGCATAAGCTGGTGAGCTGGTTTTAGCCGGTCTCCCACCTTGGTTTTAGCTGTTATTGCTGGTGTAGCAAGCTGGTTTAGCTGTGTTTTGGTCACTTTTTAAGCTGGTCTAGCTGGTCAGGCTGGAAGACCAGCTGACCCAACAGCTTGACCAGCTTTGCCAGGCTGGGAGGATCAGCGGAAACCAGCTACTGCCACCTTAAATCAGCTAAAACCAGCTACCAGCTTAGGCTGGTCTTAGCTGGATTTTTCAGTAGGGAAGCCTTTTGGGAACCAGGAGAAAGAGCGTGCACCTCGCAGAGACTTGCAGAGGGAGCGTGTGCCTTTTGTGGATGAGGAGAACAAGCGCTCACCTTGCGGAGACTTGGAGATCGAGCACGCACCTCTAGAGAGCAGGGAGAAAGAACATGCACCTCTTGTGGGTGAGGAGAGCGAGAGTGGGACTCGCGGCAAATAGGTTAGCAAGCGTGGGTCTAGCGGCGATTAGGTGAGCAAATGCAGGACTTGCGACGATCAGCTGAGGTGAAGGACACGGGGACAGTCTTTGGGTGAGCTGGAGCGCTGCACTGGTTTCGGGATGGGAGTGGATAATGACTTAATTTGTCTTCTTTAACAATATCAACCTTGAAATTAGATTGATTCATTAATTGAAAGACATAATAAAAAAAATCAATAAGGAATAAATCATGATAAATAAATGATTATCCAGCCCCATCTGAAAGCATGCATGGTTCATCAAGTGAACCATGAACTCATTCACATAATCCTCCATATCCTTTCAGGTCCATTATTCTGTTATGAACTGTTATGACTGTAACATAATGGAATAATGTAAATAATGATTAAAAATAATCTTTTGTTTATGAACATTTATGTATTCTTTTTCTTGTTTTTTTATACAGTACATGTATTTTACACCAGATTTCCTGGATTTCCGTCCCTGGTGCATATGTATGTTAATATATCTATACTTAGTACACAGTTTTTTTTAAAGATATTAAATGGTGGGTGAAATATTATACTGATGTTTGACATCAGACTCTTATGGATTAATCAGGCATGAAAATCAACAAATATGATTCCAATTTTCACTAAACCAAACCGGAACTTCAACAATTTGTGGGCTGGGTTTGTGTGGGTAGTACGGATGTAAGAAAGGTCTATTTGAATTGCAAAATCCCAATGCATTTCTTCTCTGTTAGTTTATGGTATGCATATATATCTCAGAGGTGGCAAGGCAATTTGTGTGCGCGGGTGGACAGCCATTCCAAAACTTTCCGGGAGAATTGATCATCCCCCACACTCTTCTCCTGGGGGCACCATAATATGAACTGACTGTTTTCATTTTCTCATGCAAGCTCTCACAAGCTTGTATTTTTAACACACGCATGCACACACCCGATACACACGTGGATGAGCACAAACTCCCACTTGCACACACACATAAGTAGTTTACCTTTCTAAATGATAGATCGGATTTCTCCAAATCTAGTTCCAAGTCTCTTTATCTCCCCTACAGCTGTTGAGTCTTTATTTTCTGCATTCTCTACAGTGTTGATAGAACACAGCACTCGGAACTCCCTTTTCTAATGGAACATCAGGGACCTTAGACACAATGGCTAAGAAAAAACACCAAGCCGAATTTGGCTACTGACACTTAAACCCTCACCTCCCGCCCCTTACGTATGCACACACACTCACTGACTTACTGACCTGAGTGGGATGAAGCTCCTTAGCTCATTCCACAAAAGAAAGACCACAGATGTTTCTCAATCACTTCCATCAGTATCACTGATCAGATCAAGCTTAATGTTATGTTTCACAGTCCTCATGTTCAGATGAGACTGAATTTATGGTCTTTATATTTGGATTTCCATTGAAATGACCCTTTATTTCCATTTAAAATCTTAACATGCTCCACTGAATTAATCATAGCCCAGTAGGCAGATATAACTGCAGATTTATTCCATCTGTTGTATCACAAATAAACTTTTCAGAAGTATGAATGTTCTCCAATACACACCTTTTCTGATAGGGCTCAGCTTAACCTTAAGATACATTGTACTCTATAAAGCTTCTTAGTATGTTAAAATTGATCACACTTGTTAAAGTTTTAGTACATAGGACCCCAAACATCTGGGCCCGTATTCACAAAACACCTTAAGGCTTAAAGTTGCTCCTAACTTGTTGATTTAGGAAAAACTGGGGCGGTTTCCCAGACAGGGATTAGACTAGTCCTAGACTAAAAAAAATGTAACAGCAGTTCAAACTGAAAACAACTTGATTTATCTTAAAATACATCAATACTCTTTATTTTGCCTCAAAATGCACAGAAGTAATGTTTTTAGTAAGGCATATTTGTTAAAATTAGTTATTTTTCCTAATTAAACTAAGGCCTAGTCCTGGTTTAAGATAATCCTTGTCTGGGAAACCACCCCTATGAGTATAAACAGTTTTAGCGCTAAACAGTAAATCACAAAAAAATGACACAAAGACTGTTACAAATGTAATGTGCTTTTCATAGAGGACGTTTGATTAATGGTTTCATGTAAAGTGTTAAAAATTCACATAAAAATGGATGAAATTCTGTCATTATTTACTCACACTCATGTAGTATTAAATCTTTATGAGTTTCGGTCCTCTCTAAAAAATACAAACAGAGTTTATTTAATGATTTTCTGGCTAGGTAATTGGCACTGGCAGTACATTATTACTCAATATAGCGCTTATGAAACACCCAAAAGTGCCAGTCACAAAGTATGTGGGACCTGCTGATCATTTTCCAAATATCATAGAAGTGTAGCTGTAAAGAGAACTAGATATTTAAACAATTTCACAGTAAAATTATAACAAAAAATAAATAAAACACTTCAAATCATCCTTAAGTGTTGGCAAAGTGATTCAAGTTCAATCTGGTAATTTAAAAAGTATGATGATCAAGCTATTAAATCTTCTCTATTAAATCTACAGCAAACTAAGCAAGAGATTTTAAGCATAAGGTTTAGAGGAGGAAACGGCTAGTCTGTGGTTAAATTGTTAATATTGTTACTTGAGTTTAGTGACAACTACATTTTATACATACAGTTTGACTGGATGGTCGTAATTCTGTAGCTAATTATCTTAATATAATAACTTGCTTAACTGGAGAATGAGTTAATAAGGATGACACACACACACACACACACACACACACACACACACACACACACACACACACACACACACACACACACACACACACCTTCTGGTTTCGATGTTTAGTGGGGACATTCCATAGACGTAATGGTTTTATACTGTGCAACCTGTATATTCTATTGCCTTCCCCGTAACCCAAACCCTAACCCCAACCATCACAGAAAACTTTCTGCCACTTTTGATTTTTAAAAACATCATTCTGTTTGATTTATAAGCTTGTTTCCTCATGGGGACCTCAAAATGTCCCCACAAGGTCAAAAAAAATACTGGTATTCCTATCTTTATGGGGACAATTGGTTACCAGGTACACACACACATAAAGGAAAGAAGGCAGGGATATGTGGCACCTCTCTGTAGACAGATCTCTGTCCTTGGCCACCTCACAGGTCTTCCCTTACTTCCGTGTGGAAATGTATGACTCAATAAGGACAGTGAGAAAGTAAAGAGCACAGAAAGAGAGAACAGCGAGAGAAAGAAATGGAAGAAAAATCTACATTTCTCATTTCCACACTTTGTCGCTACCATATGCTGTGTACTGGTTGTTGTTGAAGAAAATATTTTTTCTCTCTGTATAGTGCTTTGCATGTAGTATCTTTAAATTCATTCATTATATCAATACGTGCCTGTCCTTAGCATTTGTAGGGCCATGCTTTGCCAGTTGAGCTACAGCAACACTATAGGAAAACCCATATACAGTATTGATGATTAACTATGCCTTTCTCTTACAGTCTCTTTTACATAGCCGACAAATACGGATATTGTCAGTCTTGTTCCTGACACAGATTTGCCAAATGTTTACCAGAACTCCAGTCCCCCAGGGTCAATTAGATGTATTGTAAATGCAGTCTCAGAGCTGCCTGTAATGGGAGTAAATGGGAAGTAAACAATTACGTGACTGCATTTGTTTAGCTGCATGGCGGTTACACAGAAGATAGAGACTATTAAACAATATGTCACAAGATTTTCAGTATGTTTTAAATTGGTCCTTATTGAAAAGTTTGCAATGATTTTTTAAGAAATCTGTTCCAAAGATATCTTGGATATTGGGCTTGTTCACAGCTTGCTAGAAAATTTATTTTGCAATACAAAATAAAATGTGATGCTGCTGTAAATAAATTTGTAATTTCACCAAGATTGTAGAGGCAAACAGTAATGTAGGACTTATCCAAGCTTTCAGCGTAAAACACATGTGACATCAGACTATTATGTATAACAGGGATCTAAAGAGATTTAAACTTTTAGATTATGAAATATCTTTTAACTTCAAAAACATTTGTTCATCTACCATGTAAATACAAACATTGCCAACATTTACTCTCTCTTTCTTTCTCTCTCCCTCTCTCTTGTCTCTCGATGAAACATTCCAAAACCTTCAAGTTTGTTCATGCAGTATGATTGTTTGTAACAAAGAGTGACTCAAAGGGTGGTTATAAAAAGCACACCTTTAGAATTATCAGTTTACCCTTTGAACCTATGGGCATAATTTTGCCATAATGGCACCAGTATAACTGAAACACGACAGAGGCTTCTTGGAGTCTATTAACCTGCAGTGTAAGTGCAGCAATCACGTTTTGTGACTTGGCATCCTCTTTACACCCCGAGGTCTTCTGTGAAGCTTGTAGAATTGCACTAGAGATTTTGGATGGACACCTGATTCTTGCTCAAACCTGCCACGGCTCTACCAACCATCTAAGTCTCATACATCACTTTCTACACGTCATGAATTGATATTGGCTATGTTTTTTGTTTAGATTTTGTGTACTTCTTTTCTTAAACAATTTCACAACAGTCAAAATACTTTTTTAAGATATAAAGCAAGAGAAAGAAAGACAAGAAAGGAAAGCTTGTGCCAACTAAAATACGAACATCCTGCCTCCCCATGCTCTCTCTCTCTCTCTCTCTCTCTCTCTCTCTCTCTCTCTCTCTCTCTCTTGCACACACAAACACCTTCTGTTTTGCAGAGTGCTCAGTGGTTGTGTTATGACAGAGATTCTTTTGTTTGGTTTATGAGGCAATGGAAAGGGGAACAACAAGCCTTACTGCTGTTTTTACAGTCAGATAAACAATATTTTCATAAGGTGTTTCCCATTCTTTCAGATCAGAGAGAGAGATGACTGATTGAGACATCCAAGATCTATTTCCAACTTACACAAACACACACTGTGCATCTGCCTGTACTCCTGACAGTTGTAGAGGTGGCCCTTATAGCTTGATTATGAAACTGCAGCTATGATTTAGGCTTTAATAATTTTTCTATTTTTTACTAATTGGTAAAAATGTTTTCTTTAATATGTATGATACACATGAAAAATACTTCTGGGTAGAGCATTGGTTTTATTTTCAAGAATGAGCTAAATGTTTCAGAAAAGCCTGGAAAGGCACCAAGATGTGCTTCTACTTCATTAAATTTGTGACAATTTTTTTTATTAAATAAGTCTTTGATCAACACATAAAGTTACATTTAGCAATCAATTTACACTTGCAAACTAATAGAATGAAAATGCTGAACTCTCCAATTAAAATTTATAGTAAATAATTTGCATAGTGTGCAAATATGCAAAAATAAATTCTTGCATAAGCCGCAATGATTGAAATAATTTGTTTAACCACAAATAGAAAAATAGTAAAATAAATAGTAGATTTACCTTACGCACTTGTAACATGAATAAAAAGTCACATTAGTAACGAGAGGCATTGCACGATTACTTATGCAGACAACACCCAATAGTTAACATTTTTGTCATAGTCAGACTTCGGTTAAAGGTTCAAATGTCTTAACTTAACCAACCTGTATAATTATTATGATCCATAAATCTGTCTGAAAAGATGAGAATGTTAACATTGGAATACTGCTGCTGCCTTGTGGTGAATTTGAAGAAGTACATGTTAACTTTAAATGTAAGCCTAATGATCACACCTACTATCCCAGTGTTTCCCAACCCAGTCCTACGGGCACACCTCTCAGGATGTTTTAGATGTCGCCCTATCCACCTTATTTTTGATGTAAATGTGGCCGTCACCATCTTTGAGCTCCTTTGTGTAAGACTTCCGGTGAGCCACTATAGAGGGTATGCACGTGACATTACCTTCAGCGAAAGTGACTGCGGTTACGCCCACTGAGTGGCAAAAGACAGAGCAGCAGAATTTGTGTACAGTGTAAAATCAGCAAAAACACTGGGAAAATGCATCTAAATGGGAAAAAGCTGTTGTGCGATAGACTAACAGATTTATCAAGAATTCTGAGCTATCGTTTTACAGACTGACTGCCAAAAAAAAAAAAAAAACACTGAAAGGAGAAGTAAATTGATCGTTCATGCTAACGTCTACAGACTGTACGGACGAGTGAAGACCAGGAGAGAGTGGATCCATATGCAGTAATTTAATAAAGAAAACCAGGTAGGACAAAAAACAAACACAGGCAAAACACTCGACCACAGCGTGACGATCTACAACGTACAAACAATGAACCGTACAGGACAGGGGAAGCGGAAGTGAATATATAGGCTACATTTAATTTTCAATTCAAGTTTATTTATATAGCGCTTTTCACAATTGGTTATTGTTTCAAAGCAGCTTCATAGTAAAAGAAGCAGGGGAAACACAGACAACAGACATAATAAGTAGCAAAATACAGTGGTTATGAATAAACTTTACAAGCAAGCGTATTAATAATGTCTTGTATACAAGAGGGTGCTAAGTTAAGACAATGTCGGCTGACTCCCCGGGGGTTGAGAAAAACCTTAGGGAGGAACAAAAAGTCCTAGGAGGAAAAAAACCCTTGGGAAATATGTATTTATATGGGATCAGCTAATATTAGCTAAATTATTTAGCTAATATTAGCTAAAAAAGCAGTTAGCAAAGTTAGCTAGCTGGCTGCCAGAGCCCACCGCCCCCCACAGAGTCTACCTGTCAGAACCACTGATCTATATAAATGACTGGATTGCGCATAGAACGCTTAATGTAACAGCGTGAGGTGAAGCCAGCGCAGAGTTCGGGACGCCATCTTGGTATACCCAACCGGCAGACGGCGTCATTGACTTCCATTCAAAATCATGTTTTAAATTCACCCGCTTTACAGTGTATCAGTCACGCAAGATTATTTTTAGGATATGTGTATGTAAATTAACTGTTAATTCTGGTGTTATTTGCAATGTTTATGCTTTAATCGGGCAGGAAAATGGATTTATAAAAAACCGTTAAGGTGAGTGTGTCTGCTGTGTTCTGTTAATGACACGGGTATAAATAAAGTTTTTTTTTGACATTCAGCTACACGCTCAGCATTTTTCTCTAAATAAGTTGAGGTAACTTGTTAGTTTAGATAACATAAAACCAGCAAATTATTGCATGCACATACGGTACAAAGTATGATTATTTATTTAGATTTCAGAATGAGCACTTTGTCATTAATACTAAATATGCTGCGGTCTGTCTGCTGATCTGATACTGTAATGAAGATGAATGTATAATTGATTAAAAACTAAAATGTACAACTTTCAGTAAATAACTATGTACATGCTTAGGACGTTTGTGTTGTAATAATGTACAGGGTAACTTCAGATATAAAAACGAAGACTAGTAAAGTGATGTTTTATCATTAAAATCTGATCGCGTCCATTGATTTAATAGAATGTTTGAATATACCAACATGGCGGCGCGGTGGCTTCACAGTTGTGACGTCATGCGCAATCCAGTCATTTATCTCTGCTGCGTCCGAAACCTCAAGGCAGTGACTCGTTGCCTCGCTGCCTCATGAGGAAATGACTTCGGAGGCATGAAGGTAGCTCAGAGAAAGACTTTCGGACACACTTCTAAGGCAGCGTGTTTGAAATTTAAACAGAGAGCGCCTTTGTGATAACTAATCACATATTTGAAAACTACAATACTAATTTCTCGCTATAAATGCAATTAAAAGGTGTAAAAAGTGAAAATATACCTTTATTTACATTAAATTGGTGGTCCAGTCGCGTCCTTGGCCGCCATTTTATTTTTTCGAACTCGACCGGACTCGACCAATCACATTCTTAATGTACGTCCACGCATAGGTATCTCAGGAGACAGGAAGTAAACCAAACATTGAATTCGGACATGCCTTGATGCCTTGCTGCCTTGGAAAGCTGCCTCAGAAGGCAGCAATTTAGAGTTTTCGGACGCAGCCATAGATCAGTGGTCAGAACCCCTAGCAACCAAGCAACCAATTACGTTCCGGAGGCTTCCTACAACTTGCTTCAACAATTCCATTTTATTCAGAAAGCAAATTAAACACACACCAGTTAACAATAAATCAGGTTTATATTAAAATATTTTCTTAAATACTTTGAATAATAAAAATAAACTAAAAATGTATTTTGATTAAACCTGCCTGGGCGGGCCAGGGAGTTATGTGAGCGGGTCAGTGCCACCCTGGCCCATTACTGGCTACACCCTGCAAATAACTAGTAATGTGTGTCAAAGCACCACAAAAACACTTTACTGTTTTTGCACTGATATATGAAGCAATTGGATTACCCCTTTTATCAAACTCTATTGAATACAATAATGTGTATAGTATATTAATGATAGACAGTGCAGGACTATAGACTGGTGTTATAATGGTTTATAATTTCTATTAGATATAAAGAGAGACACTTTTACTGCTTCTGCACTATTTCTCTCTTGCAGATTAAAAAAAGCTTAATCCACTCATTATTTCAGATTCAAAAGTCTACTTGCTATCCTGGTGAGGAGTGACTTTACATTACAGCTTTGCGTTTTTTATATCAGTCAGCTTGAGTTTGCTCGTTCAGTGCAATGGGCTTGACATCAGCATTGCGCTACCATCTCTGTGCAAACTTGTTAGATTTTAGGAAATATATGGTTTATTAATAATAATATTATAAAGAAATGGGAGAAAGAAAATGCAGAACCAGTTGTTGTCGCCATAGTTATAAAAACTTACTCTAGTGTCATGCTTGTATTTCTACTGAAAACAAGACAAAATTACTAAGTAAGAAAGTAATTTTTTGCAGTGTTGGTGCTCTGATGGTTAATATTTTAAAGTAACAATTAAAAGACAAGTCTTTTCTGTACATACAAATTGGTGCTTTTATTCATGTGTTAATCTAACATATACTGTTTTTATGTATAAATTCACAGTTAAATCCATATAAAATGAAATGTTTACCATAAGATATTTACAGATACATTAGATGAGAAAATTAAAGGAATGCACATTTGACAATCATTTACACTCATGATTATTAGTCATTGGGTTTCCAGTAAAATACTATAAATTTTGGCATCATATACTTATGGACAGAGGTGCAAATCTTAGAATACACAACAAATATATAACAGACTACAAACAAACAAAAATGATATACCACATGTTAAAGCTTACAAAAATATTCAGACATATGCTACAATTGTTTTTTTTTGCACGAATGATGCAAGGAAAGTCTTAAAGGTGTGAGAAAACTCTCTCTCTCTCTCTCTCTCTCTCTCTCTCTCTCTCTCTCTCTCTCTCTCTCTCTCTCTCTCTCTCTCTCTCTCTCTCTCTCTCTCTCTCTCTCTCTCTCTCTCTCTCTCTCTCTCTCTCTCTCTCTCTCTCTTTTGACAAATGGCCTTCACATTAAAACACCTTCCATAGTAAAGTAACTGGAGCCCATGCAGAGTTTGAAGCTAAAATGTGAACTTGTAATACCTTGTGATAATGCCATGTGTCTGCTTGTCTAACTGAAACCCTGCTTACAGAATAAATTTAATTTCTGGTGAAGTTGCTGAGTAGACCTGAAGACAATTTCGACGATTAAATATACATTTGTAACACTGCATGGCTTTTATTACTAATAGACTCCAGCACTTATACACCGCGTTCCAAATTATTATGCACATGCCATTTTTGTTTATTTTTCAGTAGGTTTACAAATTGTATTTTACCCTCAAAAATGAGAGTGTGGATGTTACTCTACTCAAATGAAACAAAAATGTCAAAAGATACTTTAATACTTTGAAAAAAATGCAAAATATGCTGTTCCAAACTACCATACAGAATCCACCCCAACCAAATCCACAATGATATAATGGATTATAATGAACCAAAAACAGATATCTGTCAAATGTGCTGCATGGACACAAAACAAACATTGTCCAAAAAACAAACACAAGGTAAAATAAATTATGCATTTACACAAGTTACATAATAATATATGAGCATTTCTTTGACATGACTTTAACTCTCCCATTCATTAAACTTAAGATCACTTGAAGATGCTAGTATTGCATCCCTAAGTTGATGTTTCAAATTATAGTTCTGTCTAACTCACAGATCTGTCATTTAATGATGCTCCACAGACTCTTAAGTATGACTGAGGTCAGAGGATAATGGTGGTCACACCTCCATTTCTTTCTTATTTTATGCCCATATGAATTTAAATAGTCAGTGATGCTTTTTGCAGCATGGAATTGTGTATTATCCTCCATGAAAGTAAATTTATTTCAGAAGACATGATTCGCTTTATATCCCATTGTGAACAAACATCTTTTAGGAACCCTACATGTCTTCTAGATGTCCTTTTGACACCCGCAGGGACCCTAAAGGGACCTACCATCTTACTTCCCAATATTCCAGTCCAAATCATTACTCTGCCATCTCTCCCTAATGTTACAGTCTTGTTTGAATATAGTGGCTATTCACCAACGATCCAGAATGACATTAATCTTCATTATTTATTGTATTATGGCATGCCAATTAATAAAACTGTGTGAAAATAGTCTTTTTGTATTCTGAGCTCACAGCAAATAGAGACAGAGCGCAGCGCGTCACAACCTGAAAACCACGCCCACCGGGGGGGAAAGCGATCCAACAGCCTCCACCGACCCTGCACTGCAAAAGGCCGCCTCCCTGTCATTTCTGGCTTATAACAAAAAACTGAACAATGCCCAAAAGCTGCCCCGGGACAACATGCACAGCCAACAAGCCAAAGAACACAGAAACAAGTCCCCATAAGCTGTCGAGCCGCAAAACCCAGTCCCCAAGGAGAACAAAGTGGATCGCCGATTACGTTTCCCCCTATTGGACGCAGTTTTACTAATAGGAGTACTATGAAAAGTTGCCTGTTTCCATTTCTGTGTCTAAACGCTCGTTTTTTGAAGTCGACAGCCTACAAAAAATGATTTATTTATTTTTTTGGAGTGTTAGATGTACACCTTGTCACACAGCAGCTTTTAGGTATTATTCTAAGTTTTTATAAGCTGTCGACCCCAAAAAACGAGCGTTTAAAGACACAAAAATGGACACAGGCAACCCCCCACAGCACTTCCACCAGTAGAACTGCGTCCACCAGGGGGAAACGCAGTCGGCGATCCACTTTATTCTCCTTAAAGGCTGGGTTTTACGGCTCGACAGCTTATAAAAACTTATTTCTGGGTTCTTTGGCTTGTTAGCTGTACATATTGTCACACAGCAGCTTTTAGGCATTATTCAGTTTTTTGTTGTGGGCCAGAGGTGACGGGGAGGCGGCTTCTCGCAATGCGGGGTCGGTGGGGACGGTTGGATTGATTTCCCCCCCGGTGGGCGTGGTTTTCAAATTTGCATAACGGCGCTCTGTCTCTATGTTTTAGTTTTGCAAGTTTTGCTTTGGGGGAAGGGTAGAAATACGTTATGCACTAAAGGATCCCGTATTAAAGGGGTTCCAGAGACACCAGCAGGCTTAAATACATGTTTGCTTCTTAACTGTGGCTTTTTATTGCTGCCTTTTCCTAATATTTTCCTTAAAAAAAATGTAAAAGCCTTTATATAGTCAAATCTTTCTGTACTGTGAATCAATCATAAATCTTATAATAGTTTGACAATTTCTGTTTCCACCAAATATAATTTTTTATAGGAAGTAATTTGCTTTTTTAAGATAATGCACACTTTTTTGTCTTTAGAAAGATCTTTTTTCATACCCATATTGTAGGAGATATCTGTTTTTGGATCATTATAATCCATTATATCATTATAAATTTGGTTAAAGTGCATTCTGCACAACAATTTGGAACAGCATATTCCGCACATCCTTCAAAGTATTAAAGTATCTTTTGACATTTTTATTTCATTTAAATAGATTAACATCCACAGTCTCATATAAGTGTTGAGGGTTAAATAAAATTTGTAAACTTACTCACTGTATTGGAAAAATAAACAGAAATGGCATGTGCATAATCATTTGGAACCCGGTGTAGTGGTCAGTGTAAAATACTATTTTGACTGACCTTAATTTTGATTAGAATAAACCTCACATAAAAGTGTAAAAAATAAACTGATGAGGAAAAGATAGATACTATAAATGCTAATATATAATATCATAATAACAGAGTCCCTTCCTCACCTTCATTATAGAACGTTCACCACTTTCACCCATTTATTATTGTGCAGGGAAAAACAACCTTCTTTAACACTAGCAGATAGAGACCAGCTCTCTCTGTTTTTTTTTGTCCATGAAATGTCTTTGTCACACTAAGCATGTCTGTGGAGCATGTCTGCGGCGGTGGAGAGCGAGGTGATCTGAGCGGGAGAAGCTGCGGTCACAGTCGTTGCATTTGAATGGTTTGACGCCTGTGTGTTTACGGTAATGCCGTGTCAGCTCATCAGAGCGTGCAAACTTCCACGTGCAGTTATCCCAAGTACACTTGTATGGCTTTTCACCTATAAGAAAAAGAAAGAGATTTCTGTAATGTTTGTTACCCAGGGCTCCTTTAAGATGTAGCCTAAATAATCATAACAGTAAACATGCTTTTAGAAACAAACAATAAACAATCATATTCAAGTCAACATTACACCTACATAAAGAATAAAATAAATAAAACCACACCCAACCCATAACTTTATATCTATCATCTCTATATGCAGATTTAAAAATAATATGTGCCTACATTTGCTTTTAAAATTTTATTTCGGGGTTATTTTAGTCAATAACAGTAGTAATTGAATCCATGTCTGAGATGAATAATGCAACATTTAGATAGTTTGTCAGTGTGGGCTGACCTACCTGTGTGTGTGCGTCTGTGGGCTTTTAGGTGAGAGCTTTTCGTGTACACCTTATTGCAGCCGTTAAACTCACACCTGTGGATGCGTCTCCTCTTCGAGTCGGGTGACTCTGATTGCCTGGGCCTCCGAAGACTCTCAATACTGAACGGCAACAAGGAACTGTAATGGCAGCACACGATTGACAAAGTAGATTAAAGGCAGGGTATCTCTGATTTGATCCAGAATTTTTTTTGTTATGCTGGTTAAAAGTCTCATCACATCCTGATAACAGTCACTATGTTAAGTTGTCTAAATGTATTTTTATAAATATATGTGTGAAAGGCTTAGGACCAAAAAATGTTCAACAAATCATTGGAAAGTTTGTTAGTCTCTGTTTACAGACGGGAGGTAAGCGCACATGAATGCACTGACGACGCATTTGATGTCTGCCTGAACAGGGCACGCAAAACACGTCCACAGAATGTGTCCAATTATTGCGTTCGAACAAAACACATAGCCCTCAGACCGTTCAGATGCAACGACCAAATGCAATAATTGGACACATGCATTTTTTGTTCCGCCTCTGTCAACGTGTTTTGCATGCCCTGTTCACGCAGACATCATACAGTACATCATCAGTGAGTTCACGTGCGCTCACCTCCCGTCTGTAAACCAAACAACAAAGCCAAACAAACTTTCCTGCTGAATTGACAACCTGCACAGAAGCCACAAATTGAAAGACATCTTTTGAAACAACAACAGCAAAAACCGTCTGGATCAGCAAAAAGCAAAAACCCAAATTAACATTTATAACTTTACTGCTTTCCCAAGATGGAAACAGCTGCGGGAGGCAAAGAGTCTAAAAGGGTCATTGCAGTGTTTCTTTTGGTAAGGTAGGTACGTGAAATGGTTTTATTTAGATGGATTCAGACATTCTACTTTGATGGAACATTGTGTTGTTTATGTAGTTTGTGTACCTTCATGAATAAGCATAACAATATTTATGTTTTCAAAATTAAAGGCAAACTATTACGTCTATGCAACTGAAAACATGTGATTTCAGTGCTATTAGACTTAAGTTAGAACCTTGCCTTTAAAACAATGAGAATATCATGTGCTTACTATGATACTGATAGTCACAGAAATTGTTGCAGCATAGATTTGAATAAATGATGATGTGGAAAAACTATTATTATTTATATTTTATTTTTCACATTATTATAATTTTACTAGCTTTATTTTTTAATGTTTAAACAATAAAAATATAATACATGTAAGACTGTGAAGTGGCCACTAGAGTGTGCTATTGAAAAAGAAGTATCAATGGCAACTGGTATTCGGAAAACGAAACAAATGTTTTTGTAATTATGTAATGGTACATGTTAGATTAAATAAAAGTAGAAGGACATTTATCATTAACATTTATTTTATTTTTATTATTTATTTATTTTGCTGTATGAACAGCAAAAAATTTAAAATATGTGACAATGTTTTCTTTATTACTATTGTTTATAGGGGAGACCGGGGTTGGTTGTCACAATTTTTATTCATGCATGAATTGCTCATCTTCAAAAAATCTTTCAGCAGTAATTCCTACATGAAATGAAAACTTGGGGCCTTGGCTTTAAATGTGTATACTTTTTACTTTTATAATGTATTGTAACAGGAAGTAATTAACCATCAAAGACACTCTGACACAATGTGACAACCAACCCCATCGCGGTATGGGGTTGGTTGTCCCTATAGTGATTCAATAGGATTTTAGTGATAAATTGGGATCTGAAAAAATAATGTGTAACTTTTTAGTTTTTTAAACTAGAAACTGCAAATAAGTTTTAATATGAATATCACTGCTATGATAGTTGTCATCAATGCCCATTATGTTTAAACAATGGGATATAAGTGGGTGATCAGTTACTTGAATTGTCTACTCTGTTGAGAAATACTTAATGTATTTTATTTTAACAGCAAACAAAAACAAACAAACAGACCAACAGTCTTAAAAGGTCTACATTTCCAATACTTACATGTGACAACCAACCCCCGCAAGCTATGTGACAGCCATCCCCAACTGACTTCTTGACAAACATGCTAAGCTAGCTGCCACACGGCTTTAACTTGATAGCTAAAATATGACTCAAAATAAAGCTAATACTTTTGGCTTTTTAATGAGTGTTTTGTTTTTGAATGACTAATATCCTACAAGATCTCAACACAAAAACAACACCAACATAAAAATTTACTCTGACCCATGAAAATAAAAAATTGTCTCCTCACCTCAATGCTTTGTGTCTGCTCAGCAAAATTACAAGTGCAAATGAGTAAGCTATCAAAGGCTAACAAATTGATATCAAAATTGTACCACAGCGCCATGTAGTGTGTCTGTAATAACCAATGTGACAACCAACCCATGAGACAACCAGCCCCGGTCTCCCCTACCACCCACGCACGCACGCACGCACGCACGCACGCACACACACACACACACACACACACACACACACACACACACACACACACACACACACACACACACACACACACACACACACACACACACACACACACACATTTTCAAACAATGGGTACTTCAATTATTCAGAGGACATATACATAAACAATGCCCACACATATGTGCCTATATTGATCTTTATCTAGGTGGCAGAGCAAAATTACAAGTGCAAATGAGTAAGCTATCAAAGGCTAACAAATTGATATCAAAATTGTACCACAGCGCCATGTAGTGTGTCTGTAATAAGCAATGTGACAACCAACCCATGAGACAACCAGCCCCGGTCTCCCCTACCACGCACGCACGCACACACACACACACACACACACACACACACACACACACACACACACACACACACACACACACACACACACACACACACACACACACACACACACACACACACACACACACACACACACACACACACACACACATTTTCAAACAATGGGTACTTCAATTATTCAGAGGACATATACATAAACAATGCCCACACATATGTGCCTATATTGATCTTTATCTAGGTGGCAGAGGAGGCATTTTAACACAGAGACACTTGTTTCTTTTGGACCGTGAGAGTGCAGGGTGTCAGTGTTTGTGTATGTTTATGGGTGAGGGGCTGCACCTGTAGCTTTGGCACACTCCATTTTTTTAAAAGCCCAAATTGGAAATTAAAGAATAAAACATCTTATATGTTTTTTTTCTCCAATATCTCTCACTTTCTAACATTTGGAATTATTTTTCATATTCCACTGCGCTCTTACATTAAAATTGGACTTTTAATCCAAGGTCAGAAGAACTGCAGCTAACCTGTTTAACAGAGTGAGTCTGTATTAAACTGTTGTCAACAAGAGGGACAAAAGAAAAACAGAGAGGGAAACAGCAGCTGCCATCAGACTAAACTCAGCACAGTAATTTATGTTTCGTCTTTTGTTTGTATGTTTCCCAGTGGACAAAACAGGGGCTTTCCAGTGGTGGGGATGTGCAGGGCAGCATAACAGTTTGGACATCAGCTTATAAAATGGCTATAATGTAATAGTAATGGTAAAACTTAAAGGGCCATTTCATCGATAGGAACATTAATCTTTGTTGAAAGTTGGTCATATTTGTAGTTGAAATGTAACATAAATTTAGAATTTTGTGCCTATTTGACCGAGAAAAGACAGAACCTGACTTTAGAGCACATTTATATGAAAAACTACAACTCCCACTATGCACCACAATGCACAGCTCTGCAAGCCACTCCCATTAATCGGAACACGGCTCAGATATGCTATTGTGTACATAAATGCCACGTTAGTAAAACAAAGAAAATAGCCACCACCACTGTGTCTGACAGACACCAATCATGACTTACTTTTAAAGTGATGTTACATTGTGTTACACACAATAACACGCTGCCCTGGTGTGTAGCAAAGTCTTATTCAAACAGTAACGTGCGGTTTTCAGATCCGCAGTACGAATGTCTTTCAAAGTACTTATAAAAGGGTATGCATATTAAATGTTTATTTAGTTTTACCAATTTTCTTTTTGTCTCTTGTTTACTGTAATTACATCTGTGTAATATCAGCCTCATTGCTTTCACAATATAGACATATAAAACACCGCTCAGATATGCTATTGTGTACATAAATGCCACGTTAGTATAACAAAGGAAATAGAAACACCCACTTTACAGTCAGACCTCCGTTTATCCCTGCATCCTGCACACAAACGCGTCCCCTGCACAATATCTCCACAAACGCGCTGCCTCAGCTCTTGGAGCTTGTTCTCGTAAGCAGAAACACGTCTTTGAAATAAGCACGCGCAAAGTGCCCCGAAACAGTGATAAACAAATGTTTATATCCTTATCTGATGGAGAAATGTTAAATCGAAAGCAAAAAGCGAGAGTCCGTCCAAGCTCATATACTCCGCAGCGCGTTTGCTCGTAAGCCGAAACGCGTCTGTGAAATAAACATGTCCAAACGCGCGCAAAGTTGCCCTCTTGCCTGGAAACCTTCACCAAACAAACATCCATATCCTTATCTGATGCAGAAATGTAATAAAGAAGGCCAGGGCCGCCTTAACCTAATGTGAGGCCCTGGGGCTGAGAGGTTTTGTAGGCCCCCCATACCCTCGATTTATAGTCTTATTTTTTTTTAAAGTGTAATATTTAGGTAATCTACATAACAAAATGCATTAGTTTCTTTCGAGACATACAACAGTGAGTTTTCCCTCTTTGACCCAGAAAACACCATAATATCATTATTAACATATCACTGAGCCTACTTTAGCATAAACACAAGACACTTTATTTAACAACCACACACAGCAACTTGTGGTGATAAAAAAACCAAAATGTGTGAAAGTATATATGTTTATAAGCTTTATGTTTATATAGTTTTTGGAATATACAAATTTGCAAAAAATTCATTGCCACTCACTAACCAAATGATCAGCACAGTTTTAAAATTATAATAAGTTAAAGTTAGTTTTAAAGTGAAAATGCATTAATGATAACAAAAGATAAGTCTTTATAGACAAAATCTTATTTTTTTAAACAGTTATTTAGTTTTTAGAATATTGAAGATATAGACTGCATTGTATTTAGTATTTATGCATACATAAGCATGTAAAACGAACAAGCATGAAAATGCACAAAACAGACAGGGAACATACCTGTATATATCTTTATATAAGGAGATTATAAATATGAATGGTGCTATCAGGGTATGATCATGGAGTCTGTTTTGAGATGGTCTTGTCTCTCTTTACTTTCTAAGACTTGCACCTTTACCGTTGCGTCTCTTTGTTGTTTTTCTAATCTAAACCAACAGATGTGTGTACTGTGAGCTAACGTCGCGTCAAACTACATCGCTCCAGCTGCGCACGCGTCACTGATAAACGCGAGTAAACTTAAACTTTATAACAACTAACAGCATTATGTGCGGGAACTCTTTTCTCTATTTGGCGGCACAGTTTCATACGCACGGTTGGAAAGACTTCTGCATGCCAGAGACTCGAGCACAGAGAGAGAGAGCGAGCGCGCGTGCGAAAAAGAGAGAGAGCGAGCACGCGCGCGAAAGAGAGAGACCTGCACTGGTCTAACATGCAGGAATGCCAAGTTGACAACGGGCACTTAATACATTACGCGGAATAGAAAAATCTGACTGTTACTACGTTCACGGTAAGTTACCACGGACCAATCAGCAGACATGTAACGTGCAGAGTGATTGACAGAAAACCTGACAAGTTACAAAACAAAATGACATTTTCAGCTCATCATGAACGCGAACATTGGAGGCCCCTGAACTTCGGAGGCCCCTGGGCTTCAGCCCAGGTAAGCCCGTGCATTAAGGCGGCCTTGAAGAAGGCACACAGCGAGAGTAGAGGCACTATCAGTCCGGGCTTCTCTACGCAGCAGAGGCAGATGGTTGCTGCGTCTTCCACGGGCTCCTCTACTCAGCCGAAGCCAAGGCTCCGGCCTACTCCTCTGTCTTCTGTTCCTCCATCTGCCTCAGCTCTTTGCTGTATTGTGGCTCATAAAGGTGCAATGAACAGCGGATTAAAGCATCACGCTGGCGAAATCACCCTTTTCTATATCATATTGATTAACTTCCGCTGTTATTGTAACACGAAGTCTGGCTCGCTCCACAACGTCTGTTTAGCTTAGCTTAGCATAAAGATGGCGGCTGATCGTTTTTTTCGTCTGTGTTCATATATTTTCGTAAGTCCCACCCACTGATCTGTAGTAGGTCTGTAGCGTGTGTGGGTCCCACCCATAGCCCCCACCTTGGAAAAATGAGGAATGAGTGTCTGTAGTCTTTCACACTCAACAAAGATACAGGACTTCCTTCTTTCAATGACGCAAAATGACGATTTTTACATCATTGAAAGAAGGAAGTGCCTCACTGAATTGAGTATTTCTCCCGTCTCAGGAGAAACTGAGGGAATGATGCACGACCATTGAAAAATATGACTGGGGTTCTAACGATACAAAGCTTAATGCAAATGGGTGAAGTTTCCCTTTAAGTTCATTCATATAGGTCAGGACCCAAGAGATAGATAAACCTGTAATGACCTCTTCACCTGTGTATAGAACACATTCAACATGTAGCAAACAGAAAGTTTATACTATTTATTACTGGACATCTAGACACAACGATTTCCATTTTCAGATTTTTTTTACTTTACTGTATTTAATGTATCTGTATAAATATATACAAATTTTCAATAGGTCAATTAAGGAAATCTTTTTAACACTGTCTTTTACACTTATTTGTACTTTTACACTTCACCTTAAAACAATACTGTCACCTTCATTCTGGCCAGACACATGTACACAACACTGCCAGCTGTTTGTCTCTATACCTATACCTGAACCTCCATCCGAGCCTAGGGGTTGCAAGTGCAATCCCAGCCAAGATCTCCTCTACTGGCTATGCTTTTAGGTTTTGTTAAATTATAAGCCAAAAGCGGCACAGGCACACAACCTTTTTTGTGTAAAAATCTGGTAAAAATATAGTCCAGTTGCTATATTTAATCAGAATAACGCTCATTGAGATATTCACGATTATTTTTTAACTGGTATTTCACAGCGCTGGAATTAGCGTAAGGTGAAACCTGGTATGTTTGGTATTGTTGGACATGGCAATGATTCAGGACTCCAATGAATCAACTCCAATGAAAATACATCAATCGCTGCCAAAGTTATAGGATTGTAAAACATTTTTCTGACCTCAAGGTGGTGCTGTGACGAAACTGTGCATGCAGCCTCCGTTCCTAACTGCCATCACAAGTACCAAGTGTCGTATCAATACGCATAAGTGTGGCGAAGATACAGCCTCAAATACAACACAAATTAATGTAGCTTTTAGTTTTTTTTTGCATTTTTCGGCAATTTTCAATGGGAATTTTGATGTTTTGTCTATATTATTATTACTATATTAGTTTATAGTCCAGAAGCTATATGTATATCTGAAAACAGTGGTTCTGAGCTGATAACCCTCGCGGAGATATTCACAATTGATTTTTAAACGCTAACCTTTATTTATAGCAGTTATCTCAAACTCACGTTTGCTGTCAAAAATATATCATAATCTAGCCCGTAGCATGGCCGTTCCCACCATTGAGGTCCCCGAGGTCCGGACCTCGGTCATTTACTGATGCTTGTCTTATTTGATTTTAGTTAATTCACTAAAATGATCCTATATTCAGTTAGCCTATGTTTACTTTACTGACATAGCCCAGTGTGCGAAGGGAGGGTAAAATACTTATTACAATGTATTCCTAATAACCAACACAAGTCTTCTGCATACTGACTGGTTTGAAATCTACAGATTCTTTGGTTTTCTGCAGATGTATTCAAATTCATAATATCCAAATTTTCTCGAATGCAGTGCTAAGTGATGTGACGTATTTCCTTTCCGGTACAAAAGACTTCCCATTCAATAGCCAGCCGGTAGAAAACAGTGTAGTGGGAGCACGCATTAAAACATAATTTAAACAGTTAATATTTACTACACCTGCCATATATGAACCAGTGTGGGGATGAAATTAAGAAGTGGCTTAATATATGAAGATATATTCAATCATTTCGTGTTGTTGATTGGAGATGATGGGTCTTCAATGCCCAAATACAAAAGCATAGAGACATACCAGTATCTTTACAATGGGAAAGTCAGTTGAGTGTTTGTACATGGAATTTACCAAGACTCCATGTTTTTAACTTTTCAGGGGCTTGTTTCAAATGTCACAACTGTCCCTCTGGTGTGAGGTTATTTAAAAAAATTTAATGGACTTTGTTTTTACATGTATTGAGTATTGTTTTCGTTTTATGAAAATAGTATTACATTGCTTTTTAAACACTAGGTGGAGACATGAGCTTATGAAATAATTTGCTTACTTTTTAAAGTATTTGCTTTTTCATTTAAAACAACAAAAGTACGCGCAAACACATTACAAACTATTATAAACATTAACTAAGCAGTTTATGTTGTATACACTGTAAAAAAAATTCTGTAGAAATTACAGTATTAATGGGTATTACTGGCAACTAGCTGCCAGTAACTTACTGTAGATTTTACAATTATGTTATTTACCTGCAACAGTTTGTTTAAAGTTAATTGAACATGAAACATTTTGAGTCTTTATCTTCTAGAGTAAGTTACTGGCAACCAGCTGCATAATTACAGCAATTTTTTTACAGTGTATATTCTGTACTGTAATCGCATTTTTGTAATAAATAGTAGCAGAATAAATAAATCAGCTAAATCAGCATATATTTATCCGCATAATATTAGTTGTTTTTAAACAATTATTGTATTTATTGTATACTGGCAGTTTCTATGAAAGGTTTTACTGGAAATATTTGTAAATACAGATCATGAGTGCATGTGCGGCACATAAACATTTAGTTCTTGTGCGTGGATTATGGTTAAAACAAATGTTTTGTAGAGATTTAATGTGTTTGTATTAGCTATTATGACAACCTCTTACTGCACAAATTATGTCGGTCTTTCTGAATTTCATAATAAACAATAAACAGCCTGTCAAAACGGCACACTTGTCACGCAATAGACTACCATTAGCTTTAGTGGGTCACCGGAAGTCATAAACAGGAAAGCTCAAAGATGGCGGCGCCCACATTTACGTCAAGAAATAGGTGGATAGAGCAGAGAAATAAGATTTTTTTTCCTGGGGTGCATGCCATGCCCTAGAAAAATACATATATGGACCTCGGTGTTTATAAAATCCTGCGTACGGGCGTGGCCCGCAGAAAGATTTTTATTCACTTTGTTTCATATTTGTTAGAATTTTTATTTAAATGGGTCCATTCACGTGTCGTGTCTAACAACGCGTGTTAACATAGACCAAAGGCGTTTCTTATACTTTCTAAGCGCTTAGAGGTTGTGTTCCCGTGGGGTGGCATTTCACAACCATGAGCTGCGCTCGCTGTGGTGGCGAGGTTAACAGAATGCGTGATCAGATTTTCTTATTATGGCTTATAGTTGCTTATCTGCACCTTATTTATTTATTTATTTTGAGCTTCAATAGTCAATCGTATCATTGTTACCATGTGATCAGTTAATCTGGTCAGAACTTTGGAGTGTTCATCCAGAGAAGAGCTGTTACTTTGTGGGGTTACTCAGCTGTTACTCAGAGAAGAGCTGCAGGGTTCGTTAGTTTAAGTCACAGCTTCCAGTGACGAGAGCGGAAAGGAGGGAGAGCGGGAGATGTAATGCAACACATATTGATCTACAGATGAGAAAAAAAGCCATCAAGTTTCCAGGTTAGGAAAGAGAAAAGATAATGAGAATCGTACAAAGGATGAAAGTTTGCATGGTGCTATGTCACTCATCTCAATATGAGTATAGTATAGGGCTTATTCGCAAACACCGGAAGTCGCTAACCGCGGCCATCTTGTTGACATGACATCTGTCCTGCCCCTAGCCGCACATAGATTTGAGTCGAGGGGAGCAGTAGCCTAATGGCTTCATCTCGTCTGTATTAAGAGAAGATGAGCTTGATTATTGTGGAACCATATCAAATAGACCCAATAGCCTTAAGTAAAGATCCATCCTTATTGCCAGCCGTAACTTATTCGGATATTTATAACTATATCGTTCATACAGTATCCGCATTCATCATACAAGCACTGAAGGGCCGTTCACATTATAACGATAACTATAACGATAACTATATCATCGTCCACATCACCAAACAATACGTTTATGCTGATTCGCTCAAGGCACTCGTGCAAATCACTTGCCTTTAATATTGCTTGTAATAAAAAGTTTTGCAGATGTCCTCAACACGCTGCGTTTCGCGTAACTCTAAACAGTGAATCTAATAGTTTGTGTAATTTCTTACCTTTTGGCATAACAGTTAGTTAATGTAATAGATTAAAAAGCATTACGTAAATTTTCACAGCAACTGGAGGTAATCTAATGTTATAGACTTCAGCAATGAGCTTCACTGTCATTTTAAGTGCTCGTGCTGCACTTGAAGTTCAAATAGATTTTAATGCTATCAATGGTTTATCCTTCATCAGGTGGGAAAAATCACTCAGAAAGTGATCCCAATGATGTCGTTCATTGTATCTGTATCGTTATAGTTTTGGTGTGAGCTCCGCTACTTTGTTTAATATAAAACGATTTTCAAAACTATATTTTTTATAGTTATCGTTATAATGTGAACGGCCCTTAATTCCCTACCTAGTATCGATGCCAGACCTATTATTATGTTCATATAGTTATTAATACTAATTTAATAACTGTCTCAATTTATGGCAGCTTAGTTGAAAGAGCAGTTTCAGCCACTGCTTACAGGTAACCTTATGTGATCAAATTATGGGGACAGACTTTGCTGTGAGCATATATCCCTAACGTTACCTGGGGTAAAATGATGGGGACAGACTTTGCTGTTGGGAGTCTCTCCTTCGCTGGTTCAACTCCTCTTTCTCCTTCCTTTCATGTTTTCTGACAGTCGGTATCGCATAAAAACGAATTCCGGGGTTCTTTTTGCTGTTGTTAGAACATCCGTGTATTACACCACACCATCGCACGGTTTTAAAAAAATTACACCGATAATACCATGCATAATACCCACGCTGCCTCGCTTGTCAATTGACAGACTGACAGTTCTATGTCAACAATATGGCAGCCGCAAACATTGATGACG
Organism: Misgurnus anguillicaudatus; assembly: GCF_027580225.2. Lineage (NCBI taxonomy): Eukaryota > Metazoa > Chordata > Actinopteri > Cypriniformes > Cobitidae > Misgurnus > Misgurnus anguillicaudatus. The sequence continues at coordinate 22,637,632 of NC_073339.2, forward strand.
TAGATCGAATAACCCCTATTATGAAGCATATCTTGTATATGATTATGTAGCTTGCTGTGCAATTACAAATAAAGCAGTAATATACTTTTTTTTCTGTCAAACTAGCCTATGTAAAATTGACTACCCATTCAAAAGTTTTAGGATGTCTTTTACTTATTATTAATATTTTTCCACATATTACTATAATAGCAAATTCATTAAAACCATGGAATAACAGAGTTGGAACATAATGAAGTCAATACTGACTGAAAAAAAATCAAGACGGAAACACTTACTTGTGGTAAAAAAAATGTATAATTGTTCGTAAATGTATTCAGGAATTGAATTTGTTAGTTTAGTGCAAGGTTTTAACAGCTAGGCCTAAGTTATTTAAGATAAGGTTAAGAAAAGATGTACTCCCTTTTGTAAAATAATGTATATTAAAAAGATAGAAACAACTGCTTGTATATTTTTAAGTATTATTATACGTTAGATAATAGAATGTAAACAGTAAATTTACAGAAATATTGTGCTTTTTTGAACATTAACTCATTCACCGCCAGCCTTTTTGAGAAAAGTTGCCCACCTGCATTTTTGTGATTTTAACAAAATTTTCACAAAATTCCTTGCAGGAAAAATCATTTTCTATAAATATATAAACATACAAATTATATTAAATTAAAGAACACACCCTCTGCTTTCAAACAAACAATAAACAAACAAACTAACAAACAAACAAAATGGGGAAAAAACGTTTCATTATATATTTACTTGTTCTACTTAATTTAACCACTGAAATATGGATATTTCTCTTCAAAAATACAACATTTTGAGCAAAAAGCTTAAAAAATTGCGTTTTTGTAAAGGAATTTATGTTAGAGATCAGACTCAGAATGACTATCAAACATAAAGGCAGTTAAAATAACCATTAAATCTTTTTAACTTCCGTTTTTGATAAATTCGACTTGGCGCCATCTGGTGGATAAAAGCGGTATTACACTTTCACTTTGAAATTCGTCCAAAAAGGCATATTTATTAGTTAAATATGAACTCATAAATGACGAGATATCTCGTCAATGGCGGTGAATGAGTTAAAATAGCTCTGCGGCCCTCAGAGCTCAGAAATGGCCTCAAGCCAGTTTGAGACCCCTGATTTATAGGTATATAAGGCACACTTATTTTGCACTCATACTATGAACTCAACATTTTGAATTCACAATGAGCTTGCATATTACACACAATGTAAGAATCTCACAGTATGAGAATGGTGTGATGTCACTGTGATCATTGTGTGATCTGATGTGTTTACTGGGTTTTGCACCTTTCTGTGATGAAGTTTGGTTGAGTTAAAGTAAGAGTATATTTTATTGGAGATGTATAGATATATTTTTTAAGGAAATTACTTTTGGACTTAAAGCTACAATAATACACAATCATACACTATAAACGCTATAAAAAAAGAATGAAAAATATCATTAACCTAGAAATATCTTTAATGGATCTTTCACCAATCATTATTACATATTGGGGTGGTTTCCCAGACAGGGATTCGTTTAAGCCAGCACTAGGCCTCAGTTTATTTAGGAAATACAACTAGTTTTAACAAACATGCCTTATTAAAAAGATTACTTTTGTGCATTTTGAGGCAAAACAAAGGGCACTGGTGTTTTTTAAGATATGTCAGTGCAAGTTCTTTTCAGTTGGGACAGCTCTTCCAAGTCTAATCCCTGTCCGGGAAACCGCCCCATTCGGTCTTAAGTGACCCTACACTTTTTACAATAAATTAATTATAAAACAGATATTATTTTACCTTTTTTTTCATTTTAAATTAGTTAGTAATTAGTATGGTCATGTACTTTTAATTTTATATAATAGGTATAACCAACTACACATTTAATTACAAATTGTAAATTTAGATGAATTTGCATGTCATTTAAGAAAATAGAAATATTATTATATAAATAATATAGTATTTTCCTGTATAAAAACAATGATTTTCTGTAATTTGTCATTAATGACATAATACTTAAAATAGCAGTCAAGTTTTAATTATAATTTTAAATTATGGTAAACCACTGTAATCAATTTAGAGTAATTGGTCATAAAAATAGGATATTTTTTTAACAGTGGAGAAATCATTTTGCTCGGCATGTACTTATCATCTAATAATAAGTTAAAATGTTATTTTGAGTATTAACATTATACAACATAAGATAAGATACAGCAGGTATAGACTATTAGGGATAATTATAAGATATTAAAGTGTAATGTTCAAGATGTCTTTACTCTTGCACAGCGCGGGCGATGGTCAGGGCAGTAGAGCCTGTTTCATTCACACTCTCCAAAGTCACGCTGGGCAGATCATCATCCTCGCTGTCACTCAAAAAGCGCCGTGGTGACAGTCCATCTGCAATGCGCTGTGTGACTAGATATAAACATAAAATTTGATATATGAGTTATATATAGTCATTTAAATAATTCATATAATTTTCTACATCAAAAATTGAAAATATAAATTTGATGTTATTTATATTTATATTATATTATTTATATAAAAAAACTTCAATACAATGTATGTTAGGTTGGAATCTGACAAATGACGGAGCTACACCTGTTTGAAGTTGATAGTCAGCAAAGTCATTTTTGAGAAAAATCAAGTTTTTGAAAGTTCAAAAACAAAATCAGCGCATGCATACCTTAAAATCACTGGTAAAATTTGGTAAAACAACGTAAAAAACAATACTATAGGAAAAATATATGTTTTTATTGATTGACATTGAGAGACAGCTATTATAATGTACTATAATGCAAGATTCAGAATATTGCAACAGTTAACCAAAAATTCAGTTAAGACATTACAGAATATCTATGCGTTAAATCTTGTCAAAACTTTTTTTTAACTGTACGTAATTCTGTGTATATGTGTAGGCCTATACATCTTAATGTACTTATTTTTATGAAAACCTCAATTTTTACCAAAATCGACTTATATACTTTGTTTTGCCTGCAGCTCAAAATTAGCACCGCCGCAAGAGTGCCCACTCAATCCAAAAAGCATGACCACACAAGTCCACCCCCGGCATCCCCACACTGTCCAACAGTCAAACATCGCATACAATTGAAAACACTACCAATCACCCACAAAGCCTTAAAGGAACAGTATGTAGGATTGTGGCCAAAACTGGTATTGCAATCACAAAACTTGTGGCTAAAACTTGTACTGCAATCACACAACTGGTGGCCAATACACAAAATGACAACATAAACATCAGTTGAGGGCTGCAACTCCACTTTTTAAATGACAATATCCTGGCCATACCACTATTGTCAGTGATATAATATGTAAAATGAAAATGATTTCTTAATGTCTAGTGACATATCAGGGCAATTTTATGATTAATTGATATACATTTCTTACATACTGCTCCTTTAAATGGCCTAGCACCCTCTTATATTAAAGAATTACTATCAGAACACAATCCACCACGTACACCGCGATCACAAAACTCCGGCCACACAACCATCCCCAGAGTATCAAAAGTGTCCAACGGTGGCAGATCCTTTTCCTACTTAGCCCCTAAGCTCTGGAATGATCTACCAAATAACGCTAGAGCATCAGACACAGTTGATCAATCCAAATCCAAACTCAAGACATTCCTCCTTAACAAAGCACTCACATAATTCATTATTCCTGTAGGCTCCTTATGGAGCATAGGGCTGCAACAACACCACGCCAACGCACTCTGTTTTGGGCTGTTTTCTTTAGCTGAGTCCATGTCACTCCGGCCTCCTTCATTTCGCACTCGACTGACCTTCTCCACGTCTGTTTGGGCCGTCCCACTTTCCTTTTTCCTTGTGGGTTCCAGTCTAGTGCTTGCCTTGTGACGTTATCTATTGGTTTGCGAAGTGTGTGTCCTATCCACCTCCATTTTCTTTCCTTGATGTCCCTACCGACTGGGTTCTGGTTGGTTCTGTTCCATAGGTCTGTATTGGAAATCTTCTCAGGCCACCTGATGTTGAGGATGTGGCGCAAGCACTTATTGACAAATGTCTGTATCTTGTTGGTGATGGTGTTTGTAACCCGCCATGTTTCAGACCCATAGAGGAGGACTGCTTTCACGTTGGTGTTAAAGATGTGGACTTTGTTGCGCTGGGATAAGGCCTTGGAGTTCCAGATGGGCCGCAGGATATTGAACGCTACTCTTGCTTTGCTTATCCGACTCTTGACATAAAATGTCCAGTAAATGTACTTATCCCACAATAGTTAGCTTGTCTAGAACAAAGCATTCACATAACCCAACTGGGTAATATACCTATGCCGCAATAGTTAGCCTGTCCGGAACCGAGCTAATTTAAACCACAATACTGTATGACACTTGCAATACATGCGAACGGCCCCTACGCTAATAGGATTCTGTTTCTCTCTCCTTGTCTCGTCCTGGACCCGAGGACAATGAGACAAACAGACCCAGTTCCTGCTGCTGTGAAGGTCATCACACCGCTGATCTACTGACCGTCCTTCAACGTGATGCCCAGCCGATGCCTGACCAATGACCACCGGCGGAACCAGTTTAATTCGCTTACCCGTTCACATACCCCGATAGTATTTATATATATAAATATATATGTATCTCTCTTAGGGTTTTTCTCCTCCTAGGAGTTTCCCCCCTGGACTAGCCAGCTAGGAGTTTTCCCCCTGGACTAGCCAGGAGGGTTTTTCTCCTAGGGGTTTTTTCATCCCCTGGAGAGTCCACCATCTTTGGCTTTAACTATTTTACAGTAAACGTTATATTACTACTACTAGGGATGTGCCCGAAGCCGAATACGTTATTCGGAAGGGCACGGATAATAGCTTAAAAATGAATAATGAATTCATCCGAATAACAGAGAAAATATTCAGCCAGACATAATCACGTGTTTACCGGAACAGCTCTAAATTATAAACCCCTTAAACTCGAATAATGTGTGTGTGAAGTGAATGAGTGCAATCTATAAAATGACATGAATGACATTTTCAGCGCAACCCTTATTTAGAAACACCACCTGTTTTGGAATTAGTTTAAAATATTAAAAACGCTGCTAATATCAAACTTCTTTAAACCCAGCTGTACAAAAGTACCCTTTTAGTTTTTTTTTTCGTTTTACTTAATTACACAACACCAAAAAACCTTGATAAAATGTTGCACTCTGATAATACACTATTCGTTAATAACTCTGTGTCTCCGTGTGACTCCGGTAGATGATCTTTTAATTACTTCTAGTCGAAGCAAGCTTTATTGTCAATCTAGGTGAATATAAAATAAATAAGTAAATAGACAAAAATATGAAAATGTAACATTTTAAAAGCTAAATTTAAACTGAAGATTACTATGACGTGAATTGCAATTAACATAAAAATAAAGTAAGCAAATGACAACTGAAACATTTGAATTAAATATTTCTAATTACTTATTGTTTAAAATCATGTTGCTGATTTTTAATAGAGCATATTTGAAAACGAATATTTGATTATTTATTTATTTAGATGAAGATTAATGAGAAAGTTTTTTTAAACAATTCGTTATGTTCGCGCAAACGCTGTATGGACATAGATAAAAATTAGTTCAGCAAGTTTGTTGTAATGCTTTTATGCTTTTGTAAATTATAGTCAAAACAGATGTTTTTGAACTATTCCGTGTATATAGTGCGCACACGTGTCTCTGCGTTGCATTTCAGATCTGTCAGTCAGCACAAGTTTGTCGATCTTAATAACCTTTTAACATAAATCAGTTCCCGAACTTTATCTCCCTTAATAACTCTTCAAACATCAAGCAAGTCCTGCATTTTATTTTCAAATTCCTGCATGTTTTTAAACCGAAACCAAGACTCAGACATGTGGATGTATGAGTAGTGTTAGGTTATATTTCACTCTCAGAAAACTTACAAATAACGATTATTTTAGATGTTTAATTACTATATTCGAATCGTTAGACGAGGAATTAATGTAGGCTTTTTTTTCTGAAAACATCCCACTCATTTAGACAGAATGCATCTCATGGAACTGTGCTGACAGGCACAATTAACGTTTAAAGGTGATGTAGCCTACAGTTTTGTCAACGTGCTTTCAAGTTTGTTATTTTAATGCTACAATTCAATGATGCATAGCACATAGGCACAAGCTGTATGAGGCTTTAAAAATGAGATGTTTGCTTTCCATGCGTATTAGTAACGAGAATCAAGTTATTTGTCTTTTTTATAATTTTTTTAAATAAATATTTACAGTTATTCAAGTTATAATTATAATAAAAAGCAAAAATGCATTTAAAATGCCATTTTCATGTAATATGACAAACTTCCGGTTTAAGACCCACCCACTTCTGGTGCCATCCGAATACAAATACAGATACAAATAATTTTGAGACTGTTACAGATACAAATACAGATACAGATACAAATACTGACTCCGCTGCACACCCCTAACTACTACGCTCGCTTGTCTATGCTTTTCCTACATCTATTAATTTAAAGCTGCTTTGAAACAATTAACAATTGTGAAAGCGCTATAAATAAAATTGAATTGATTGTATTTTGTTTGTTTTTTGGTTTGCTTTTTTTGTTATTATTAGTATTATTATAGTAGTCTTACTAGGTTTTGTTTATTAATTAATTTAGTATTTTGACTATTTTGTTATTTGGGTTGGTATTATTATTTGACTTGCTTTACGTTGATACTGCTCAAGTTTTGTGTTGAGTGGGTTAAAATAATAGTTTTTTTTTTTTGGTTTGAAGTGTTTGAAGTGTTTTGATGTGCATTTATTATTTGAGCGGTAAAATGTTTTATGCAATCGGAGAAAGAAACCAACTTGATTAGTTAATTTTTTTGTTTAATTGTTTTTTTTGTATCTTTCTGTTTTTCGTGTGTGTTGGTCAGTGTATGGTGGACGGCCTGTGTGAGCCAACCACAATGAAGCCCATTTGGTTGATTTATTCACATTGGTCCAAAGTGTCTTTTTATTATTAATGTTGAGCTCAAGGTCTGTGATCTTTGTCTCTGCTCGTCCTTTTCATTTGGTTGAAAGCCTAGAATTGGGGAGGTTTGTAAATTTGGGGGCCTGGAGTACAGGCCTTATTAGTATAAGTTGATTGTTACGCAGTCACACATATAAATTCAATTTTATTTTGTGTTTTCACTTTTTTCGCCATGCTGCACTACAGGTCTGGACAGGACTGTTTTATCATCCATCTACCGAAAGTTTCCCTTAAACTTAAAATATATCTCCTGTATTCCCTGTTCTCTGCTATCTAATGATTTTTTCGAATGATTAAATACATTGGATCTCGTTTCCAGAATATCACATTTATATTTTGTCTAAGTAACTTAGAAAAGGATAGAGAGAGATTGGGTATAACAAATATAAAATGTGGGGAATACAAAAATTTTATCAGTTAACCTTCATTTGTCTTAAAAATTAAACATTGTACTATCAGCAGAGTAGAGAAAAAATGTCACAGAGAAAAATAAATTAAATATGACGTCTGTAACTCAAATTATTTGCAAAATATTCATGAAAGAAACCTGTTTCATATTCCAAATTAAATCACCGTTGAACCTACTTTTTTGACAAGGGGACGAGTATTTTCAAAGGTACAAAATGTTCAATTAACTTGAATTACACGTTGATTATTAAATCACAAGTTAACAAGTCAAGTTTATTTACAACCAGGATACTTAAGATTTTCTGTACTTGATTTATATTGCTAATATTGATTTATAAGAGATTAGTATAACCATAATATTTGCCAATATTGCTGTCATCTTATAGTGGTGATGTTTGATAGGAAACACCTGAGTTGTGTGTTCAGTAGCTCTACAGTCTGATTATATAGTCAATGAACTGATGGCCAGTGGTCACCAAACTTTTTAAGCCCGAGGTCCCCAACCTTGGCCTTGATGAAAGGCCCCTATCAAAGGGCCCAAACTGAACCTCCAACTGGAGGCGTTAAATTTAGGCTAATAATTGAATTACATAAAATGCATGGATCCAATTTTCAAATGCCAAGAGAACTCATAATATTTAAAGTTTCCACTTTCAATGTGTTTTTTTTTTCTCTTAAAATCTACAGGGGATCTACAGGGGAAATGTTAAAGATCAACCGCTTAATCGCGATCGACGTGTTGGCAACCACTGCATTAAGCCAAGATTCTAATCCAACAAACGCTTAGATTAATGTTACGATAATGCTTTGGTTAATTTGGTTAATTGATAGAATATAATCTGCTTTATTTGTGTTGTTGTAACAGCAATTTTAAGTCTCTGTTGTATTCATGTCATTCCATATCCTGCCTTGTTGCCATGGATACCTCATGGGAAACTGCAGGGCACAGGGTTCAAGATACTGGGCTGGTCTCTTTGTGTGAATCTTGAATGTTTTTTAATGAACTGAAATTGGACCATTAAAGTGTGAATTGCACAGGTCTAATTGTGTTGACCCAGCTTGTTTGCACATACACACATGGTTTGCTGATGTAGATAAATGCCTGCCTGTAATCTGTCATCTTAGAAAAACACACACTCTCACACGCGCACACACTACAAGCACACACACACTACAAACACACACACACACACACACACACACACACACACACACACACACACACACACACACACACACTACAAACACACACACACACACACACACACACACACATATTACAAAACGAAGGGACACTTATTTACTTATATGACATTGAACATCTCTGACCTGTCTGTCTATTCCTTCCCCCAGAGGAAACAGTATGAAAAATAACTAAAAGAAGGAAAGTCCCATTACAGTTTTTTTCCATCGCTAACAAGCACTTACCCATACTTAAACACTTAACACAGACTTCCACCTACAAAACACAATTGGCCAAATGCATAACTTTCTTCTCAAAAACACATTTTGTTAAATATATACTAACTCTTCATTTCAAAACAGAACACATCTTTCTCTGCACATAATAACTTTACCAAAACACTGGAAATCTGACTCAAAATGAAATTATTCTTTCAAAGAATAACACTTCTTTTCACTTCACAAGGTAAATGCAATCAATTAACCCTTTTACTATGAGGGTAAAATAACGTCAAAAAGATTTGCATGCGCAGGATCATATCTGTAAGAGTGTACGTGACATTGCAAGCATAAAATAAATTTGCGTGCGCAAAACCAATTTTGTGAAGGTGTAAATCAAGTTGCAAGCGTAAGAAAACTAGTTTTGCATCATTGTAGTGTTAATCGTAAATGTAATTCATGTCGTGCAAAACCGAAACCTCATATTTACACCAGATAAGCATGAACTGTATGCATCCGACCCCAGCCCCTCCGCGCCCACACCCCCGGCACGGTTTTGCGCTGAAATACTGCCAAAAGCATTGCAAGTCTGCAAACAGTGGTGTGCAATGAAAAACAAACGTTCATGAACGGCAAATATGAATGAATCGCGCAGAACCCGTCTCTGTGTGCAAAACAAACGATAAAGTAAATGACTTGTTGCATACGGAGGAAAACTACTTCCTGAAACAACCCGACATCTACTGGTCCCTCTGCGCTTGCAGTTTTGTCATGATTCTCTCACTGATTTGAGTTTGCAAGCGCGGATCGGAAGGCGGGGCTATGAAATGAGGCTCCTGATGACTCATTGTTTTCTCTTTTCTGATTGGTTCAATATAACGCCAGGAGTCCTCTCAGTATCGTCCACGAGCCTGCAGGAATACTACTATAATGACTCTAAAAAACTGTCATGCTTTGTTGTTCCTTCCCTTTTTTTCTATTTTATTTAAAGGCGGAGTCCATGATGTTTGAAAGCCAATGTTGATATTTGAAATCACCTAAACAAACATGCCCCTACCCCAATAGAATCTGGACCTTCTGTTGATAGACCCGCCCCACACATACGCAACCCGGCATTTGATTTGATTTTATTGGCTATAAGTGTGTTTTGGTAGTCGGCCCGTCTCCTTTTCCAGCGCGTTTTTCAAACATCGTGGACTCCGCCTTTAAAACTGCTTTGGTATGATGAACAATTGTTAAAAACGCTACATAACTAAAATTCACTTTTATATATTTTATATATATTCTTATATTTATATATATTACATTATATATTACAAAACACCTGCTTAAAATTCTGAATCAACACATGTCAGCCAGCTTAAAGGTTTATGTATTAAGTATATAGACTAGGATGGAGTATTTGGTGCTACACTGAGTCATTTCTTATTAAGTAGATAGTAGGCTACTCCATTCCATGCCATATTATTATGGTCTAGGATGGAGAACATGGATGTATTAATTAATTTTAGTTATGTAGCGTTTCTAACAATCATTCATCACACCAAAGCAGCCTCAAACAAAATAGAAGCAAAGAAAACAGAGAAAGAACATCAAAGCATGGCAGTTTTTAGTATAGACTATAATGGAGTATTTGGTGCTACATTGAGTCATTTCTTATTAAGTAATGTTATAAATAGTAGGCTACTCCATTCCTTGCCACAATTTTTATGGCCTAGGATGGAGTAGGTGGATGTATTCATTATTTTTAGTAGAACAGTGTAGCATATAATTCCAAATTCAAACTATTCTAGTTAATATTTCCTAAACAAGTTACTGTAAGACAGGCCTACTATCACAGAAAAATCAAACAACAACAGAAGTAACAAAATCGCTTCGGTTATGAATAAAGCCATATTAATGTGAGCAGTTTTACTGTAATGTATAAACGAAAGTTCTAAGTAAAAACTAGCAGCAGTCTCCTAGTAAGCAAGACTAAGCAAGGGTTGAGAAGAAAACTGGCGTTATATTGAACCAATCAGAACAGAGAAAACAATGAGCCATCAGGTGCCTCATTTCATAGCCCCGCCTTCCCACCCGCGCTTGCAAACTCAAATCAGTTAGAGAATCGTGACAAAACTGCAAGCGCAGAGGGACCAGTAGATGTCGGTTATTTCAGGAAATAGTCATTTACAACAGATTCTGCGCGATTAATTCATATTTGCAGTATTTCAGCGCAAAAACCGTGGCAAAAGTGCAAGCGCGGAAAAACCGAGGTCAGACGCATACAGTTCATATTTATTTAGTGTAAATATGAAGTTTCAGTTTTACAAGACATGAATTACACTTACGATTAACACTACAATGATGCAAAACTAGTTTTCTTGTGCTTGCGGCTTGATTTGCACCTTCACGGGATTGATTTTGCGCACGCAGATTTGTTTTGTGCTTGCAGTGTCGCGTGCACTCTCGCGGGTATGATCCTGCGCATGCAGATCTTTTTGACGTTATTTTACCCTCATATTTTACTGTGACCGTTCCTCCTGAGGAACACCTGATTTTACTTCAATATTTTGGATGTAAATGTTTATCGAATCGTGACAAACTATATATCTTTGGAAAGGTCTAAGCCTCTAGAATACAGATATTTTCAGTGTTTTATAGGGAGAGTAATTGATTCATTTATGATAAGAGTGCGCCTAAAACATTGATAATCCTACTATATGTCACATGTCACCTTAAATTGTCTTCTTTAAAACAAGACCAAGATTAGGCTTCTAGCCCAAAAAAATGCCAGAGTTATATTCATTTGAAGTGCAAATCAACTTTTCACCCCCCCACTCAAAAGGGTGGTGTGACAGTTATGGGGTTAAAGTACACCAGGAGAAGAAAATATGATCTACCATGTGTCAAAATGATGATTTATGGCCTTGATTTACGACCTAACACCTTATGAGTTGTTTGCTTCCTGTAATAAAATATTATGGTGGCAATTAATGTTTATACCCCGGAAATTACTCCGGAAATTACTCAGGAAATGATGTTTGTCCAGGTGTCCTATGGTCTCTGTTGTTTCACGCCTCCCCTCTCCTGTGTGAGTGTTTAAAGAAATCAGAAGATAGTAAAAAAGATAAGTTAGAATTGTATGCCAGAATGTTTTGCTTTTAAGCATAATGTCTGTGTATAAATCAATACATATGATTAAAGAAATAAGAAGACCTGATGAAGAAACAATGTTAAATAAAATAATTGTAATAGTATTTAGGTAGGTTTTTTAAAAAAGAGGTACCGGTTAGGAGCTCAATTGAATAAGCTGTTGTCTTCCTGTCTTGAAGGTTGTAGTGTAAATCTTTCCTTCCAGGCCAGTCATCGTCGTCTAACTGGGTCACGCCCCAAGACTTCTGATACGTCAGTACAGTTCAATAGAATAAAAGTTTAGGAACTCGGCTAGGTGTTAAGACATTTCCTTTCCCCGCAGACTAAATGTCTGCTCACGCCAAAGGGTATTCCTTGATATTCAAATATAACTTCCTTGCAGTCTCTGTAATCTCCCACAAACAAGGTGCCATGGTTTTACAATAATCTAGTTCAATAGATCTATACTTTACGACCTATGCGAGGTGTTAAGACATTTCCTTTCCCCCTGCAGACTAAGCGTCTGCTCACGCCAAAGGGTCTTCCTCGATATTTGAATATTACTTCCTTGCAGTCTCTGTCATCTCCCACAAACAAGGTGTCATGGTTTTACAATAATCTAGATCAATAGATCTATACTTTTACGACCTATGCGAGGTGTTAAGACATTTCCTTTCCCTGTAGACTAAGCGTCTGCTCACGCCAAAGGGTCTTCCTTGATATTCAAATAATACTTCCTTGCAGTCTCTGTAATCTCCCACAAACAAGGTGTCATGGTTTTACAATAATAATATAGATCAATAGAATAAAAGTTTAGGAACTCTGTTAGGTGTTAAGACATTTCCTTTCCCTGCAGACTAAGTGTCTGCTCACGCCAAAGGGTCTTCCTCGATATTTGAATTCATCCTTTCTTAAACACACACCTTTTTTGGGGGGAAAACAGATCTTTTGAATTGTAG